>NC_069499.1:1004247961-1004617961 GCF_027579735.1 Bombina bombina
ACCTAAGGGTCTCTAAAGCCCACTTAATGGCAAGGCATTCTTTCTTCACTATAGAATAGTTCTTTTCCTGTGAAATAAGTTTTCTGCTTAGGAAAAGGACAGGATGCTCTTCTCCCTGACACTCCTGCGAGAGAACTGCTCCTAAACCAACATCAGAGGCATCTGTCTGTACAATAAAATTTTTAGCGAAATTGGGGGTTACCAAAACTGGATGGGCACAAAGGGCATCTTTCAAATGCTTAAAAGCTTGTTCTGCTTCTGGGGACCATTTTATCATAATTGGGGCCCTTGCTTTTGTGAGATCTGTCAAGGGTGCCGCAATTGTAGTGAAATTCGGGATAAACCTTCTATAATAACTAGTTATCCCAATAAATGCTCTTACTTGTTTTTTAGTTAGAGGCTGTGGCCAGTTCTGTATGGCCTCTACTTTTGTTGTCTGAGGTTTAACTAATCCTCTACCAATAGTATAACCCAAGTACTTAGCTTCCTGTAAACCAACATTTTGCAGGATTGGCAGTTAACCCAGCGGACCGTATTGCATCAAGTACTGCTTGAACTTTTGGAAGATGGGATTCCCAATCTGTACTATAAATGATAACATCATCCAAATATGCTGCCGCATACGAACATGGGGTTTCAGAATTCTATCCATCATCCTCTGGAATGTTGCCGGGGCTCCATGTAAACCAAATGGCAACACCGTATACTGAAATAAGCCCTCTGGGGTTGAAAAAGCTGTCTTTTCCTTTGCTTGACTAGTGAGAGGCACCTGCCAATACCCTTTCGTTAAATCAATTGTAGTGAGATAACGTGCTTCTCCTAGCCTTTCTATCAACTCATCTACTCTAGGCATTGGGTAGGTGTCAAATTTGGAAACACAATTAAGCTTACAAAAGTCATTACAGAACCTTAATGAACCATCCGGCTTTGGAACAAGCACGATTGGACTGTTCCACTCACTTTGTGATTCCTCAATTACCCCAAGCTTTAACATTTTTTCTACTTCCAGTTTAATAGCCTTTCTACGAGCCTCAAGGACCCTATAGGGTTTAAGGCAGACCTTCTTCCCTGGTTCTGTTATTATGTCATGCTTAATAACATTAGTTTTTCCCGGTACCACAGAAAATACCTCTTTGTTTATTCTAATAAAATCCTTGACCTCTCATTTTCAAAAGAGGATAAATCCTTCCTCTGCAGCAAAGTGAGTACTTTTAAATGTGTCCCAGCACTTCACAGCATTCCACAAGTGCTTTGCAAAAATAATGTCCTTTTACAGTTCACAGGAACAAAAGTCTTTTACACAGTGTAACAAACACACACACCAGCTTCTGTAGCTGTGTAACTAACTCTCAAGGCCTAAGTGAGGCTGCTATTTAAACCCTCACAACTTCTAATTAGCCACACCTGTGATTAGCTGCTGGAAAGCTTCACAGCTGTCTGGGATAATCAAATACACACTCTTTCTCCCTGGGGTTTTAACTGAAAGGAGAAATAGCATGTACAATGCTTGGTCTTAAATATCTTCCATTTATAACCAGGCCTTGCTTTCTGTCACAATATATATATATTGTATAGAACATATACTGCTATGTGAAGGACATTGGAATGTGAAATAATATTTCATGTTGGTTTAGTGCACTTGAGAAAATGCAATCGGGTTGGGTGTGTCAGGTTAGCATGCTAGTGAAAATGTTTTATTTTCAACTTGTAGTATATATGGTAACCCACATGTGCAAAAAGCCGAAGTCGAGCACAGTTAACCCATGAGCAGGAGCGATTAAATAGCGCTTCACTCCTAATCAAGCCCTTTTTAGTTGTTTCTTTTTATTATTTATTATTATTATTGTTGTTTAAAAAATACATTTCTATAGTGTAGCAATTCCCCCCTCCCCCCCAACTGATTGTATGGAGGACCCCCTCTCTCACCCTTGTCCATAGTGTAGGGAGCCCATTCCTTCCCCTCCTTTACTAACCATTTAGGGCAAGATTACAAGTGGAGTGCTAAATATCAAGAAAGCTATATTTGCACTCAGATGTGTAATACCAGCGCACGCTAATGTGCGCTAGTATTACAAGTTCAAACAATGCGAACGCAAGCTCTCTTCATAGGATGCAATGGGGGCCTTGTTCTGATGCCGTCAGAGACGGCATCAGAACTAAATATATAAGCTTAAACATTTTATATTTACTGGGAACACACAGTTCCCATAGACCGCAATGTAAAGGCACTTTTCAGTGGCAATTTTTTTCCAACACCCCTCCTCACCAACTTTAGACCCCAAAAACTGCCTAGGGCGATAAATTAGAGCTCCTCTTGTAATCTAGCCCTTATTTTTCCATAGGTAAGGAATCCCCCCTTCCTCCCTCCGCACTCCAGCGATGTGCCGCCCCCTCCCTCCTTCCTTCCCTCCCACACCCCCCACTGCATCACTGCAAGCCGATACAGACAATCAGGGCTCCTTTCACATAGGTAGGCAATGACAGTCAGGATCGCAGCATGATGTTTGAAGTTTGTACTATGTTAACAAGGTGTGCTGAGAAAAGTACTTTCTAATTTACTTATATTATCAATTTTTATTTGATCTCTTTGTATCTTTTATTAAAAAGCAGTGATTTAAGCTCAGGAGCGTGCATTTGTCGAGATCACTATATGGCAGCAGTTTTACAAGAATGTTATCTATTTGCAAGAGCACTAGATGGCAGCACTATTTCCTACCATATAGTGCTCCAGATGCCTACCTAGGTATCTCTTTAACAAAGAGGGAACAAAGCACATTTTATAAGAGAAGTAAACTGTATTTTTTTAAATTGTTGCTCTAGGGATGATTTATGAAAAAGCGAATGGACATGATCCGCTGTAGTGATCATGTCCGCCGCACATCGATAAATGCCGACAGCATACACTGTTGGCATTTATAATTGAACAAGCATTTCACTAGAAATGCTTGTGCAATGCCGCCCCCTGCACATTCACGGCCAATCGGCCACTAGAAGGGGGTGTCAATCAACCTTATCGTATGCGATCGTGCGGATTGCTGTCTGCCACCTCAGAGCAGGTGGATGAGTTAAGGAGCAGCGGTCTTAAGGCTGCTGCTTCTTAACTCCTGTTGCAGTGAGCCTGAAGGCTGGCATGGAAACAGACGCATTGGGGCCAATATGAGGCTTAATAAATTAGCCCCTGTGGGGCATATGTATCAAGCTCCGTATTGGCTGATCCAATCAGCCAATCGGATTGAACTTCAATCCAATTGGCTGATTACATCAGCCAATCAGATTTTTCCTACCTTAATTCCGATTGGCTAATAGAATCCAATCGGAATTCGAGGAACGCCATCTTGGATGACGTCATTTAAAGGAACCTTCATTCGTCGTTAGTCGTCGGGAAGAAGAGGATGCTCCGCGTCGGATGTCTTGAAGATGGACCCGCTCCGCGCCGGATGGATGAAGATAGAAGATGCCGCTTGGATGAAGACTTCTGCTGGATGGAGGACCTCTTCTGCCCTGATCGGATGAAGACTTCTGCCGCTCAGGATGTCCTCTTCTGGCCCATCTGTGCCCGGCTGGGTGAACACGGCTCAAGGTAGGGTGATCTTCAAGGGGGTAGTGTTAGGTTTTTTTAAGGGGGGATCGGGTGGGTTTTAGAGTAGGGGTGTGTGGGTGGTGGGTTGTAATGTTGGGGGGGGTCTTGTATTTTATTTTACAGGTAAAAGAGCTGATTACTTTGGGGCAATGCCCCGCAAAAAGCCCTTTTAAGGGCTGGTAAAAGAGCTGATTACTTTTGTAATTTAGTATAGGGTAGGGAATTTTATTATTTTGGGGGGCTATTTATTTTATTAGGGGGCTTAGATTAGGTGTAATTAGATTAAAAATCTTGTAATATTTTTTTATTTTTTGTAATTTAGTGTTTTTGTTTTTGGTACTATAGTTTAGTTTATTTAATTGTATTTTAGTTTAGATTATTGTAGTTAATTTATTTAATTAATTTATTGATAGTGTAGTGTTAGGTGTATTTGTTACTTAGGTTAGGATTTATTTTACAGGTAATTTTGTAATTATTTTAACTAGGTAGCTATTAAATAGTTATTAACTATTTAATTGCTATTGTACCTAGTTAAAATAAATACAAAGTTGCCTGTAAAATAAATATAAATCCTAAAATAGCTACAATGTAATTATTAATTATATTGTAGCTATCTTATGTTTTATTTTATAGGTAAGTATTTATTTTTAAATAGGAATAATTTATTTAATTATAGTAAATTTATTTCATTTTATTTTAATTATATTTAACTTAAGGGGGTGTTAGGGTTAGACTTAGGTTTACGGGTTAATAAGTGTAGGAAGGTGGCGGCAACATTGGGGGGGGCAGATTATGGGATCATAAATATAATATAGGTGTCTGCGATGTTAGGGACAGCAGATTAGGGGTTCATAGCTATAATGTAGGTGGCGGCGGTGTCTGGTCGGCAGATTAGGGGTTAAATAATTGTATTATAGTGTTTGTGATGTGGGGGGGGGCCTCGGTTTAAGGGTTCATAGGTAGTTTATGGGTTTTAGTGTACTTTGTAGCACATTAGTTAAGAGCTTTATGTTCCGGCGTTAGCCCTTAAAACTCTTAACTACTGACTTTTAAATGTGGTAGGAGTCTTGGAGGTAGAGGCTGTAGCGCTCAGTTCTTCCAAGACTCGTAAAAACAGCGTTAGCCAAATCCCATAGAAAAGATAGGATACGCAATTGACGTAAGGGGATTTGCGGTAGCCTCGAGTCATGGAAGAAAAGTGAACAGTAGACCTGTACCTGCCAAACTTTTAATACCAGCGTTAGATAAAATGCAGCGTTAGGACCCCTTAACGCTGCTTTTTAAGGCTAACGCAAAACTCGTAATCCCGCCGTTTGTTTTTGGCTGTACTTAGTATTTGAGTATTTGATTTTCAAAATCTGCTGTTTTTTATAAACAAAAATCTATTTTGATAAAACAGTGATTGTATAATGTCCTGATTTATATAAAATATACCCAGACAATAATACTGTTTACATAGACTAATACTAATATATCTCTAATTGTGTAAAATTCAAAATTCCTTTGTTATCAGCATACTTTATTCATTAAGAGTAATTACTGTTGTTTGCTTTGACTTCTGTTGTATTTGACAGCTTATTTTCTACCTAACATTTTTATGGATATATATTTTATTGCTAATTATTTTGTACATAAACTACAAGTTGTTGCCTTGCAACAAAAATAATAAATGTTATCTTACTCTAATTAGTCATTTTTATTGAAAACGTTGGTACAGAATCCTAATTTCTGGTTTTATAAGAAGGTTTACTATCAATGGGCTAGATTACAAGTTTTGCGCTTAAGTTAGTGTATGTGATATTGAAATATTTTGCCCTGCGTTAACTTGTGCTACTATTAAAAGTTGAAAGAAAATGCAACCGCACAAACACAAACTAAATTTGCGTGACTGAAGACCTTGTGTAAAAGGACTAAATTAAAAGTTTCACCATAACATAAATACAATGAATTAAAGTGTAGCACTCATATATACATTATTTGATAATAATTATTCATATAAATATTAAAAAAAATAATAATAGGGTTAAATGGTGTATGGTATATGATGGTATATGTCTTTTCTGAAATCTAAGGCCATATTCCGTAATGCAGTGGCAACTGCACAAGCCACTCTATCATTGTCTATTCGAACCAGCTCCACAAGTATAGGCCGACCTATTTCTTTCCGAACAGCAGTGCGGATATAAATTGACCACTGCAAAATAATTCAAATAATAAGGTGGAAGCAGAAAATAAATTTGTATCTTTAACACAGATAGGGATACATATCCCCTCTGTGAACATTACATACCTCACATGTTTGAGGTCTTACAAGGGGAGCAAGTTTTTTGTATTTCAAAACACATCGGGCATATTTATGATGGTGCGAGTGGACATGATCCGATATAGCTGATCATGTCTGCTGCACATCGATAAATGCCGACAGCATACGCTCTCTGCATTTATCATTGCACCAGCAGTTATGGTGAACTGCTGGTGCAATACCGCCCCCTGCGGTACACTGGAGAACCTTGTAATTTTCCTCCTTCTTTGGTGCAGTACACTCTTGGCATTGAAACTGATGTATAATGCCCATATATCCTCAGTTGGGCAGATTCTATTCCCTAAATGCCCCCAACCTTAGAGCTATTAACTATTTTTCTTTATTGTTTACCCTTTCTCTCAATCACATCGCCAGCTATGGTTTTCTTTAGATTTTCAATGGCCCTTTGACCCTTCAAACAGTCAGCCTCACTCTTTTGCATGAACTTCTTTGTGTGTTTAAAATATAAATACTGTATTGTTATAAATGACTGAATACAGTATTTTTTGGAACTCTATATATGATTTACAGGATAAAGAACTTAGGAGCAGGCATGGAAAGATAAGGCACATATGAGCAAGTAATAAATGAAAATGATAAGAGGAACGTCATGAGGAGCTTGGTACGTTCACTGTCATTTCTGGATTTTGGATGTTGCTCTAATATAAGAGTTTAGTGTTTTTAAGATGATTAAAAGCATCTTCCAGCCTTGTCTATCTGTCTAAAACCCCTCCAATGCCTTGTCTGGAGTTATCTTGTCAAACAGTTATAAGTGTTCTTTCCTTTAAGAGCACATTTTAATAAGCCATAAAGGTCCATAAAGATATCATTGTTTGGAGATTATTTTATTTACTGATACCTCCCTCTTGCTTTCACATGTTGCCTTATTTGATACCAGGTTAGTTTTTATATTGCTTTATATTTCCACACTACACTTGCTAAGAATGCACAGCGAGGTGGATGCGAGGTTAGATGAAGGGGAAATAAAGTACTTTTTTATTTTTAAATATAGAAACTGTGTGTTTTCAATCATGGGACTAGGAGGCCGAATTATCAAAGGTCTTGCGGACCTGATTCGACAGTGCGGATCAGGTCCAAAAGACTTTGCTGAATGCGGAGAGCAATACGCTCTCCGTATTCAGCATTGCACCAGCAGCTCTTGTGAGCTGCTGGTGCAACGCCGCCCCCTGCAGACTCGCGGCCAATGGGAGGTGTCAATCAACCCGATCGGACTCGATCGGGTTGTATTGTGGCGATTTCTGTCCGCCTGCTCAGAGCAGGTGGACAGGGTTATGGAGCAGCGGTCTTTAGACCGCTGCTCCATAACTTGTATTTCTGGCGGTCTTTAGACTGCTGCTCCATAACTTGTGTTTCTGGTGAGTCTGAAGACTCACCAGAAACACAGGCCCTCAAGCTCCATACGGAGCTCGATAAATGGGCCTCACAGTCTGTATAATAATTGTTCTATTAGATTAAAATGTTATATCCCTTAAAATTCACTAAATGTTTCAGGATTCAGATATTCTAAACAATGCCTGCACATTATAAATGTTGTGAGTTTGACAATGGAACAATGACTGCATTACTGTTTACAGTACAAGTTGTTAACATAATATGTTCTCTTTGCATTGCATGTGAAATGGGTTTAAGGCTCATTCGGAGCTTGACAGATAGGCCCCTAGGATACAATTAACCCTAAAAGTAATGTGGGTCATTCAGATAAAGTGTATATGTGGTTGAGTTTTGTGGTCTAGGGGAGGGGTTTAGGTAATATTTGTAAAGTTAGGGTCATTTTGGGTATTGGACTGAGTTGAGGAAAGCAGGATTGATCCAATTTCAAACTGGTCCCACAATTAAAGAGACATGTTACCCATACGCTTAATCACTTGAAAGTGATGCAGCACATCTGTAAAAAGTTGGCTAGAAAACATTTAACCTCGAAATTTCTTCAGCCCATCAAAGTGCTCCATGAGCAGTTATTCTTCAGATATCCTTTTTAATGTCATCTGCATGGTGATGAAAAAAAAGCCAATCAGCATAATCAGTGTTGAGCTCACACTTTACTGTGGTCTTGTGGGAATTTACCATGATCTCAAGAGATTTCATAGTACACTGCCTTAAAATCAAATGGAAATAAGTGACTACCTTTACGTGTCATATGCACATTTGCTTGCTAGTCCCAGCAGGATAAGCATTCTAAAAGGTCTTTTACAATGGTATGGGACTACTGAGGAAATTGTGAGGTAAAATATTTTTCTTACATAGAGATGTTTGTGTGATATTTTCTAGTCAGTTTTTTTACAGATATGCTGCATCTCTTTTAAGTGATTAAGAATTTGGATAACAAATCCCTTTAAGTGGCAATGCAGGAAAATCTATGGGCACAATTGCTATGTCCTATAAAAGTCTGACTTCATGGACTATTTAAAGGCAATATTATAGACATTCATTCTACCTGCATTCTAGGGCCTCTATATAACAAAGTCTAGCGGACCTGATCCGACAGTGCGGATCAGGTCCGCCAGACCTCGCTGAATGCGGAGAGCAATACGCTCTCCGTTTTCAGCATTGCACCAGCAGCTCACAAGAGCTGCTGGTGCAATGCCGCCCCCTGCAGACTCGCGGCCAATGGGCCACCAGTAGGGAGGTGTCAATGAACCCGATCGTACTCGATTGAGTTGAGTTCCGCCGATGTCTGTCCGCCTGCTCAGAGCAAGCGGACAGGTTATGCAGCAGCGGTCTTTGTGACCGCTGCTTCATAACTGTTGTTTCTGGCGAGTCTGAAGAAACACGGGCCGTCAAGCTCCTTTCGGAGCATTATAGATAGGCCCCTAGATGTTCTCTCATAATAGAAACATTTATGCTACAATAATGACCCGCAATAAAACAAAGGGGCACATTTATGATTGCGTGAGCGGACATGATCCGATATAGTGGATCATGTCCACTGCACATCGACAAATGCTGACAGCATACGCTCTCAGCATTTATTATTGCACCAGCAGTTCTTGTGAACTGCTGGTGCAATGCCGCCCCCTGCAGATTTGCGGTCAAATACGATCAGGTTGATTTCTGGCAGTTTCTATATCCGGCCTCAGAGCAGGCGGACAGGTTATGGAGCAGTATACGGAGCTTGATAAATATGCCCCAAAGAATGAACACAACAATGTTCTAATCTTATGTATTAAGCTTCTAAAATATATTACTTAAATAATAATAATAATTCAATGTCAAAGCTTAGCTTTTTAGCAAACTTCTGCAATAAAAATGTGTTGCCATGAGCCTTAAACCCATTTCACATACAATGCAAAGAGAACATATTATGTTAACAACTTGTACTGTAAACAGTAATGCAGTCATTGTTCCATTGTCAAACTCACAACATTTAAAATGTGCAGGCATGTGTGTAGAATATCTGAATCCTGAAACATTTAGTGAATTTTAAGGGATATAACATTTTAATCTAATAGAACAATTATTATACAGACTGTGAGGCCCATTTATCAAGCTCCGTATGAAGCTTGAGGGCCTGTGTTTCTGGCGAGTCTTCAGACTCACCAGAAACACAAGTTATGGAGCAGCAGTCTAAAGACCGCTGCTCCATAACCCTGTCCACCTTCTCTGATAAGGCGGACAGGAATTGCCACAATTCAACCCGATCAAGTACGATCGGGTTGATTTATACCCCCTCCTGGCGGCCCATTGGCCGTGAGTTAGCAGGGGGCAGCGTTGAACCAGCAGCTCTTGTGCTCTCTGCATTCAGCGAGGTCTTGTGGACCTGATCCACACTGTCGGATCAGGTCCACAAGACCTTTCATAATTCGGCCTCTATGCATTCATAAGTATAGAGCAAAACTCGGGTTTTGGTAATCTTCAAGACACCAAATGCCCTAGATATTTTCCACTGCCCTTTAAAAGCAGACGCATGTCATAGGCCTTGTATTAGCTCTATTTCAACTGTGAGTGTCCTTTTGGGGGGTCAGAACTTCCTTTGGTGATTTTGAAAGGATGAACAAAGGAATTGTCAGGTAATTAATTACTATTAGTTTAAAGGGACATTATAGTGCTAAAATGACTTGCCATAGGTGTGCTCAAGGGGTGTGCTGGGTGTACCCAGGAATCCCCTAATGTAGCCGACACTAGCAGACTAAGCTCTGTGACAACAGTGTGATTCTCCCAGTGCACTGCTGTACCTAGGGCCACTTGTAACTTTGAATACTTGCAAGCCCCTCTCCATTCGATCTCCCGAGTGTAGATAGGGGTCACTGGAATCAGGGGCCTGGGGCAGGTCCTGCCCGTCTGCTAGGCTAGGGCTCAGTTAACTCACTGCCATTGCTGTATCTGCCATTGTGCTTTATTTTGAGCACAGCATTATAGTAGTCTCCTTTTTATGCACAGTCTTTAGCATGATGTCAACAGCTTCAGTAGCAAAAGGAGGCAACATCTGAGTGTAACAAAGACATGGAAAGAGGCGCCGTATGTGTGAATCAATAACCAGCTGGGTATAAGAACATGTAAAACACAGGGTACTCACATGGTGTAAAGGCACCCACTTGTGCTAATAGAGGTGAGCTGGTTTTTAGCATCAGACCAGCTAGCTGGACCAGAGCAATGTACTGGATACACCGGTGTGGTTACCCCCAGATGGATGGCAGGGCTCAGGTGCTGCTTCACTCAGGTGCTGCTTCACTCTCATTGCTGTGTGCATATTTTACCACGCTACCTTGGGAGGTTTATGGCATAACCTCCCCTGTATTTCTATGGATGTTATCCTTGGGAGTGAAGCAGCACCTGAGCCCTGCCATCCATCTGGGGGTAACCACACCGGTGTATCCAGTACATTGCCCTGGTCCAGCTAGCTGGTCTGCTGCTAAAAACCAGCCCGCCTCTATTGGCACAAGTGGGTGCCTTTACACCATGTGAGTACCCTGTGTTTTCCATGTTCTTATACCCAGCTGGTTATTGATTCACACATACGGCGCCTCTTTCCTTGTCTTTGTTATATTCAGAACTGCCTATCTATGGTGAAGTCAGAGTGCTGCCTGATCTGAACGGATGTTACACGAGTATCTATCATCACTAAAGAAACCACACCAATAGGACTAAAGAACCCACACCAATAGGACTCTATTTGGGACTGGTTGATTATTGATACACCAGCTTATTGGTTGTGTATGTATGAGAGATATTGAGTCTCAGTGTTCCCACTTTATACATATGTTCTTTGTGTATATATTTTTTACCCTTTGAGAGTCCGTGTATCCATTTAGGATATTTTGTCATTGTTTATAGCGCCTCCTATAGGGATCTCAGACCCCTTTTTTTTTGTAACATCTGAGTGTCCCTGGCAGTTACTGAA
The DNA here is from genome assembly GCF_027579735.1 of Bombina bombina. NCBI lineage: Eukaryota > Metazoa > Chordata > Amphibia > Anura > Bombinatoridae > Bombina > Bombina bombina. The sequence continues at coordinate 1,004,259,203 of NC_069499.1, forward strand.
TCCATTCAGTGCAGCAGGCAGCCAGTGTAGGCAGGGCTGGGAGCCACTGCTACTGGTCCCCATGTAGGGGGTTTGAGTTCTCTGGTTTAAAATGTATACTAATTTTGTGCCTCGTCACTACTAGGAAATGTTGGTATTTGGTGTAATATTGAGTATGTATCTTTCCTTAAAACTTAGTTTTGCTTAGTTTTACTTTGATTATCATGGATTAAAATGAATGTCCTTTCCTTTCACGTATTTCGGCACCTAAAAGTAATCTTTGGGTGCGCAGCCTAATGAAATCTGCTGTGCACTCCTATGTGACTTGCTCTAACAAACTAGACAATGTCATTTTTGCATTTTTGCAATGTCCCAAACAAATGTAAAAAAGAATATTTATTTCATGCTCATTGTTTTAGTTAACTACCTAAATGTACTTATCTATTTATTTTACTTTTTTTTTACATTTTAGATTTGCTATACCAGTTGTATAAATTTTTCCTAAGAATTTTCTTAATCTTAAAAATACTAAAATATTATGCATATACATTTTTATTTTATTTAATATTAGCATTAACATAATATTGTTGAATGATTCAGTTAAAAACAAAAACTCACCTTTTTCTCTAAACAATAGCTTAGAAATTCTTAGAATTTCTTTCAGTAGAAAAAAAGATACGCAGAGATATGAATTATCATGATGATGAGGAAAAAAGGATCAAGCTATAATGCAATAGGAAAGTTTTCATTTTTTTTAAAGCACAAATGGGCTTAGGCTACATCATGGGTAGGTACCATACCAAAGGGCAAGCTACTATATCTCTGTCCATTTCAATTGGAGAGCTTCTCCTTTCTTGTGTTTAGATAAACCTTAGAGTGATGGTAAACTTGCAGCTACCACAAAGCTGCATTAAAATCATTGTGTACAAATAATATTGGCTTCATTCATCTAAATGGATATATTATGTGTGTATTGATTATTATATTTATAATCACCGCTTCATGAAACGCTTGCTTTTGCCTCCTCATGCCAAAGTGCACTTTTTTTGATGATGATTTTTCATTGGTCCAAATAGATCACTCGCAAAGTGGCATGTATAAAAAAAAAAAAGCAGACCAAGATGCGCATGTGTAAAGGACATCATGCTGTCACTCACTCCATGATCGAGTCTGGGCTAGAGATGTGCAGAGGAAAATATAAGGAAATTCCCTGCTAGCGTCAGATTACGAGGAACTGCACATGCACAGACTGTTGTCGCTCAGGAGTGCGCATCTATACTGACGTAGGGAGCAGTTGGGACCATATCCCTAACTCACTAACTTGAGAATGAGGAAAAGGATGAGGGAGGAGGCAGAACTTGATTACAGTAAGAATAATACAATTAAAATGAAAAGTTAGGGATAACATTTTTTTTTTTTAATTATTCAGTTGTTATATAGAGATTATAAGGACATGTTCAACAAACGTTACATTTACCATCACTTTAAGGATTCTGAAGGTTGATGGAGCCACTAGACCTGGACCCATTGTTCACTGTTCCTTAGAAGAATAGAAAATGCACCTTGACTGATAACTAAGACCCATATCAGCCCAAACTTACATCTAAAGCTGCACTAATCCTTTGTTCAGTGGAGTATTGTCTGGTATTTCAGGATGTCCTCCTTCTGGATGGGTTCAGACTAATATGTTACAGGAAAGTTATCCTTTTTGAAAGGCAAAAGTGGGTTAAAAGAGGCTGCAACCTGTGTGTTGTACTAAAGCACATTTTATTTCCACCTGAGCACTTCTCTGTTCTGTTTTTTTTTTTTTTGCTTAATGCAACAGCATGGATGGAGTAGGAGATGGCAGTGGTTTGGCTTAAAGTTATGGTAAATTCTAGTGGGCCGATTGGCATTATGCTGTAGGCCCACACGGCTATTGGCTAATAGGTGGAAAATCCTCCTCACTGAAAAAATTTGCAGTGTCGTGGGCCGCCAAAGCCACAAGGCTTAGCAGTGAAACCACAGCTAAATAAAAGCACATTTTCATCCGTTGTTTTTTTGTTTTGTTTTTTACTGATGATTGACATTTATTTTTAGTGATGGTAAATCCTACAGTTTTTGAAACACTAGGATTTACCTTGACTTTATTATGGGAAACCTTTAAAGTAAGGATTTCCAAAATATTGCAACAGGGATATGAACACTCAGGACCCGATTTTTAAGAAAACGTTATTGTATTTTATGTGTTCCTCCTTTACAGACAGATCCTCAGATAGTGAGATAAAACTGCTCTCACGCTAAAATGTCCCTTTCTAAAATCCTTTGAGGGACCTTGCAATACTGATGAGATTTCTTAGATAATCTCATCAGAGCAGAGAGCTTTAGGGATTTGGACCCTCAGACAAAATGAACAAAAAGAAAGCAATGGTAACACATAACAGCCCTCCCTTCCAGTATTATGGAACTGAGTAATACACTATAGAAAATTACAAGTGAATAACACCCTCATGCATACAGATTTGGCACTAGTGTTTATCTAGCAGTTACTGCAGTCAATCTTAGACTATTTCCTTTAAGAGTTCTGAAGTTACAGACTGATGACACTTAAAGATGATTAAAGTGGATGTCAATTTTCGAACAGATGAAACCTCCTAATACTTGTATTAATATATGTATTGAAATCACTAAAGCCTAGATTACCAGTTTTGCGGTAGCTGAAAAAGCAGTGTTAACAGGTGCTAACGCTGCTTTTTTACTACCGCTGGTATTACGAGTCTTGCAGGTTTAGGTTTACCGTACACTTTTTTGACCTTACCGATAAACGACTTACATAAACTTCGTAAACCCTTTTTTCTATGGGAATTTTCACAGCGCTGGTATTACGAGTCTGTCCTCGGAGGCCAAAAAGTGAGCGGTACACCCTAAAACTTCAAGATCAATACCGTAAACTGAAAGTCAGTAGTTAGGAGTTTTATGGTACAACGTGGTAGCATAAAACTCATAACTAAAGTGCTAAAAAGTACACTAACACCCATAAACTACCTATTAACCCCTAAACCGAGGCCCTTCCGCATCGCAAACACTAAAATAAATGTTTTAACCCATAATCTGCCGCTCTGGACACCACCGCCACCTATATTATATTTATGAACCCTAAATCTGCTGCCCCCAACATCGCCAACACCTACATTATATTTATTAACCCCTAATCTGCCGCCCCCCAATGTCGCCGTAACCTACTTACACTTATTAACCCCTAATCTGCCGCACTCCAGCATCGCAAACATTAGTTTATTATTATTAACCCCTAATCTGCCACCCCAACGTCGCCGCCACTATATTAAAGTTATTATACTTTATGATATTCCTATCATTAACTAAATAATTCCTATTTAAAACTAAATACTTACCTATAAAATAAACCCTAAGCTAGCTACAATATAACTAATAGGTACATTGTATCTAGCTTAGGATTCATTTTTATTTTACAGGAAAGTTTGTATTTATTTTAACTAGGTAGAATAGTTATTAAATAGTTATTAACTATTTACTAACTACCTAGCTAAAATAAATACAAAAGTACCTGTAAAATAAAACCTAACCTAAGTTACACTAACACCTAACACTACACTAAAATTAAATAAATTAACTAAATTAAATGCTATTAAATAAATTAAATTAAATTAGCTAAAGTACAAAAAACAAACACTAAATTACAGAAAATAATAAACAAATTACAGATATTTAAACTAATTACACCTAATCTAATAGCCCTATTAAAATAAAAAAAACTAGCCTAAACTAAACTACCAATAGCCCTTAAATGGGCCTTTTGCGGGCCATTGCCCCAAAGTAATCAGCTCTTTTACCTGTAAAAAAAAATACAAACAACCCCCCAACAGTAAAACCCACCACCCACACAACCAACCCCCCAAATAAAATACTAACTTAAAAAACCTAAGCTCCCCATTGCCCTGAAAACAGCATTTGGATGGGCATTGCCCTTAAAAGGGCAGTTAGCTCCTTTGCAGCCCAAACCCTAACCTAAAAATAAAACCCACCCAATACACCCTTAAAAAACCTAACACTATATAAATATATGCCCATTTGAATATTCTCAAATGTCAGATACCATGTCAGTTGAAGACCGATACTTTCTTACAAGCAATCGATCGTTTTTTAATCCTCAATTGGCAATTGTTTGCTATAGAGCATGCGCATCGCGTGGATGCACATTGATTCTGAACTTGGAAATTATCTTCTAACGCATGCGCAGAAGAAGCGAATGATGTTTCAAAAAGGGGGTTGAATGCATGGGGGGTTGGCAATCGTTGTCAATCATTATCAAGGAAAGGGACAATATGGCGGGCAGAGGAAGCGCAGTACGAAAATGAAGATAAAAAGGTATTTATTAAGTTTTATAATTACAAAAAGGAAAAACGATGAATTAAAGTCCCTCTAATTTGTATTGATTGACAATAACAGCAATAGTTGACTTTACATTCACTTTAATTCACAACCATTTTTTGACTGAATCTTTTTATAATCAGGCATTGTATGATACATATGAGATATACTTGACTTGCTACACATTTATTTCCTCTTCAGAAAATAAAAAAGAATAAAGAGAAGCTTAACATAAACTGTAAATAAAACTGATGTATCTAAATGTATTATTTGTAAATCATTTTTAAATCAATCTTTTTTTCCACCCAAAACATAAAGAAACTGAGATATACAAAGTGTTTCACTGATGACCGCTGTTATTTCAAATGACATTCTTTTGAATTTCACTAGCTCTGTAACTGATGAAAGGATGAGGTGGTATGACACAAACAATGGAAAGGTTTTGCAGCTTTTCTGCTTTCTAACACGTTCATGAGGTCCTAGCAGGGACTGACTCCAGAAACATGTCATTTCTATTAGCACATTTTCCATCACACAGAGCTTATATCATTAAATAAATTAAAGGCTCTGGGTCCTAGCTGAGACCTATCTAGCCCTGTTGCTAAAGCAATTTTTGCTGTTTGTGTGTGGGTGTCTTACCCAAACAATTCATATATTGTTTTTTAAATGCACTTTGTGAAGATTTGTTAAAGGGGGACTAAAGTCAAAATTAAACTTTCATGATTTAGATACATCATGAACTTTTAATATATATTTTTATATCATTATCAAATTTTACACATACTTTTGATATGCATACTTTCTGAGCTATAGCTCCTACTGAGCATGTGCAAGAGTTCAGTGTATTATATGAGTCTGGCTGATGATTGACACATGATACCGCAGGCCGATAAATTTTGAAGTTTGTCAAAAATACATGGCCGCTACCCTCCTCGCAACCTGCACTTTGCTTTATTCAAACATATCGATCTTGTGTAGATGTGTCTAAATCAAAGTGCAGGCTACTCCCATTAGCACGCTCCGCTGACTCCCCCTGAATGCCAATAACTATGTTATGCCAAAGCTACACTCCTCCTGAACCGCCTCACTACCTCCCACTGATCGCCTACACCTACATCAAACCTGTCCTACACTTCCCCTGCAGCACACAGCTAACTCCCCCTGACTGTCTACACCTATGTCACGCCTTACCTAGACACCCCTGGAATACCCAGCTAAGTCTCTATTACCACCTACACTTACGTAATGTCTAACCTACACTCCCCTGGAATGCCCCAGCTAACTCCCACATACTGCCTACTGTATAAAAAATATCTCACTATAATAAACTATATTAAACAATAAACCTCCCCACTATAACTATGAAGCTATTTCGCTAAAATTATAATAATTGTTAAATAAAGTGTCACAGAGATGAACTAAAATGCTGGCGGCCGACCGCTGGAGGGCTGGCATAACCGTGCCGGCCTATCGTGGCTCCTGGAACTCAGCGCCGGCCCAGAATTGAGCCCCAGTGCGCCGCTTCTTAAAAGGGGTGCCGATGGTGCAGGGGATCAAGTCACCATTTTAGTATGTTGTCAGCACTTTGATTAGGCACTTGTTTGTGGGAGCTACCAAGGGATACCAATTGTTTTGGGGTGCTACCTTCTTGGAGAAATGGGGGAAACTTCAAATCCGGTCCGGCGCGGAGTTCCAGAAGCCCAGCTAGGCCCGGCGAGGTTTTGCTGGCCCTCTGGTGTTTACCACATCTCCTTGACAAAATATAAATTGTCATGTAGAATATAGATTATTTAAAGTATATTTTAAAATATATTTAATGGTTGCTTGCTTTTATTTCAAACATAAATATATATTTGAAAATATATGTTTATGTTTAAAATAATAGAAAGCATCATTAAATACCTTTTAGTCTATAGATATATATACAATACTTTGAACAAAATTTATTGTACATGACTATGCATATCATTTAAACATTGACCTCTAAACTGTCATAACCTACAATTAACTGTAGAAGCTAAGGCCCTACACATAAACATTCCATATTTAAAATTATGCATTGTTATGTAGAATGCATATTTATTAAATATTTGCATATACATTAAAATATAATTAATAATGCTTGTTGTGTTTATAATTTGTTATTTAAGACAGTATAAATAACATTATAGTTCTATATAACTGCATGCCTATTATGTAAAAATATAATCTAATGCTGCTGACTACTATAACATAAATATATATTAACATATATATCTATGTTATCACTAATAAACACAAGCTAACATAAATACATTTGAATGTATATGCAGCACTTAAAGCATTATGCAATATACATGCATAACAGTTTAGATATTGAATATCAATGCAAGGACTAACTACATTATATCTACAATGTTTGAAATAAAATGTATGGTCATGTATAATGCATTTTAGTTTAAGTATTGGATATATATTCTAGCTTGATGTGTTTATTATTTTAAATAAATTTACTTTTTTAAATACATATTTATGTGACAATAAAAAAACAAGAAAAGATAAAGAAATATAAATTTATAGTCAATAGTTAAGAGTATGCATCATACATAAGAATGCATAATATTTTAAAAATATAATGCACTATTAACCCCTAAACTGCCCTAACCTAATCACCAAATCAACCACCATACAGATATGGGAGTGGTTAGGAGAATAAGGCCTAATAAATACTAACTATCCATAATCACCTAATCAACCCCCAAACAGAGATCAGACTGACTCAAACCTATCCTTCATCCCCCATATCCAATCGCTTTCTACATCCTGCCTCAATCATCTACGCAATATTTCCAAAATTCGCCCTTTTCTGAGCGCTGACACCACAAAGCAAATAATCCACTCCCTTGTTATCTCCCGACTTGCAATAACCTACTCGCTGGCCTTCCTCTTTCCCGCCTCTCCCCCCTTCAATCCATCCTAAATGCCTCTGCCAGGCTGATCCACCTTTCCTGTCGCTCTGTATCTGCTGCACCTCTCTGCGAGTCCCTTCATTGGCTCCCCATTCACAGCAGAATTAAATTCAAAATTCTCACCCTTACATACAAAACTCTCACCAACGCCGCTCCCCTCTACCTATCCTCTCTAATACACAATAATAATATACTACAGGAAATTTTTCCTCTGTGAAAAGCACAATTGGGCAGAAAGAAGCTACTACCAGGTGGTAACCGGGCCATAGAACAAGCTATTGATGCTGCTGTTCCTGGCAGACTGCTTCTCTTTCTGTTTTGCATAGGTAAATATGACCCTGGGGATAGTCTCCCTATGGGTGATGGGGGAAACCAGACGTTGACTCCTTGCCCAATGTGCTTAGAGGAATATGGCTGCACCTCACTGACGAGACCCACAGAAGGCCGAAACGATCGTCTGGGGTTGCCTTTTCCTTGTTCAGAGGAGAATTGCCTGGTATTTCGGGGCTGGACTGACCTTGTCGGCGGGATCAGACTGATATACTACAGGAAATTTTTCCTCTGTGAAAAGCACAATTGGGCAGAAAGAAGCTACTCCCAGGTGGTAACCGGGCCATAGAACAAGCTATTGATGCTGCTGTTCATTCCTGGCAGACTGCTTCTCTTTCTGTTTTGCATAGGTATTAGGGGTAATTATGAGATTAAGGCCTAATTAATGGTAACCATCAATAATCACCTAATCACCCCCCACACAGGTATGGGGGGTGGTTAGGATATTAAAGCCTAAACCACCACCTAGCAACTCAAACTAGAAATACACTAACCCCCCTCTAAACCAGCCCCCCTAAACTAAACCCCCCTCTAAACTACACCCCTAAAAAAAAAACACCCAAAACAAAACAAAGCCTAAAACTGAAATAAATTACAAATTTAGAAAGAGCATACCATTTTAAACAACTTTCTAATTTACTTCTATTATCTAATTTGCTTCATTCTGTTGATATTCTTAGCTGAAAAGCATATCTAGATAGGCTCAGTAGCTGCTGATTGGTGACTGCACATAGATACCTAGGCCTAGATTTAGAGTTCGGCGGTAAAAGGGCTGTTAACGCTCCGCGGGCTTTTTTCTGGCCGCACCATAAATTTAACTCTGGTATCGAGAGTTAAAACAAATGCTGCGTTAGGCTCCAAAAAAGGAGCGTAGGGCATTTTTACCGCAAATGCAACTCTCGATACCAGAGTTGCTTACGGACGCGGCCGGCATCAAAAACGTGCTCGTGCACGATTCCCCCATAGGAAACAATGGGACTGTTTGAGCTGAAAAAAAACCTAACACCTGCAAAAAAGCAGCGTTCAGCTCCTAACGCAGCCCCATTGTTTCCTATGGGAAAACACTTCCTACGTCTGCACCTAACACTCTAACATGTACCCCGAGTCTAAGCACCCCTAACCTTACACTTATTAACCCCTAATCTGCCACTCCCGCTATCGCTGACCCCTGCATATTATTATTAACCCCTAATCTTCCGCTCCGTAAACCGCCGCAACCTACGTTATCCCTATGTACCCCTAATCTGCTGCCCTAACATCGCCGACCCCTATGTTATATTTATTAACCCCTAATCTGCCCCCCACAACGTCGCCGACACCTGCCTACACTTATTAACCCCTAATCTGCCGAGCGGACCTGAGCGCTACTATAATAAAGTTATTAACCCCGAATCCGCCTCACTAACCCTATCATAAATAGTATTAACCCCTAATCTGCCCTCCCTAACATCGCCGACACCTACCTTCAATTATTAACCCCTAATCTTCCGATCGGAGCTCACCGCTATTCTAATAAATGGATTAACCCCTAAAGCTAAGTCTAACCCTAACACTAACACCCCCCTAACTTAAATATAATTTACATCTAACGAAATAAATTAACTCTTATTAAATAAATTATTCCTATTTAAAGCTAAATACTTACCTGTAAAATAAATCCTAATATAGCTACAATATAAATTATAATTATATTATAGCTATTTTAGGATTAATATTTATTTTACAGGCAACTTGGTATTTATTTTAACTAGGTACAATAGCTATTAAATAGTTAAGAACTATTTAATAGTTACCTAGTTAAAATAATAACAAATTTACCTGTAAAATAAATCCTAACCTAAGATATAATTAAACCTAACACTACCCTATCAATAAAATAATTAAATAAACTACCTACAATTACCTACAATTAACCTAACACTACACTATCAATAAATTAAATAAACACAATTGCTACAAATAAATACAATTAAATAAACTAGCTAAAGTACAAAAAATAAAAAAGAACTAAGTTACAGAAAATAAAAAAATATTTACAAACATAAGAAAAATATTACAACAATTTTAAACTAATTACACCTACTCTAAGCCCCCTAATAAAATAACAAAGCCCCCCAAAATAATAAATTCCCTACCCTATTCTAAATTAAAAAAGTTACAAGCTCTTTTACCTTACCAGCCCTGAACAGGGCCCTTTGCGGGGCATGCCCCAAGAAGTTCAGCTCTTTTGCCTGTAAAAAAAAACATACAATACCCCCCCCCCCCAACATTACAACCCACCACCCACATACCCCTAATCTAACCCAAACCCCCCTTAAATAAACCTAACACTAATCCCCTGAAGATCTTCCTACCTTGTCTTCACCATCCAGGTATCACCGATCCGTCCTGGCTCCAAGATCTTCATCCAACCCAAGCGGGGGTTGGCGATCCATAATCCGGTGCTGAAGAGGTCCAGAAGAGGCTCCAAAGTCTTCATCCTATCCGGCAAGAAGAGGACATCCGGACCGGCAAACATCTTCTCCAAGCCGCATCTTCTATCTTCTTCCATCCGGTGCGGAGCGGGTCCATCTTGAAGCAGGCGACGCGGATCCATCCTCTTCTTCCGATGTCTCCCGACTAATGACGGTTCCTTTAAGGGACGTCATCCAAGATGGCGTCCCTCGAATTCCGATTGGCTGATAGGATTCTATCAGCCAATCGGAATTAAGGTAGGAATTTTCTGATTGGCTGATGGAATCAGCCAATCAGAATCAAGTTCAATCCGATTGGCTGATCCAGTGAGGAGCTGCTTCTGCCTTTGGATTTGTTTGTCTGTGTGTGACATCACTGTTCTGTGTGTGACATCACTGTGCTGTATGTGAGACAATGTCAAGAATAACCGGAAATAGAATATATCTACCAGTAGGGGACTGAAGAGGCTAAAATGACACTGCAGTTAATAGTATGGTATAATATTGAATAGTTTAGTATAGTATATTATAGTATTGTATAGTATAATATAGTATAGTATAGTAGTATAGTATAATATAGTATAGTATAATATAGTACAGTATAGTATAATTATTATTATCAGTTATTTGTAGAGCGCCAACAGATAGTATAATGTAGTATAGTATTGTATAATGTAATATAGTATATACTATAACTAGGTACAACTTTGCATCAAATTATATACAGTAGAAAGGGCTGTAAAAAAAACATTGGCCAGTTTTATTAGGAGATCCCCTCTTAAGGGATGTGATTCCAAATTTAGGGAAGATAGTCGGATCTTGTGGCTCTGAGTGTTTTGAAAACCACAAATAAAACAGGACACTACGTGGCTATATAGACATTCATACTTTTTTTAGATGTGTTAGAAGACATTTCACATGTTGCAAACATGTGGATGATAATAATAACAAAAAGTTTGAGTCAAATAAGAGATGTTTGAAATAAAGAGCTTGATGAACTGCAAGTCTAAATACGTGGTGTATCAGATAGAATACTTGTGTGGGGAAAAAAATACATAGGAAGAACCTAGAGATCCCTAAAAACAAGATTAGGGGAACATTTAAGCAATATAGAAGAGGGGGTTATGTCACATTTCTCCTTAATACGCAATAAAAGCACAGAGGTGTTGAAAATTAAAGCCATTGAATATATACTGTCAGAGTATATGAATATTATGATGAATATTACATATGTGTACATATATATATATATATATATATATATGTATATTTTATACACTGTATATGTTAGATGAGAACTCAGGATTAATTAAACATGAGTTTGTTGAACACAGCTTCTAATACACGTCTATCAGGATTGACGATCAGTAGAGCCTTTTTGAAACACAAACATTTCTTTTCTAAAGGAAATAGCTCAGTGACCCTATTCATTTGACTATATATGCAGATTTTATAACCTCAGAACATTTGGTGAGGTGAGAAAAGAATGTGTTCAAGGACCCCTTTGGAATTTGACACGTGTGATACAACAGTTCTATCTCACTGAATCTCTATTTGAAGACTTACTGCAAAAACCCCTCTTGGGGGAAGGTGACACAAATAAAATCAAATACACATCTGCACTGCTGGCTAAACAGGAAATATGCTGTTTTAAAGACTCTTACAACTCCTCATGGATTGACCCCATGTGGAGCAATAAAGGCCTTGGAAAACACAGACAAATGCTAAGATGTGACTCTGGAAGTCACGTAAGCAGACAGCAAATAAACATTTTTTTTTTCTCTCTCTGTTTAAATACATGCCCCAGAATGTATTAAATATAGAAATTTGGGAAATTGTCTAATTCTATATTATTATTACATGGGTATTTGCTAAGCTTGGGAGGTAACTGTTTTAATCAGTCAAAAATGTGTAATAAATTCTGTTTTGTTTATATTTTTCAGACAGATAATCTCAAATCTACATAGAAGTGAATGTGCATGTATGTGTGTATATATATATATATATATATATGTGTGTATATATATGTATATATGTGTATATATATTTATATGTTTTGAAAACATAAAAGATCTTACTTAGCCTCTGTGTGTTTAAAAACATGAATAGGTGTTTATGGACCTGAAGAGAAGTGATTATTAACATTTATTTTCTTATTTCAGATCTACATAGACAGGATTCACTTGGAATACAGTACAATACTGAATTAAAAATAAGCTATTATTCACATATAAATGCCAGGATACCGATAAAATTGTAATGCATTTTAAGCTACTAATTAGCAGTATTAAATTACCTTAATATAATAAAATGTTAATAATATAACATATTTGGTATCAGAATAATCAGAAAAAATAACCTAATATTAACCATCTGTAATTGGGGTTATATATGATTAATGCAGAGAGTGTGATCTGATTAAATAACCATTTTATAAAAAAAAAATTAACTTGCTTAAAAATGTCAGAAATGCTGTATTGTATTGCTATGTTGTACTGTATGCTGCCACCTGGTGTTATGTTGCGAGAACTACAGCCAGAAGGTTCTTTCTGGCTGTTAAAAATGAAATTTCCAAGGGCCAATCCGATTTAGACTTCCCAGATAACCAATGGGAAGGTCAGCTCCCGTAGTGCCACCCACATGATGTCATCAATGATTATATAATGGGAGTGTTGAATGCACAAGAGAGAGTTGTCTGTAACTTGTTGAAAATTAGTGATCTGATTTTGGCTGCGATATACCTGAAAAAAAAAAAGTTCACTTCAGCAAGGAGCTTAAAACTTATCCTCGATTTGTGCAAAAACCTTCTTTCAAATGAGATGACCTAAAGACCGCTACGAATTGGTTCAAAATTGGTGAAGTATATTGTATTTTAAATTGGTAGTTATAAGCCTAGGTATTGTTCAAATCTGTGTCTGAATTGGCTAAGTAACTCATCTATACAAGTTCTGATATTGTCGGTTAATTTTGTATTAGGATAAATTGCAGTTAAATAGCAGAATATATATTTTATCCTATTGTTTTATAAACACTGTTTAGAATTGTATTGTTTGGATGTTAAAGGTTTTTAGTCCCATTGTGTTAAATAAATAAGGCTGAATTGTGAAGGTATATTGTTCTGGGTTTTGTAAGAAGAATAGCATATCTTAAGAGTTGGTTCTAACGCATATAAACTTTTATTTAGTTTCCTTTTATTGCAAATATAGTTCAATATGTTTATGGATATTAACTAAATAAAAGAATTCAGATATTTATATTAATTGTATGGTCTAGTAGGTGCATGGTTGATAAGGGTTTCTATTTCTTTGTATTGTGTTTATAACCCTGCCATAAACTTATATATATTATTTGGATAGCACTGCTAAGATTTTCATAAATATACTGACATAATAATTGGAGGCATTGCATGAGATTTAATAATATCCATCATAATTGATATAATATATTTGTAAGTAAATAGAAATTATTATAAAAGAGAAAAAAAAATTAAAAAAAAAATCATATTTCGATATTAATATTTTGAAGATATAATTTTTTTTTTTTTGAAGAGTTGAAATATTAATTTTCATATTTCGAGATTGACATTAATATCTTGAAATATTATTAAAGATTAATTTTGAAAAATTAATAAAAATATTAATTTTTCATATTTCAAAATTAATCAAAAATATAAATTTTTCATATTTTCAAAGTTAATCAAAAATATTAATTTTTCATATTTCGGAATATTAATTTTTCATATTTCAAAATTAATAATATATTTTTTTTTTTTTTTTGAAATATAAAATTTTTTCTCTCTTTTTATTGGCAAAAATTGTATTAGCATTTTAGTTAAATAAATACTAAACCAATACAATAATGTCTGTAGCCAGAAGTGACTCATTTAATTCTATACATAGCAATGAAATTGGTCCCATAACCATACCTATTACTAAAGGTCAGGTCCTTAAGAAAGATATCTTAAGTTACCTTAAAGGGAAGTTTAATATTGCGGGTGAATTAAATGATTTTATGGATATGCTTGAAACTAGGGCTAAAAATATTACCGTTAATAATAATATGTGGAATGAAGAGAATGAATTCTTCCAGGAATTATTAATGATTAATCAATGCGAAGCTCCCAAAAAGCGAGACGAACTAATACTAAAATCCTGGCCCCTTTTAATATGCATAATTGACGAAATGTCGTTTTGTGTCACGGACAAACGATTGCAAATACAGGAGCTAGAAAATAGTATTCGTTCCTCGCGCAGACGCGAAGAGGGTTTAAAAATAGCCAAAAATAAAATGGATGAATTTGCCCAAAACCTAGCCACCTTAGATAAGCACAATATGGACTTAATCGCGCAGATACAAGATTTAAATAAACAGCTTGCGCAAAGCCAGAGAGAATTAAGCGATTTAAAAAGGTCATATCGCCATAATGAAAACCCCTATATTAGCAATGAGAATAATACAGATAATGCTAACTCCTTTAGCGAACGCGTCAGGGACGAGGTACGAAAATATATAGAACAACATAGACAAATGACCCCTAACGGGTCAGAAGTAGATTTCCCAAATAGACAATCCCCTCAGGATGTAAATCCAGAGGACAGCTGTAGCGCAGCTGATGCGGGGGAGGGAAACTCTAACAGAGAGTCCCAAAATAAGTCTGATAAAGTCTATGATTCCCATAAAATAATCACCTTCGTACAACGCGCAGTACCTATATTCTCCAATAAGGGAACAACATCTGTAATTGATCATTTACAGGCTTTTGAAAATGCGTTAGCTATAATGAATGTTACAAGTGAGAAATTGAAAATTGAATTTCTACCTTGGGTATTTGACAGTAAGCATCACAAATTCTTTGCCTCACTAAAGGATATGAATATTCATTCCTGGAATGGGGTAAAACGACAATGCAGAAAAGAATTCGGGCAATATCGCACTAAAACTGCTGCGAAGATAGCGGTATATGGTTTAAAGTGTCGTGCGAATCAGAGTCCAATCGAATTCCTTTCTGTATTGAAAAATGCGTACAGTATGGCTGAAGATAATCCCAAATTTGACGGCTCAGAATTTGTAAATTTATTTTTTGAAGCACTGCCTACACCCATCAAAATTAACTTAGCTAGAGATTTTGATGAGGACTGCTCATTGGAATGGCTGATCAAAGAGAGTACAAAATTATACTCTATTCAGCAGTCCAGTGAGCAGGGGGTTAAAAAGGAATCAAAACCCAAAATTGTAGCAGAAACTAGGGTGTCACCTAAACCCCTCAATTTGGAGTCTAACAAGAGAACTTATGCAGAGGTGGCCAGTCAAAACAGGCCATCTCCACAGAGGTTTAATTCTGCCCCTCCCCCTACACAGGTTGAGGCGCAGGGAGACTATAACCAAAGTGGGGGACATAATCAGGTGAATAATTACTCACAAAGAGAATACTCACCGAATAATTGGTATCCGCGCAAGGGTAGATACAATAGACGGCGAAGATATTCTCAGGGTAACCAGACACCCCAGGTATATAATGCTCCCCAAAGTACTAATGCTGAACAAGCTGAACCCCAGGGGCAACCACGCCAAAATAGAAATAGTGGCCCTGATTCTGAGGGAACCCAATGGTCCAGGAATCAGTACAATGGGGCACCAAGAGATAGGCCCAGGGGTAGAGGTAACTTGTACAATCAGGTAGATATGCTGTTTACCCAATTAAATCGGTTGAGCGAACAAATCGCTAATATGAGTCAAAAATCTACGGCTCAGCAACCGAACAATACTTTTTTAGGGGTACAGCCAGTGGTCAGCAGTGGACCACAGGCACAGTCATAAATACTGCAGTATCACCTGAAGGGGAGGGGAGAGATATACAAAATGTAGTAATAAATATCAATGATACTAATCATGTTATCTCCCCACAGACCAGAAACGGACAAATTAGCTGTGACAATGAGCGACATCAGCCGGAAAAAGTTAACAAATCTCTTCCTTTGCAGCTCTCTCTTAACCTTGTTTCCACAGATGCAGTACAAAAGAATCCAGCCGACCCTGTCATAAAGGAAACAGGTAGGTATGAAGCTTCTTCTGCATCAGAAAGCATGGCAAACTCAGGTAATACGTGGCGAAGCCCACAAATGTATGAGAATGCAAATTTTATGTGTGAAATGATAGAAACTGCAGGAAGATATTATGTACTAGTTGAGGTGCAAGATTCAGTCTCCAACCCTATCAGGGGATTAATTGACACTGGGTCACAGGCAACTATCTTATCCCACAGATACTACACACAGCTAAATGAGCTAACACCCCACAAACCTAAAATAAA
Organism: Bombina bombina; assembly: GCF_027579735.1. Classification (NCBI taxonomy): domain Eukaryota; kingdom Metazoa; phylum Chordata; class Amphibia; order Anura; family Bombinatoridae; genus Bombina; species Bombina bombina. The sequence goes on from NC_069499.1 coordinate 1,004,275,612, forward strand.
AGAATTTGACGGTTCTCTAATAGGTGTTGGGGGTGACTCCCTAAAAGTCTACGGTACTGCCTGGTTAAAATTTAAATTGGGGAACAGGGTCATAAGACACCCTGTCATTATAGTGGATCTGCCAACTGATCGTTTAATTATTGGTAGTGATCTCCTGAAACGATTAAGCACCATAATTGATTGCATAAATAATGTAATTTGGTCGCAAGTTAAACGGCCTATCAATTATGAAAAATCTGGTACATCTCGCGCCCGACATAGCTGTCACGTGGTGGAAGAGAAACCAGATGCTGTGGAGATTCATTTCAGGAATAACCCTATACCTGAAATCACTATTCTACAAATAGATGATCAGACTCCTTTTAGTGGCTCTGATGGTAATACTTTTGAAATTTCGCCTGGAAAGATAGCGAATATTTCCCTAGATGGCGATGTATTAACCATATCACTCCACAAGGGGGATCATAAAATCCCTAAGGGGGGAGGCCACGCTCAATACCTCACAGGGATTGAGAGAGTTAAAGAGGATCTATTTATCCCTATACAAGTGCATGACCTTGGTAAAACAAAGTATGCTAAAATAAACTTAAAACAGGAAGCTAGCTATATAAGCGAAGGTTTATTAACGCAAATAGCTGAACCTAAAGTGATTAAATATCTTTCTCCCCAAGACCACAGTGTCAACGGCCTGGATGACAGGTCTGAAAGCTATAACATCACAGCTAAGTGCTTATTATCTATCTCTATCGGTAATAAGTCAGTGAAGCACCTGTTTTTAGTTTTAAATACTCCCCATAATCAAATATACATTGGCAATGATATCTTACATAGATATGCCATACAAATAGATTTGATTAATTCTTGCCTCTGGAGCAGGTTAAAGGGGGACCCTGAAGTATTTCAGGATGAAAATGCAGCCCTGAAATCAAACCAGCAATTGCCATATGCTGTGAATATGCAGGTATCTAGCGATGTTATAATTCCTGCTGGGGCTGATAAATTTCTGTTACCCTTACAGGTAAAGAGAGGTCAGAAATTAAAAACTTCTGAAACACTGATTTGCCTCTCCCATAGAATACAAAATCTGGGTGTCACAGTAACCTACACTCCTATGGTGAATATTGGAACTGTTCCAATACATATTATTGTGCATAACATGACCCCACAGGATATAACATTATCCAAGGGAACTACCATAGGATATGCACTGGAATCAAGTTATTACACTTTTGGATTCCAGAATAATGTAATTGGGCTAATACCTGAAGGATACTTAACTGAAGAACAATTAATAGAACAATCCTTTGCATCTATGCCAGAGGGTCTATTTAATATTCAGTCCATTTATCCCTTCAGCTCAGAGGAAGGCATCTGTAAAATTGAAGAAGCCTCTCTAGTGTTTGATCAGCCAATCAAACAGCAAGATTACCCCAATACCCAGAGTCATGGGAGCAATGTAAATTATAATCAAGGGGATCTCACCTCTAGACTGGAAGAAGCCTATGAAATAGGACAGCCTGAAATCTTTCCAGGATTTCAGCAAATAGTCGAAGAGCAAATATCCTTAGCTAATGGCTGTTCCAGCGATGATGAACGCCAACAGCTGCGAGAACTACTGATGGAGTACAAGGATATTTTTGCTAAGGATTCTTATGACTGTGGTACTACAGACTTGCACATTGCAAGAATACAAACAGATCCCGATGCACCACCTGTATTTGTCAAACAATACAGACTTCCCTTAGCCTCATATGATTCTCTTGCAGAGATCATAAGGAATTTGGAAGAAAGAGGTATTATCAGACAGGTGCACAGCTCTTATAATAATCCTATTCTAGGTGTCCTTAAGCCCAATGGACAATGGCGTTTGTGTGCTGACTTAAGACAGCTAAACAAACGAGTATACATGTCTGGCTGGCCTGTACCATACATTGACCAGTGCCTAGCACAAATGCAGGGATCCAAAATATTCACTGCCATTGATTGTGCACAGGGATATTGGACCATAAAGGTACATGAAGAGGACCAATATAAGCTAGCATTCTCCTTCCAAAAGGTTCAGTATGCATTCCAGAGACTTCCATTTGGATACATAAATTCTGGACATGAATTTGCTGTATTCATGCATAAGGCTATGCCTGACGCACTGGAAAGGGGGACCTTATCTTATGTGGATGATGTTTTAATCAAAAGCACAGACTTTGAAAAACATATTGCAGAGCTTAAACACGTCCTCAGCCAACTTAAAAGGGCAGGTGTCAAATTATCCCTGCAAAAAGCTCAATGGTGCCGCACTCGTGTAAACTTCTTGGGACATGAAGTTACCTCTGACGGATTAAATCCCCAAAAGAAAAAGGTGGAAGCTATAGTGAATTCTAAAAACCCAACTAACTTAAAGGAATTGAGATCATTCCTGGGTATGACAAATTATTCTCGCAAATTCATTGATAATTATGCGGAATTAACTAAACCACTACTACTTCTTCTGAAGAAAGATGTGAAATGGCACTGGAGTGAGTCTCAAGAGACAGCCATCAGAGAGCTGAAGAGAAAACTCACTCAAGCACCTTGCTTAGTGTACCCTGAAGGTGGTAAACCTTTCTACTTAGAAACAGGGTACACAGATGTAAGCATGAGTGCTGTGTTATACCAAAAGCATGATAATTTGAACAAAGCCATTGCTTATGCGAGCAAAAATCTATCCCCAGTAGAAATAAAGTTTAACGATTGCGAAAAAGCCCTCTTAGCTACTGTATGGGCTCTACAAAATTTCCGCAGCTATATACAGGGCGAGAAAATTATTGTAGAAACGGCCCACCAGCCTTTGCTATATTTGCAAAGTGAGAGAATAAGAGATGGGAATTTGTCTAATAGCCGCATAACAGCGTGGACTCTTTCCTTACAAGGCTGGCCCTTAGAAATTCGCTACAAGCAGAATAAAAAGAATCCAGTCGCGCAAGGGCTTGCTGAGCTCCACGACTGTACTGCTAGAGATCCTGGGGAAGAATTATCAGAAGATGATTTTCTGGAAGAACAATTGCTTTCCCCATATAAAATGTACAATGAGGACCATTGTCAAACATTACCTTGGGTATATGTTGATGGTTGTTCTTACCATGCCACTATTGATAATGAGCGCAGATTAGTCGCTGGCATTGGTATAACTGGGGCAAACGGATTCTCAAATATATCTGTAGGTTTCAACATTGGACCAAGATCCAGTCAAGTTGCAGAACTAACTGCTGTTTTCAAAACCATTGAAATGGCTATTGAACATGGTATTCATGAATTTGTGATCATAACTGACTCAAATTATGTGCGTGACAGTTTTGTTGAATACCTGCCAACTTGGAAAAGAAATGGCATGCAGAAAAGCAATAACAAACCAGTCAAGCATGGCAAATTGTTCTGCGAGATTGATAATCTGGTAGTATCCAATGATTTAACCATACACTGGAAAAAGACCAAGGGTCATTCCAGAGTTTTAGGTCCTGATAAGGAAGGCAATGACCTTGCGGACTCATTAGCCAAACAAGGAGCCATAACTGGAGAACTCCTTAATATTGAACACTTAATGGGTGCAATTCAGGTAGAAGCCATTACCAGAAACCAGGCAAAACAACAGAGTGAGCCTAACTTGGTACAATGGAGTCAGGATTCTCCTAGTGAGGACCTGATCACTAGTCAAAAAGAAGACCCCATTGTAGGCATCTTCTATAAACACATAGAAGATCCTGAAAGCAACCCCATCTCAAAAGATGATTATATTGGCAAAGAAGATCTGAGAATCTTAATAAAATCTAAATCACAATTCAAATTACAGGATGGTTTGTTAATTAGAACCTCCAAAACTGGCATCCAACAGTGGGTAGTACCCACCAAGTTCAGAGGTCTAATGCTTCAACATGCCCATGATGCTCCCACATCTGGACATCGCGGTGCCAAACTCACGTATGAAATATTGCGTGATTATGCTTTTTGGCCACACATGTTGAAAGACGTTCAAACCTACTGTCAAGGGTGTTTAATCTGCCCACAGTTCCAACCCACTGCACCAATGCATAGAGCGCCATTGCAGAAAAGGGGGATGGTAATGCCATGGTCAGATATACAAATTGATTTTATTGGTCCAGTAACAAGGTCATCAAGAGGTAACAAATACATGTTAACAGTGACATGCCTGTTCACTAAATGGGTAGAGTGCATTAGTGCACCTAACAATAGTGCTGAAACATGTGCAGCATTGCTCATCAACCATGTATTTTCCAGATTTGGTTTGCCCCAAAGAATCGAATCAGATCGGGGGACCCACTTCACTAGCGAAGTGATGACAAAAATGTGGAAAATACTAGGGGTTAAAAGAAAGCTCCATATTGCTTATAGAGCTGCCTCAAGTGGTGGTGTAGAGCGTTACAACCAGTCTATTGTTAAAATCCTCAAAAAGTTTGTGAGTGAAACAGGTAAAGACTGGGATATAAAACTACCTCTAGTCTTAATGGCATTAAGAGCAACTCCAAGTAGTGCTACCAAGATGTCACCTTTTGAGCTGATGACTGGTAGAAGAATGGTTCTACCTCAGCATCTGCTGTACCGTACATCAGACCAAAATTTGATAAACGCTGCCAATACACATCAATATGTGGAAAACCTAAGGAGACACCTGCAACATGCCTTTGCATTTGCTCAAAGGAATTTAGAAAGAGCCGCAACTGCCACTAAAACCTATTATGATCTCAAAACATCCAAAAAGGAATATGAAATAAATGATAAAGTTTATCTTTATAACTTTGGAAGAGATCAGGTTAGGGAGAAGAAATTTCTTCCCTCATGGAAAGGTCCTTTTGTCATTACTGACAAAATATCTCCAGTGGCCTATAAAATACGGATCCCCAAAAATGAAGGTTTCATAGATAAATGGGTACATATAAATCAACTGCGGGCATGTCATCCCAGGTCCCAACTACAAGTCATAGAGGGAGAATGAAGTGTCATATCCCCAAATGCACTAAAGACATACTGTAATTTAAAGATGCCTAACTGATAAACATGAAAGCTCAAAATAACAAACTTTCTTCATAAGAGACTGTCTATGAGGTATACGGTTGATCCTCATCAAATACCACTGACTTTAAGCCAATTCAAATACATGTGTCCTACATCTATTTGAAGTTGGAAGGGGGATTTATGTCAGAGTATATGAATATTATGATGAATATTACATATGTGTACATATATATATATATATATATATATGTATATTTTATACACTGTATATGTTAGATGAGAACTCAGGATTAATTAAACATGAGTTTGTTGAACACAGCTTCTAATACACGTCTATCAGGATTGACGATCAGTAGAGCCTTTTTGAAACACAAACATTTCTTTTCTAAAGGAAATAGCTCAGTGACCCTATTCATTTGACTATATATGCAGATTTTATAACCTCAGAACATTTGGTGAGGTGAGAAAAGAATGTGTTCAAGGACCCCTTTGGAATTTGACACGTGTGATACAACAGTTCTATCTCACTGAATCTCTATTTGAAGACTTACTGCAAAAACCCCTCTTGGGGGAAGGTGACACAAATAAAATCAAATACACATCTGCACTGCTGGCTAAACAGGAAATATGCTGTTTTAAAGACTCTTACAACTCCTCATGGATTGACCCCATGTGGAGCAATAAAGGCCTTGGAAAACACAGACAAATGCTAAGATGTGACTCTGGAAGTCACGTAAGCAGACAGCAAATAAACATTTTTTTTTTCTCTCTCTGTTTAAATACATGCCCCAGAATGTATTAAATATAGAAATTTGGGAAATTGTCTAATTCTATATTATTATTACATGGGTATTTGCTAAGCTTGGGAGGTAACTGTTTTAATCAGTCAAAAATGTGTAATAAATTCTGTTTTGTTTATATTTTTCAGACAGATAATCTCAAATCTACATAGAAGTGAATGTGCATGTATGTGTGTATATATATATATATATATATATGTGTGTATATATATGTATATATGTGTATATATATTTATATGTTTTGAAAACATAAAAGATCTTACTTAGCCTCTGTGTGTTTAAAAACATGAATAGGTGTTTATGGACCTGAAGAGAAGTGATTATTAACATTTATTTTCTTATTTCAGATCTACATAGACAGGATTCACTTGGAATACAGTACAATACTGAATTAAAAATAAGCTATTATTCACATATAAATGCCAGGATACCGATAAAATTGTAATGCATTTTAAGCTACTAATTAGCAGTATTAAATTACCTTAATATAATAAAATGTTAATAATATAACATATTTGGTATCAGAATAATCAGAAAAAATAACCTAATATTAACCATCTGTAATTGGGGTTATATATGATTAATGCAGAGAGTGTGATCTGATTAAATAACCATTTTATAAAAAAAAAATTAACTTGCTTAAAAATGTCAGAAATGCTGTATTGTATTGCTATGTTGTACTGTATGCTGCCACCTGGTGTTATGTTGCGAGAACTACAGCCAGAAGGTTCTTTCTGGCTGTTAAAAATGAAATTTCCAAGGGCCAATCCGATTTAGACTTCCCAGATAACCAATGGGAAGGTCAGCTCCCGTAGTGCCACCCACATGATGTCATCAATGATTATATAATGGGAGTGTTGAATGCACAAGAGAGAGTTGTCTGTAACTTGTTGAAAATTAGTGATCTGATTTTGGCTGCGATATACCTGAAAAAAAAAAAGTTCACTTCAGCAAGGAGCTTAAAACTTATCCTCGATTTGTGCAAAAACCTTCTTTCAAATGAGATGACCTAAAGACCGCTACGAATTGGTTCAAAATTGGTGAAGTATATTGTATTTTAAATTGGTAGTTATAAGCCTAGGTATTGTTCAAATCTGTGTCTGAATTGGCTAAGTAACTCATCTATACAAGTTCTGATATTGTCGGTTAATTTTGTATTAGGATAAATTGCAGTTAAATAGCAGAATATATATTTTATCCTATTGTTTTATAAACACTGTTTAGAATTGTATTGTTTGGATGTTAAAGGTTTTTAGTCCCATTGTGTTAAATAAATAAGGCTGAATTGTGAAGGTATATTGTTCTGGGTTTTGTAAGAAGAATAGCATATCTTAAGAGTTGGTTCTAACGCATATAAACTTTTATTTAGTTTCCTTTTATTGCAAATATAGTTCAATATGTTTATGGATATTAACTAAATAAAAGAATTCAGATATTTATATTAATTGTATGGTCTAGTAGGTGCATGGTTGATAAGGGTTTCTATTTCTTTGTATTGTGTTTATAACCCTGCCATAAACTTATATATATTATTTGGATAGCACTGCTAAGATTTTCATAAATATACTGACAATACAGCCCCATTTTAAAGGGAGAATTGTGTGTTAAGCTTAAGAAAACATGAGACCTTTGGAATATATATAGTTAGTGATGTCGCGAATTGTTCGCCGGGAATAGTTCCCGGCGAACATAGCTTGTTCACGTTCGCAGCGGCGGGCGAACATATGCGATGTTCGATCCGTCCCCTATTCGTCATCATTGGGTAAACTTTTTTTTTTGCCTGTGTAAGTTTGACTGTGAAACATCAGTCTGCTAGTGTAATCTAATTGCAGTTGCCTGCCTGCCTGCCAGCGTGTGCTCTGGAGTCTGATGTTAGGCTTTGCAAATCTGATGTTAGGTGTGAGTCTTGTCAAATGTTTTTTTCAAATCTCTAGAGTCTGATGTTAGGCTTTACAAATCTGATGTTAGGTGTGAGTCTGTGGAAAGAGAAATAGGGTAGGCATGCCTGGTGAGAATGTTTAGGGGGGGAGGAGTGGTTTGAAGCACAGCAGGGTGGGTGAAAAGGTTTGGAAACAAAGTTTGGAGGATAAAAGATTGGAATATTACAATGATATTTAAAAATAATTCCATGATAGCCCAACAGAAATAAAAAATAGTTGAACTCGCTGGGGCCTATTTATTAAAGGTCTTGCGGACCTGATCCGACAGTGTGGATCAGGTCCGCAAGACCTCGCTGAATGCGGAGAGCAATACGCTCTACGCATTTAACATTGCACCAGCAGCTCACAAGAGCTACTGGTGCAACGCCTCCCCCTGCTGACTCTCGGCCAATTGGCCGCCAGCAGGGAGGAGTCAAAACTATTTAAAGGGACACTGAACCCAAAATTTTTCTTTCGTGATTCAGATAGAGCATGCAATTTTAAGCAACTTTCTAATTTACTCCTATTATCAATTTTTCTTCATTCTCCTGCTATCTTTATATGAAAAAGAAGGCATCTAAGCTTTTTTCTTGGTTCATAACTCTGGACAGCAGTTTTTGATTGGTGGATGGATTTATCCACCAATCAGCAAGGACAGCCTAGGTTGTTCACCAAAAATGGGCTGGCATCTAAACTTACATTCTTGCATTTCAAATAAAGATACCAAGAGAATAAAGAACATTTGATAAAAGGAGTAAATTAGAAAGTTGCTTAAAATTTCATGCTCTATCTGAATCACAAAAGAAAAAAATTGGGTTCAGTGTCCCTTTAACCCCCATTGCTAATCAGGTTTATTGTCAAAATGTGCAGACTTTCAGCTGTTTGCATTTCACAAATTAAACAAAAACAATTGAAATACCTAACACAACAAATGCTTCAAGTATTTTTCCCAAATTCAACTGAAAATGCAACTTTTAATGAAATCTGCAGCGTCAAAATGATTCAACCCCCTGAATAGAATCCCTCACAACAGCACAAATATGCAAAACAGGTGTAGTCTCAAGCACACAACTAATCAAGGGCTTTACTTGAGCTAGAACACATGAAAAACCTGAACTGGCTAGGGGTTTGTTGAGTGTCACGTTTGACTGCATGTTAGAAATATGGCTAAGTCAAATGAATGGTCAAAAAAGTTAAGAGAAGATCATCGTCCTTCACAAACAAGGATCAAGAAGCAAAAAGATAGATAAAGGCACGGAATGTTCCTAGAGACACTGTTGGAAGCATAGTTTGCAAGTTCAAAGTTAAAGGAACAGTGGTTACACTAACTGGACGGGATAGAAAAAGGAAGCTATCAACGGCTGCAACTAGGTATGCTTATATACAAATATATTTATGTGTCAATATGTGTATATACTGTACACATATAAAAACACATACATATATATATATTCATGTACATATATATTTTAAAAATGCTGTGCTAGGATCTGTGTCGTGTTTATCAGAACGAGGCTCCCATAGGAGCCTATAGAAATGTGCTCTTGTGAGTTCAAAGTTTCCATGCAATGCAAATGCGAGGTTGCATTCTCATTGCGCTCAACTTTTAATACCAGTGCACATTTGCGTGCGCAGGTATTATGAGTGGAGCGCAAATATCATGCTTGGGAAAGCACAATTTTGCGCTCCACTCGTAATCTAGGCACAATTTTTACAGTCCCTTAAAATGAGCGGTGTCCTGTTTCTTTAGGTAATGTAGGGGAAGGGATTGTGCTTAGTTATAGGCTTCTGTTTCTCAACAAAAATGTGATGGTGTTTTCTACTGCAGTTGATAACCTAACCAGCATCTTATAGAGGCATATTCAACCTGGAATTTAAAAGAGCAAGTTCTACTCTTAAAAGGGACAGTAAAAATTAAACAACATGACATTTTAAACAACTTATTTCTATTATCCAATTTGCTTTGTTCTCTTGGAATCCTTTGTTGAATGCCTAGGTAGGTTCAGGAGCAGCAATGCACTGCTTCGAGCTAGCAGATGACTGGTGGCTAAACGGTTTTTATATATGGCTCACCCGATACTTTCTGCTAGCTCCCAGTTGTGCATTCCTTCTCCCTCAACAAAGAAAACCAGGAGAGCAAAGTAAATTTGATACTATAATTAAAATTGAAAGTTGTTTAAAATTGTATGTTCTGTATGAATCCAAAATGACAAACATTTGGGTTTCATGTCACAAATGGTCACATTCCTCTAAGACTCATGTGTGGTCAGAGAAAGGACTGCTTCAAATCAAATGCAGTGAGGAGCTGCTTCTGCCTTTGGATTTGTTTGTCTGTGTGTGACATCACTGTTCTGTGTGTGACATCACTGTGCTGTATGTGAGACAATGTCAAGAATATCCGGAAATAGAATATATCTACCAGTAGGGGACTGAAGAGGCTAAAATGACACTGCAGTTAATAGTATGGTATAATATTGAATAGTTTAGTATAGTATATTATAGTATTGTATAGTATAATATAGTATAGTATAGTAGTATAGTATAATATAGTATAGTATAATATAGTACAGTATAGTATAATGTAGTATAGTATTGTATAATGTAATATAGTATATACTATAACTAGGTACAACTTTGCATCAAATTATATACAGTAGAAAGGGCTGTAAAAAAAACATTGGCCAGTTTTATTAGGAGATCCCCTCTTAAGGGATGTGATTCCAAATTAAGGGAAGATAGTCGGATCTTGTGGCTCTGAGTGTTTTGAAAACCACAAATAAAACAGGACACTACGTGGCTATATAGACATTCATACTTTTTTTAGATGTGTTAGAAGACATTTCACATGTTGCAAACATGTGGATAATAATAATAACAAAAAGTTTGAGTCAAATAAGAGATGTTTGAAATAAAGAGCTTGATGAACTGCAAGTCTAAATACGTGGTGTATCAGATAGAATACTTGTGTGGGGAAAACAATACATAGGAAGAACCTAGAGATCCCTAAAAACAAGATTAGGTGAACATTTAAGCAATATAGAAGAGGGGGTTATGTCACATTTCTCCTTAATACGCAATAAAAGCACAGAGGTGTTGAAAATTAAAGCCATTGAATATATACAGCCCCATTTTAAAGGGGAAATTGTGTGTTAAGCTTAAGAAAACATGAGACCTTTGGAATATATATGGTTAGTGATGTCGCGAATTGTTCGCCGGGAATAGTTCCCGGCGAACATAGCTTGTTCACGTTCGCAGCGGCGGGCGAACATATGCGATGTTCGATCCGTCCCCTATTCGTCATCATTGGGTAAACTTTTTTTTTTGCCTGTGTAAGTTTGACTGTGAAACATCAGTCTGCTAGTGTAATCTAATTGCAGTTGCCTGCCTGCCTGCCAGCGTGTGCTCTGGAGTCTGATGTTAGGCTTTGCAAATCTGATGTTAGGTGTGAGTCTTGTCAAATGTTTTTTTCAAATCTCTGGAGTCTGATGTTAGGCTTTACAAATCTGATGTTAGGTGTGAGTCTGTGGAAAGAGAAATAGGGTAGGCATGCCTGGTGAGAATGTTTAGGGGGGGAGGAGTGGTTTGAAGCACAGCAGGGTGGGTGAAAAGGTTTGGAAACAAAGTTTGGAGGATAAAAGATTGGAATATTACAATGATATTTAAAAATAATTCCATGATAGCCCAACAGAAATAAAAAATAGTTGAACTCGCTGGGGCCTATTTATTAAAGGTCTTGCGGACCTGATCCGACAGTGTGGATCAGGTCCGCAAGACCTCGCTGAATGCGGAGAGCAATACGCTCTACGCATTTAACATTGCACCAGCAGCTCACAAGAGCTACTGGTGCAACGCCTCCCCCTGCTGACTCTCGGCCAATTGGCCGCCAGCAGGGAGGAGTCAAAACTATTTAAAGGGACACTGAACCCAAAATTTTTCTTTCGTGATTCAGATAGAGCATGCAATTTTAAGCAACTTTCTAATTTACTCCTATTATCAATTTTTCTTCATTCTCCTGCTATCTTTATATGAAAAAGAAGGCATCTAAGCTTTTTTCTTGGTTCATAACTCTGGACAGCAGTTTTTGATTGGTGGATGGATTTATCCACCAATCAGCAAGGACAGCCTAGGTTGTTCACCAAAAATGGGCTGGCATCTAAACTTACATTCTTGCATTTCAAATAAAGATACCAAGAGAATAAAGAACATTTGATAAAAGGAGTAAATTAGAAAGTTGCTTAAAATTTCATGCTCTATCTGAATCACAAAAGAAAAAAATTGGGTTCAGTGTCCCTTTAACCCCCATTGCTAATCAGGTTTATTGTCAAAATGTGCAGACTTTCAGCTGTTTGCATTTCACAAATTAAACAAAAACAATTGAAATACCTAACACAACAAATGCTTCAAGTATTTTTCCCAAATTCAACTGAAAATGCAACTTTTAATGAAATCTGCAGCGTCAAAATGATTCAACCCCCTGAATAGAATCCCTCACAACAGCACAAATATGCAAAACAGGTGTAGTCTCAAGCACACAACTAATCAAGGGCTTTGCTTGAGCTAGAACACATGAAAAACCTGAACTGGCTAGGGGTTTGTTGAGTGTCACGTTTGACTGCATGTTAGAAATATGGCTAAGTCAAATGAATGGTCAAAAAAGTTAAGAGAAGATCATCGTCCTTCACAAACAAGGATCAAGAAGCAAAAAGATAGATAAAGGCACGGAATGTTCCTAGAGACACTGTTGGAAGCATAGTTTGCAAGTTCAAAGTTAAAGGAACAGTGGTTACACTAACTGGACGGGATAGAAAAAGGAAGCTATCAACGGCTGCAACTAGGTATGCTTATATACAAATATATTTATGTGTCAATATGTGTATATACTGTACACATATAAAAACACATACATATATATATATTCATGTACATATATATTTTAAAAATGCTGTGCTAGGATCTGTGTTGTGTTTATCAGAACGAGGCTCCCATAGGAGCCTATAGAAATGTGCTCTTGTGAGTTCAAAGTTTCCATGCAATGCAAATGCGAGGTTGCATTCTCATTGCGCTCAACTTTTAATACCAGTGCACATTTGCGTGCGCAGGTATTATGAGTGGAGCGCAAATATCATGCTTGGGAAAGCACAATTTTGTGCTCCACTCGTAATCTAGGCACAATTTTTACAGTCCCTTAAAATGAGCGGTGTCCTGTTTCTTTAGGTAATGTAGGGGAAGGGATTGTGCTTAGTTATAGACTTCTGTTTCTCAACAAAAATGTGATGGTGTTTTCTACTGCAGTTGATAACCTAACCAGCATCTTATAGAGGCATATTCAACCTGGAATTTAAAAGAGCAAGTTCTACTCTTAAAAGGGACAGTAAAAATTAAACAACATGACATTTTAAACAACTTACTTCTATTATCCAATTTGCTTTGTTCTCTTGGAATCCTTTGTTGAATGACTAGGTAGGTTCAGGAGCAGCAATGCACTGCTTCGAGCTAGCAGATGACTGGTGGCTAAACGGTTTTTATATATGGCTCACCCGATACTTTCTGCTAGCTCCCAGTTGTGCATTCCTTCTCCCTCAACAAAGAAAACCAGGAGAGCAAAGTAAATTTGATACTATAATTAAAATTGAAAGTTGTTTAAAATTGTATGTTCTGTATGAATCCAAAATGACAAACATTTGGGTTTCATGTCACAAATGGTCACATTCCTCTAAGACTCATGTGGGGTCAGAGAAAGGACTGCTTCAAATCAAATGCAGTGAGGAGCTGCTTCTGCCTTTGGATTTGTTTGTCTGTGTGTGACATCACTGTTCTGTGTGTGACATCACTGTGCTGTATGTGAGACAAAGTCAAGAATAACCGGAAATAGAATATATCTACCAGTAGGGGACTGAAGAGGCTAAAATGACACTGCAGTTAATAGTATGGTATAATATTGAATAGTTTAGTATAGTATATTATAGTATTGTATAGTATAATATAGTATAGTATAGTAGTATAGTATAATATAGTATAGTATAATATAGTACAGTATAGTATAATGTAGTATAGTATTGTATAATGTAATATAGTATATACTATAACTAGGTACAACTTTGCATCAAATTATATACAGTAGAAAGGGCTGTAAAAAAACATTGGCCAGTTTTATTAGGAGATCCCCTCTTAAGGGATGTGATTCCAAATTAAGGGAAGATAGTCGGATCTTGTGGCTCTGAGTGTTTTGAAAACCACAAATAAAACAGGACACTACGTGGCAATATAGACATTCATACTTTTTTTAGATGTGTTAGAAGACATTTCACATGTTGCAAACATGTGGATAATAATAATAACAAAAAGTTTGAGTCAAATAAGAGATGTTTGAAATAAAGAGCTTGATGAACTGCAAGTCTAAATACGTGGTGTATCAGATAGAATACTTGTGTGGGAAAAAAAATACATAGGAAGAACCTAGAGATCCCTAAAAACAAGATTAGGTGAACATTTAAGCAATATAGAAGAGGGGGTTATGTCACATTTCTCCTTAATACGCAATAAAAGCACAGAGGTGTTGAAAATTACAGCCATTGAATATATACAGCCCCATTTTAAAGGGGGAATTGTGTGTTAAGCTTAAGAAAACACGAGACCTTTGGAATATATATGGTTAGTGATGTCGCGAATTGTTCGCCGGGAATAGTTCCCGGCGAACATAGCTTGTTCACGTTCGCAGCGGCGGGCGAACATATGCGATGTTCGATCCGTCCCCTATTCGTCATCATTGGGTAAACTTTTTTTTTGACTGTGAAATATCAGTCTGCTAGTGTAATCTAATTGCAGTTGCCTGCCTGCCTGCCAGCGTGTGCGCCAGGCCCACTTGCCAACTAGTGCCACCACTCATATCTGTTGTAACAGTAGTGTAAATTAAAAAAAAAAACTTTTTTGACTGTGAAACATCAGTTTGCTAGCGTAATCTAATTGCAGTTGCCTGCCTGCCAGAGTGTGTGCCAGGCCCATTTGCCAACTAGTGCCACCACTCATATCTGTTGTAACAGTAGTGTAAATTTTAAAAAAAACTTTTTTGATTGTGAAACATCAGTCTGCTAGTGTAATCTAATTGTAGTTGCCTGCCTGCCAGCGTGTGTGCCAGGCCCACTTGCCAACTAGTGCCACCACTCATATCTGTTGTAACAGTAGTGTAATTTTTTAAAAAAAAACTTTTTTGACTGTGAAACATCAGTCTTCTAGTGTAATCTAATTGCAGCTGCCTGCCTGCCAGCGTGTGTGCCAGGCCCACTTGCCAACTAGTGCCACCACTCATATCTGTTGTAACAGTAGTGTAAATTTAAAAAAAAAACTTTTTTGACTGTGAAACATCAGTCTGCAAGTGTAATCTAATTGCAGTTGCCTGCCTGCCTACCAGCGTGTGTGCCAGGCCCACTTGCCAACTAGTGCCACCACTCATATCTGTTGTAACAGTAGTGTAATTTTAAAAAAAAAAACTTTTTTGACTGTGAAACATCAGTCTGCTAGTGTAATCTAATTGCTGTTGCCTGCCTGCCAGCGTGTGTGCCAGGCCCACTTGCCAACTAGTGCCACCACTCATATCTGTTGTAACAGTAGTGTAAATTTAAAAAAAAAACTTTTTTGATTGTGAAACATCAGTCTGCTAGTGTAATCTAATTGCAGTTGCCTGCCTGCCAGTGTGTGTGCCAGGCCCACTTGCCAACTAGTGCCACCACTCATATCTGTTGTAACAGTAGTGTAAATTTAAAAAAAAACTTTTTTGATTGTGAAACATCAGTCTGCTAGTGTAATCTAATTGTAGTTGCCTGCCTGCCAGCGTGTGTGCCAGGCCCACTTGCCAACTAGTGCCACCACTCATATCTGTTGTAACAGTAGTGTAATTTTTAAAAAAAAAACTTTTTTGACTGTGAAACATCAGTCTGCTAGTGTAATCTAATTGTAGTTGCCTGCCTGCCAGCGTGTGTGCCAGGCCCACTTGCCAACTAGTGCCACCACTCATATCTGTTGTAACAGTAGTGTAAATTTAAAAAAAAACTTTTTTGATTGTGAAACATCAGTCTGCTAGTGTAATCTAATTGTAGTTGCCTGCCTGCCAGCGTGTGTGCCAGGCCCACTTGCCAACTAGTGCCACCACTCATATCTGTTGTAACAGTAGTGTAAATTTAAAAAAAAATTTTTTTGATTGTGAAACATCAGTCTGCAAGTGTAATCTAATTGCAGTTGCCTGCCTGCCTGCCAGCGTGTGTGCCAGGCCCACTTGCCAACTAGTGCCACCACTCATATCTGTTGTAACAGTAGTGTAAATTTAAAAAAAAAACTTTTTTGACTGTGAAACATCAGTCTGCAAGTGTAATCTAATTGCAGTTGCCTGCCTGCCTACCAGCGTGTGTGCCAGGCCCACTTGCCAACTAGTGGCACCACTCATATCTGTTGTAACAGTAGTGTAAATTTAAAAAAAAAACTTTTTTGATTGTGAAACATCAGTCTGCTAGTGTAATCTAATTGCAGTTGCCTGCCTGCCAGTGTGTGTGCCAGGCCCACTTGCCAACTAGTGCCACCACTCATATCTGTTGTAACAGTAGTGTAAATTTAAAAAAAAACTTTTTTGATTGTGAAACATCAGTCTGCTAGTGTAATCTAATTGTAGTTGCCTGCCTGCCAGCGTGTGTGCCAGGCCCACTTGCCAACTAGTGCCACCACTCATATCTGTTGTAACAGTAGTGTAAATTTAAAAAAAAACTTTTTTGATTGTGAAACATCAGTCTGCTAGTGTAATCTAATTGTAGTTGCCTGCCTGCCAGCGTGTGTGCCAGGCCCACTTGCCAACTAGTGCCACCACTCATATCTGTTGTAACAGTAGTGTAATTTTTTAAAAAAAAAACTTTTTTGACTGTGAAACATCAGTCTTCTAGTGTAATCTAATTGCAGCTGCCTGCCTGCCAGCGTGTGTGCCAGGCCCACTTGCCAACTAGTGCCACCACTCATATCTGTTGTAACAGTAGTGTAAATTTAAAAAAAAAAACTTTTTTGACTGTGAAACATCAGTCTGCAAGTGTAATCTAATTGCAGTTGCCTGCCTGCCTACCAGCGTGTGTGCCAGGCCCACTTGCCAACTAGTGCCACCACTCATATCTGTTGTAACAGTAGTGTAATTTTAAAAAAAAAAACTTTTTTGACTGTGAAACATCAGTCTGCTAGTGTAATCTAATTGCAGTTGCCTGCCTGCCAGCGTGTGTGCCAGGCCCACTTGCCAACTAGTGCCACCACTCATATCTGTTGTAACAGTAGTGTAAATTTAAAAAAAAACTTTTTTGATTGTGAAACATCAGTCTGCTAGTGTAATCTAATTGTAGTTGCCTGCCTGCCAGCGTGTGTGCCAGGCCCACTTGCCAACTAGTGCCACCACTCATATCTGTTGTAACAGTAGTGTAATTTTTAAAAAAAAAACTTTTTTGACTGTGAAACATCAGTCTGCTAGTGTAATCTAATTGTAGTTGCCTGCCTGCCAGCGTGTGTGCCAGGCCCACTTGCCAACTAGTGCCACCACTCATATCTGTTGTAACAGTAGTGTAAATTTTAAAAAAAAACTTTTTTGATTGTGAAACATCAGTCTGCTAGTGTAATCTAATTGTAGTTGCCTGCCTGCCAGCGTGTGTGCCAGGCCCACTTGCCAACTAGTGCCACCACTCATATCTGTTGTAACAGTAGTGTAAATTTAAAAAAAAAACTTTTTTGATTGTGAAACATCAGTCTGCAAGTGTAATCTAATTGCAGTTGCCTGCCTGCCTGCCAGCGTGTGTGCCAGGCCCACTTGCCAACTAGTGCCACCACTCATATCTGTTGTAACAGTAGTGTAAATTTAAAAAAAAAACTTTTTTGACTGTGAAACATCAGTCTGCAAGTGTAATCTAATTGCAGTTGCCTGCCTGCCTGCCAGCGTGTGTGCCAGGCCCACTTGCCAACTAGTGGCACCACTCATATCTGTTGTAACAGTAGTGTAAATTTAAAAAAAAAAACTTTTTTGATTGTGAAACATCAGTCTGCTAGTGTAATCTAATTGCAGTTGCCTGCCTGCCAGTGTGTGTGCCAGGCCCACTTGCCAACTAGTGCCACCACTCATATCTGTTGTAACAGTAGTGTAAATTAAAAAAAAAACTTTTTTGATTGTGAAACATCAGTCTGCTAGTGTAATCTAATTGTAGTTGCCTGCCTGCCAGCGTGTGTGCCAGGCCCACTTGCCAACTAGTGCCACCACTCATATCTGTTGTAACAGTAGTGTAATTTTTAAAAAAAAAAACATTTTTGACTGTGAAACATCTGTCTGCTAGTGTAATCTAATTGCAGTTCCCTGCCTGCCAGCGTGTGTGCCAGGCCCACTTGCCAACTAGTGCCACCACTCATATCTGTTGTAACAGTAGTGTAAATTTAAAAAAAAAACTTTTTTGATTGTGAAACATCAGTCTGCTAGTGTAATCTAATTGCAGTTGTCTGCCTGCCAGCGTGTGTGCCAGGCCCACTTGCCAACTAGTGCCACCACTCATATCTGTTGTAACAGTAGTGTAAATTTAAAAAAAAAACTTTTTTGACTGTGAAACATCAGTCTGCAAGTGTAATCTAATTGCAGTTGCCTGCCTGCCTGCCTGCCAGCGTGTGTGCCAGGCCCACTTGCCAACTAGTGCCACCACTCATATCTGTTGTAACAGTAGTGTAAATTTAAAAAAAAAACTTTTTTGATTGTGAAACATCAGTCTGCTAGTGTAATCTAATTGCAGTTGCCTGCCTGCCAGTGTGTGTGCCAGGCCCACTTGCCAACTAGTGCCACCACTCATATCTGTTGTAACAGTAGTGTAAATTTAAAAAAAAACTTTTTGGATTGTGAAACATCAGTCTGCTAGTGTAATCTAATTGTAGTTGCCTGCCTGCCAGCGTGTGTGCCAGGCCCACTTGCCAACTAGTGCCACCACTCATATCTGTTGTAACAGTAGTGTAATTTTAAAAAAAAAAACATTTTTGACTGTGAAACATCAGTCTGCTAGTGTAATCTAATTGCAGTTGCCCTGCCTGCCAGCGTGTGTGCCAGGCCCACTTGCCAACTAGTGCCACCACTCATATCTGTTGTAACAGTAGTGTAAATTTAAAAAAAAAACTTTTTTGATTGTGAAACATCAGTCTGCTAGTGTAATCTAATTGCAGTTGTCTGCCTGCCAGCGTGTGTGCCAGGCCCACTTGCCAACTAGTGCCACCACTCATATCTGTTGTAACAGTAGTGTAAATTTAAAAAAAAAAACTTTTTTGACTGTGAAACATCAGTCTGCTAGTGTAATCTAATTGCAGTTGCCTGCCTGCCAGCGTGTGTGCCAGGCCCACTTGCCAACTAGTGCCACCACTCATATCTGTTGTAACAGTAGTGTAAATTTAAAAAAAAAACTTTTTTGACTGTGAAACATCAGTCTGCTAGTGTAATCTAATTGCAGTTGCCTGCCTGCCAGCGTGTGTGCCAGGCCCACTTGCCAACTAGTGCCACCACTCATATCTGTTGTAACAGTAGTGTAAATTTAAAAAAAAAAAACTTTTTTGACTGTGAAACATCAGTCTGCTAGTGTAATCTAATTGCAGTTGCCTGCCTGCCAGCGTGTGTGCCAGGCCCACTTGCCAACTAGTGCCACCACTCATATCTGTTGTAACAGTAGTGTAAATTTTTAAAAAAAACTTTTTTGACTGTGAAACATCAGTCTGCTAGTGTAATCTAATTGTAGTTGCCTGCCTGCCAGCGTGTGTGCCAGGCCCACTTGCCAACTAGTGCCACCACTCATATCTGTTGTAACAGTAGTGTAAATTTTAAAAAAAAAACTTTTTTGACTGTGAAACATCAGTCTGCTAGTGTAATCTAATTGCAGTTGCCTGCCTGCCAGCGTGTGTGCCAGGCCCACTTGCCAACTAGTGCCACCACTCATATCTGTTGTAACAGTAGTGTAAATTAAAAAAAAAAATTATAATTTTGACTGTGAAACAACATTTGTAGTTGACTGCCTGCCTGCGTGTGTGCCAGGCCCACTTGCCAACTAGTGCCACCACTCATATCTGTTGTTACAGTAGGGTAAATTTAAAAAAAAACTTTTTTGACTGTGAAACATCAGTCTGCTAGTGTAATCTAATTGCAGTTGCCTGCCTGCCAGCGTGTGTGCCAGGCCCACTTGCCAACTAGTGCCACCACTCATATCTGTTGTAACAGTAGTGTAAATTTAAAAAAAAACTTTTTTGACTGTGAAAACATCAGTCTGCTAGTGTAATCTAATTGCAGTTGCCTGCCTGCCAGCGTGTGTGCCAGGCCCACTTGCCAACTAGTGCCACCACTCATATCTGTTGTAACAGTAGTGTAAATTTAAAAAAAAACTTTTTTGATTGTGAAACATCAGTCTGCTAGTGTAATCTAATTGTAGTTGCCTGCCTGCCAGTGTGTGTGCCAGGCCCACTTGCCAACTAGTGCCACCACTCATATCTGTTGTAACAGTAGTGTAAATTTTAAAAAAAAACTTTTTTGACTGTGAAACATCAGTCTGCTAGTGTAATCTAATTGCAGTTGCCTGCCTGCCAGCGTGTGTGCCAGGCCCACTTGCCAACTAGTGCCACCACTCATATCTGTTGTAACAGTAGTGTAAATTTAAAAAAAAAAAACTTTTGACTGTGAAACATCAGTCTGCTAGTGTAATCTAATTGCAGTTGCCTGCCTGCCAGCGTGTGTGCCAGGCCCACTTGCCAACTAGTGCCACCACTCATATCTGTTGTAACAGTAGTGTAAATTTTTTAAAAAAAACTTTTTTGACTGTGAAACATCAGTCTGCTAGTGTAATCTAATTGCAGTTGCCTGCCTGCCAGCGTGTGTGCCAGGCCCACTTGCCTAAGTGCCACCACTCATATCTGTTGTAACAGTAGTGTAAATTTAAAAAAAAAACTTTTTTGACTGTGAAACATCAGTCTGCAAGTGTAATCTAATTGCAGTTGCCTGCCTGCCTGCCAGCGTGTGTGCCAGGCCCACTTGCCAACTAGTGCCACCACTCATATCTGTTGTAACAGTAGTGTAAATTTAAAAAAAAAAACTTTTTTGATTGTGAAACATCAGTCTGCTAGTGTAATCTAATTGCAGTTGCCTGCCTGCCAACGTGTGTGCCAGGCCCACTTGCCAACTAGTGCCACCACTCATATCTGTTGTAACAGTAGTGTAAATTTAAAAAAAAACTTTTTTGATTGTGAAACATCAGTCTGCTAGTGTAATCTAATTGTAGTTGCCTGCCTGCCAGCGTGTGTGCCAGGCCCACTTGCCAACTAGTGCCACCACTCATATCTGTTGTAACAGTAGTGTAAATTTAAAAAAAAAACTTTTTTGATTGTGAAACATCAGTCTGCTAGTGTAATCTAATTGCAGTTGCCTGCCTGCCAGCGTGTGTGCCAGGCCCACTTGCCAACTAGTGCCACCACTCATATCTGTTGTAACAGTAGTGTAAATTTAAAAAAAAACTTTTTTGATTGTGAAACATCAGTCTGCTAGTGTAATCTAATTGCAGCTGCCTGCCTGCCAGCGTGTGTGCCAGGCCCACTTGCCAACTAGTGCCACCACTCATATCTGTTGTAACAGTAGTGTAAATTTAAAAAAAAAAACTTTTTTGACTGTGAAACATCAGTCTGCAAGTGTAATCTAATTGCAGTTGCCTGCCTGCCTGCAAGCGTGTGTGCCAGGCCCACTTGCCAACTAGTGCCACCACTCATATCTGTTGTAACAGTAGTGTAAATTTAAAAAAAAAACTTTTTTGACTGTGAAACATCAGTCTGCAAGTGTAATCTAATTGCAGTTGCCTGCCTGCCAGCGTGTGTGCCAGGCCCACTTGCCAACTAGTGCCACCACTCATATCTGTTGTAACAGTAGTGTAAATTTAAAAAAAAAAAAACTTTTTTGACTGTGAAACATCAGTCTGCAAGTGTAATCTAATTGTAGTTGCCTGCCTGCCAGCGTGTGTGCCAGGCCCACTTGCCAACTAGTGCCACCACTCATATCTGTTGTAACAGTAGTGTAAATTTAAAAAAAAAAACTTTTTTGACTGTGAAACATCAGTCTGCAAGTGTAATCTAATTGTAGTTGCCTGCCTGCCAGCGTGTGTGCCAGGCCCACTTGCCAACTAGTGCCACCACTCATATCTGTTGTAACAGTAGTGTAAATTTAAAAAAAAAAACTTTTTTGACTGTGAAACATCAGTCTGCAAGTGTAATCTAATTGTAGTTGCCTGCCTGCCAGCGTGTGTGCCAGGCCCACTTGCCAACTAGTGCCACCACTCATATCTGTTGTAACAGTAGTGTAAATTTAAAAAAAAAAACTTTTTTGACTGTGAAACATCAGTCTGCAAGTGTAATCTAATTGTAGTTGCCTGCCTGCCAGCGTGTGTGCCAGGCCCACTTGCCAACTAGTGCCACCACTCATATCTGTTGTAACAGTAGTGTAAATTTTAAAAAAAAACTTTTTTGATTGTGAAACATCAGTCTGCTAGTGTAATCTAATTGCAGTTGCCTGCCTGCCAGCGTGTGTGCCAGGCCCACTTGCCAACTAGTGCCACCACTCATATCTGTTGTAACAGTAGTGTAAATTAAAAAAAAAACTTTTTTGATTGTGAAACATCAGTCTGCTAGTGTAATCTAATTGTAGTTGCCTGCCTGCCAGCGTGTGTGCCAGGCCCACTTGCCAACTAGTGCCACCACTCATATCTGTTGTAACAGTAGTGTAATTTAAAAAAAAAAAACTTTTTTGACTGTGAAACATCAGTCTGCTAGTGTAATCTAATTGCAGTTTCCTGCCTGCCAGCGTGTGTGCCAGGCCCACTTGCCAACTAGTGCCACCACTCATATCTGTTGTAACAGTAGTGTAAATTTAAAAAAAAAAACTTTTTGACTGTGAAACATCAGTCTGCTAGTGTAATCTAATTGCAGTTGCCTGCCTGCCTGCCAGCGTGTGTGCCAGGCCCACTTGCCAACTAGTGCCACCACTCATATCTGTTGTAACAGTAGTGTAAATTTAAAAAAAAACTTTTTTGACTGTGAAACATCAGTCTGCAAGTGTAATCTAATTGCAGTTGCCTGCCTGCCTGCCAGCGTGTGTGCAAGGCCCACTTGCCAACTAGTGCCACCACTCATATCTGTTGTAACAGTAGTGTAAATTTAAAAAAAAACTTTTTTGATTGTGAAACATCAGTCTGCTAGTGTAATCTAATTGCAGTTGCCTGCCTGCCAGCGTGTGTGCCAGGCCCACTTGCCAACTAGTGCCACCACTCATATCTGTTGTAACAGTAGTGTAAATTTAAAAAAAAACTTTTTTGATTGTGAAACATCAGTCTGCTAGTGTAATCTAATTGTAGTTGCCTGCCTGCCAGCGTGTGTGCCAGGCCCACTTGCCAACTAGTGCCACCACTCATATCTGTTGTAACAGTAGTGTAATTTTAAAAAAAACAAACTTTTTTGACTGTGAAACATCAGTCTGCTAGTGTAATCTAATTGCAGTTGCCTGCCTGCCAGCGTGTGTGCCAGGCCCACTTGCCAACTATTGCCACCACTCATATCTGTTGTAACAGTAGTGTAAATTTTTTTAAAAAAAACTTTTTTGACTGTGAAACATCAGTCTGCTAGTGTAATCTAATTGTAGTTGCCTGCCTGTCAGCGTGTGTGCCAGGCCCACTTGCCAACTAGTGCCACCACTCATATCTGTTGTAACAGTAGTGTAAATTTAAAAAAAAAAACTTTTTTCACTATGAAACATCAGTCTGCTAGTGTAATCTAATTGCAGTTGCCTGCCTGCCAGCGTGTGTGCCAGGCACACTTGAAAACTAGTACAACCACTAATATCTGTTGTAACAGTAGTGTAAATTAAAAAAAAAATTATAATTTTGACTGTGAAACAACATTTGTAGTTGACTGCCTGCCTGCGTGTGTGCCAGGCCCACTTGCCAACTAGTGCCACCACTCATATCTGTTGTTACAGTAGGGTAAATTTTAAAAAAAACTTTTTTGACTGTGAAACATCAGTCTGCTAGTGTAATCTAATTGTAGTTGCCTGCCTGCCAGCGTGTGTGCCAGGCCCACTTGCCAACTAGTGCCACCACTCATATCTGTTGTAACAGTAGTGTAAATTTTAAAAAAAACTTTTTTGACTGTGAAAACATCAGTCTGCTAGTGTAATCTAATTGCAGTTGCCTGCCTGCCAGCGTGTGTGCCAGGCCCACTTGCCAACTAGTGCCACCACTCATATCTGTTGTAACAGTAGTGTAAATTTAAAAAAAAACTTTTTTGATTGTGAAACATCAGTCTGCTAGTGTAATCTAATTGTAGTTGCCTGCCTGCCAGTGTGTGTGCCAGGCCCACTTGCTAACTAGTGCCACCACTCATATCTGTTGTAACAGTAGTGTAATTTTTTTAAAAAAAAACTTTTTTGACTGTGAAACATCAGTCTGCTAGTGTAATCTAATTGCAGTTGCCTGCCTGCCAGCGTGTGTGCCAGGCCCACTTGCCAACTAGTGCAACCACTAATATCTGTTGTAACAGTAGTGTAAATTTAAAAAAAAAAAAAACTTTGACTGTGAAACATCAGTCTGCTAGTGTAATCTAATTGCAGTTGCCTGCCTGCCAGCGTGTGTGCCAGGCCCAATTGCCAACTAGTGCCACCACTCATATCTGTTATAACAGTAGTGTAAATTTTTTTAAAAAAACTTTTTTGACTGTGAAACATCAGTCTGCTAGTGTAATCTAATAGCAGTTGCCTGCCTGCCAGCGTGTGTGCCAGGCCCACTTGCTAAGTGCCACCACTCATATCTGTTGTAACAGTAGTGTAAATTTAAAAAAAAAACTTTTTTGACTGTGAAACATCAGTCTGCAAGTGTAATCTAATTGCAGTTGCCTACCTGCCTGCCAGCGTGTGTGCCAGGCCCACTTGCCAACTAGTGCCACCACTCATATCTGTTGTAACAGTAGTGTAAATTTAAAAAAAAAAACTTTTTTGATTGTGAAACATCAGTCTGCTAGTGTAATCTAATTGCAGTTGCCTGCCTGCCAACGTGTGTGCCAGGCCCACTTGCCAACTAGTGCCACCACTCATATCTGTTGTAACAGTAGTGTAAATTTAAAAAAAAACTTTTTTGATTGTGAAACATCAGTCTGCTAGTGTAATCTAATTGTAGTTGCCTGCCTGCCAGCGTGTGTGCCAGGCCCACTTGCCAATTAGTGCCACCACTCATATCTGTTGTAACAGTAGTGTAATTTTTAAAAAAAAAAACTTTTTTGACTGTGAAACATCAGTCTGCTAGTGTAATCTAATTGCAGTTGCCTGCCTGCCAGCGTGTGTGCCAGGCCCACTTGCCAACTAGTGCCACCACTCATATCTGTTGTAACAGTAGTGTAAATTTAAAAAAAAAACTTTTTTGATTGTGAAACATCAGTCTGCTAGTGTAATCTAATTGCAGTTGCCTGCCTGCCAGCGTGTGTGCCAGGCCCACTTGCCAACTAGTGCCACCACTCATATCTGTTGTAACAGTAGTGTAAATTTAAAAAAAAACTTTTTTGATTGTGAAACATCAGTCCGCTAGTGTAATCTAATTGCAGCTGCCTGCCTGCCAGCGTGTGTGCCAGGCCCACTTGCCAACTAGTGCCACCACTCATATCTGTTGTAACAGTAGTGTAAATTTAAAAAAAAAAACTTTTTTGACTGTGAAACATCAGTCTGCAAGTGTAATCTAATTGCAGTTGCCTGCCTGCCTGCAAGCGTGTGTGCCAGGCCCACTTGCCAACTAGTGCCACCACTCATATCTGTTGTAACAGTAGTGTAAATTTAAAAAAAAAACTTTTTTGACTGTGAAACATCAGTCTGCAAGTGTAATCTAATTGCAGTTGCCTGCCTGCCAGCGTGTGTGCCAGGCCCACTTGCCAACTAGTGCCACCACTCATATCTGTTGTAACAGTAGTGTAAATTTAAAAAAAAAAACTTTTTTGACTGTGAAACATCAGTCTGCAAGTGTAATCTAATTGTAGTTGCCTGCCTGCCAGCGTGTGTGCCAGGCCCACTTGCCAACAAGTGCCACCACTCATATCTGTTGTAACAGTAGTGTAAATTTAAAAAAAAACTTTTTTGATTGTGAAACATCAGTCTGCTAGTGTAATCTAATTGCAGTTGCCTGCCTGCCAGCGTGTGTGCCAGGCCCACTTGCCAACTAGTGCCACCACTCATATCTGTTGTAACAGTAGTGTAAATTAAAAAAAAACTTTTTTGATTGTGAAACATCAGTCTGCTAGTGTAATCTAATTGTAGTTGCCTGCCTGCCAGCGTGTGTGCCAGGCCCACTTGCCAACTAGTGCCACCACTCATATCTGTTGTAAAAGTAGTGTAATTTTAAAAAAAAAAAACTTTTTTGACTGTGAAACATCAGTCTGCTAGTGTAATCTAATTGCAGTTTCCTGCCTGCCAGCGTGTGTGCCAGGCCCACTTGCCAACTAGTGCCACCACTCATATCTGTTGTAACAGTAGTGTAAATTTAAAAAAAAAAACTTTTTGACTGTGAAACATCAGTCTGCTAGTGTAATCTAATTGCAGTTGCCTGCCTGCCTGCCAGCATGTGTGCCAGGCCCACTTGCCAACTAATGCCACCACTCATATCTGTTGTAACAGTAGTGTAAATTTAAAAAAAAACTTTTTTGACTGTGAAACATCAGTCTGCAAGTGTAATCTAATTGCAGTTGCCTGCCTGCCTGCCAGCGTGTGCGCAAGGCCCACTTGCCAACTAGTGCCACCACTCATATCTGTTGTAACAGTAGTGAAAATTTAAAAAAAAACTTTTTTTGATTGTGAAACATCAGTCTGCTAGTGTAATCTAATTGCAGTTGCCTGCCTGCCAGCGTGTGTGCCAGGCCCACTTACCAACTAGTGCCACCACTCATATCTGTTGTAACAGTAGTGTAAATTTAAAAAAAAAAACTTTTTGACTGTGAAACATCAGTCTGCTAGTGTAATCTAATTGCAGTTGCCTGCCTGCCTGCCAGCATGTGTGCCAGGCCCACTTGCCAACTAATGCCACCACTCATATCTGTTGTAACAGTAGTGTAAATTTAAAAAAAAACTTTTTTGACTGTGAAACATCAGTCTGCAAGTGTAATCTAATTGCAGTTGCCTGCCTGCCTGCCAGCGTGTGTGCCAGGCCCACTTGCCAACTAGTGCCACCACTCATATCTGTTGTAACAGTAGTGTAATTTTAAAAAAAAAAAACTTTTTTGACTGTGAAACATCAGTCTGCTAGTGTAATCTAATTGCAGTTGCCTGCCTGCCAGCGTGTGTGCCAGGCCCACTTGCCAACTATTGCCACCACTCATATCTGTTGTAACAGTAGTGTAAATTTTTTTAAAAAAAACTTTTTTGACTGTGAAACATCAGTCTGCTAGTGTAATCTAATTGTAGTTGCCTGCCTGTCAGCGTGTGTGCCAGGCCCACTTGCCAACTAGTGCCACCACTCATATCTGTTGTAACAGTAGTGTAAATTTAAAAAAAAAACTTTTTTCACTATGAAACATCAGTCTGCTAGTGTAATCTAATTGCAGTTGCCTGCCTGCCAGTGTGTGTGCCAGGCACACTTGAAAACTAGTACAACCACTAATATCTGTTGTAACAGTAGTGTAAATTAAAAAAAAAATTATAATTTTGACTGTGAAACAACATTTGTAGTTGACTGCCTGCCTGCGTGTGTGCCAGGCCCACTTGCCAACTAGTGCCACCACTCATATCTGTTGTTACAGTAGGGTAAATTTTAAAAAAAACTTTTTTGACTGTGAAACATCAGTCTGCTAGTGTAATCTAATTGCAGTTGCCTGCCTGCCAGCGTGTGTGCCAGGCCCACTTGCCAACTAGTGCCACCACTCATATCTGTTGTAACAGTAGTGTAAATTTAAAAAAAAACTTTTTTGACTGTGAAAACATCAGTCTGCTAGTGTAATCTAATTGCAGTTGCCTGCCTGCCAGCGTGTGTGCCAGGCCCACTTGCCAACTAGTGCCACCACTCATATCTGTTGTAACAGTAGTGTAAATTTAAAAAAAAAAATTTTTGATTGTGAAACATCAGTCTGCTAGTGTAATCTAATTGTAGTTGCCTGCCTGCCAGTGTGTGTGCCAGGCCCACTTGCTAACTAGTGCCACCACTCATATCTGTTGTAACAGTAGTGTAATTTTTTTAAAAAAAACTTTTTTGACTGTGAAACATCAGTCTGCTAGTGTAATCTAATTGCAGTTGCCTGCCTGCCAGCGTGTGTGCCAGGCCCACTTGCCAACTAGTGCAACCACTAATATCTGTTGTAACAGTAGTGTAAATTTAAAAAAAAAAAAACTTTGACTGTGAAACATCAGTCTGCTAGTGTAATCTAATTGCAGTTGCCTGCCTGCCAGCGTGTGTGCCAGGCCCAATTGCCAACTAGTGCCACCACTCATATCTGTTATAACAGTAGTGTAAATTTTTTTTAAAAAAAACTTTTTTGACTGTGAAACATCAGTCTGCTAGTGTAATCTAATAGCAGTTGCCTGCCTGCCAGCGTGTGTGCCAGGCCCACTTGCTAAGTGCCACCACTCATATCTGTTGTAACAGTAGTGTAAATTTAAAAAAAAAACTTTTTTGACTGTGAAACATCAGTCTGCAAGTGTAATCTAATTGCAGTTGCCTACCTGCCTGCCAGCGTGTGTGCCAGGCCCACTTGCCAACTAGTGCCACCACTCATATCTGTTGTAACAGTAGTGTAAATTTAAAAAAAAAAACTTTTTTGATTGTGAAACATCAGTCTGCTAGTGTAATCTAATTGCAGTTGCCTGCCTGCCAACGTGTGTGCCAGGCCCACTTGCCAACTAGTGCCACCACTCATATCTGTTGTAACAGTAGTGTAAATTTAAAAAAAAACTTTTTTGATTGTGAAACATCAGTCTGCTAGTGTAATCTAATTGTAGTTGCCTGCCTGCCAGCGTGTGTGCCAGGCCCACTTGCCAATTAGTGCCACCACTCATATCTGTTGTAACAGTAGTGTAATTTTTAAAAAAAAAAACTTTTTTGACTGTGAAACATCAGTCTGCTAGTGTAATCTAATTGCAGTTGCCTGCCTGCCAGCGTGTGTGCCAGGCCCACTTGCCAACTAGTGCCACCACTCATATCTGTTGTAACAGTAGTGTAAATTTAAAAAAAAAACTTTTTTGATTGTGAAACATCAGTCTGCTAGTGTAATCTAATTGCAGTTGCCTGCCTGCCAGCGTGTGTGCCAGGCCCACTTGCCAACTAGTGCCACCACTCATATCTGTTGTAACAGTAGTGTAAATTTAAAAAAAAACTTTTTTGATTGTGAAACATCAGTCCGCTAGTGTAATCTAATTGCAGCTGCCTGCCTGCCAGCGTGTGTGCCAGGCCCACTTGCCAACTAGTGCCACCACTCATATCTGTTGTAACAGTAGTGTAAATTTAAAAAAAAAACTTTTTTGACTGTGAAACATCAGTCTGCAAGTGTAATCTAATTGCAGTTGCCTGCCTGCCTGCAAGCGTGTGTGCCAGGCCCACTTGCCAACTAGTGCCACCACTCATATCTGTTGTAACAGTAGTGTAAATTTAAAAAAAAAACTTTTTTGACTGTGAAACATCAGTCTGCAAGTGTAATCTAATTGCAGTTGCCTGCCTGCCAGCGTGTGTGCCAGGCCCACTTGCCAACTAGTGCCACCACTCATATCTGTTGTAACAGTAGTGTAAATTTAAAAAAAAAAAACTTTTTTGACTGTGAAACATCAGTCTGCAAGTGTAATCTAATTGTAGTTGCCTGCCTGCCAGCGTGTGTGCCAGGCCCACTTGCCAACTAGTGCCACCACTCATATCTGTTGTAACAGTAGTGTAAATTTAAAAAAAAAAACTTTTTTGACTGTGAAACATCAGTCTGCAAGTGTAATCTAATTGTAGTTGCCTGCCTGCCAGCGTGTGTGCCAGGCCCACTTGCCAACTAGTGCCACCACTCATATCTGTTGTAACAGTAGTGTAAATTTAAAAAAAAAAACTTTTTTGACTGTGAAACATCAGTCTGCAAGTGTAATCTAATTGTAGTTGCCTGCCTGCCAGCGTGTGTGCCAGGCCCACTTGCCAACTAGTGCCACCACTCATATCTGTTGTAACAGTAGTGTAAATTTAAAAAAAAAAACTTTTTTGACTGTGAAACATCAGTCTGCAAGTGTAATCTAATTGTAGTTGCCTGCCTGCCAGCGTGTGTGCCAGGCCCACTTGCCAACAAGTGCCACCACTCATATCTGTTGTAACAGTAGTGTAAATTTAAAAAAAAACTTTTTTGATTGTGAAACATCAGTCTGCTAGTGTAATCTAATTGCAGTTGCCTGCCTGCCAGCATGTGTGCCAGGCCCACTTGCCAACTAGTGCCACCACTCATATCTGTTGTAACAGTAGTGTAAATTAAAAAAAAACTTTTTTGATTGTGAAACATCAGTCTGCTAGTGTAATCTAATTGTAGTTGCCTGCCTGCCAGCGTGTGTGCCAGGCCCACTTGCCAACTAGTGCCACCACTCATATCTGTTGTAAAAGTAGTGTAATTTTAAAAAAAAAAAACTTTTTTGACTGTGAAACATCAGTCTGCTAGTGTAATCTAATTGCAGTTTCCTGCCTGCCAGCGTGTGTGCCAGGCCCACTTGCCAACTAGTGCCACCACTCATATCTGTTGTAACAGTAGTGTAAATTTAAAAAAAAAACTTTTTGACTGTGAAACATCAGTCTGCTAGTGTAATCTAATTGCAGTTGCCTGCCTGCCTGCCAGCATGTGTGCCAGGCCCACTTGCCAACTAATGCCACCACTCATATCTGTTGTAACAGTAGTGTAAATTTAAAAAAAAACTTTTTTGACTGTGAAACATCAGTCTGCAAGTGTAATCTAATTGCAGTTGCCTGCCTGCCTGCCAGCGTGTGTGCCAGGCCCACTTGCCAACTAGTGCCACCACTCATATCTGTTGTAACAGTAGTGTAAATTTAAAAAAAAAAAACTTTTTTGACTGTGAAACATCAGTCTGCAAGTGTAATCTAATTGTAGTTGCCTGCCTGCCAGCGTGTGTGCCAGGCCCACTTGCCAACTAGTGCCACCACTCATATCTGTTGTAACAGTAGTGTAAATTTAAAAAAAAAAAACTTTTTTGACTGTGAAACATCAGTCTGCAAGTGTAATCTAATTGTAGTTGCCTGCCTGCCAGCGTGTGTGCCAGGCCCACTTGCCAACTAGTGCCACCACTCATATCTGTTGTAACAGTAGTGTAAATTTAAAAAAAAAAACTTTTTTGACTGTGAAACATCAGTCTGCAAGTGTAATCTAATTGTAGTTGCCTGCCTGCCAGCGTGTGTGCCAGGCCCACTTGCCAACTAGTGCCACCACTCATATCTGTTGTAACAGTAGTGTAAATTTAAAAAAAAAAACTTTTTTGACTGTGAAACATCAGTCTGCAAGTGTAATCTAATTGTAGTTGCCTGCCTGCCAGCGTGTGTGCCAGGCCCACTTGCCAACAAGTGCCACCACTCATATCTGTTGTAACAGTAGTGTAAATTTAAAAAAAAACTTTTTTGATTGTGAAACATCAGTCTGCTAGTGTAATCTAATTGCAGTTGCCTGCCTGCCAGCGTGTGTGCCAGGCCCACTTGCCAACTAGTGCCACCACTCATATCTGTTGTAACAGTAGTGTAAATTAAAAAAAAACTTTTTTGATTGTGAAACATCAGTCTGCTAGTGTAATCTAATTGTAGTTGCCTGCCTGCCAGCGTGTGTGCCAGGCCCACTTGCCAACTAGTGCCACCACTCATATCTGTTGTAAAAGTAGTGTAATTTAAAAAAAAAAAAACTTTTTTGACTGTGAAACATCAGTCTGCTAGTGTAATCTAATTGCAGTTTCCTGCCTGCCAGCGTGTGTGCCAGGCCCACTTGCCAACTAGTGCCACCACTCATATCTGTTGTAACAGTAGTGTAAATTTAAAAAAAAAAACTTTTTGACTGTGAAACATCAGTCTGCTAGTGTAATCTAATTGCAGTTGCCTGCCTGCCTGCCAGCATGTGTGCCAGGCCCACTTGCCAACTAATGCCACCACTCATATCTGTTGTAACAGTAGTGTAAATTTAAAAAAAAACTTTTTTGACTGTGAAACATCAGTCTGCAAGTGTAATCTAATTGCAGTTGCCTGCCTGCCTGCCAGCGTGTGTGCAAGGCCCACTTGCCAACTAGTGCCACCACTCATATCTGTTGTAACAGTAGTGAAAATTTAAAAAAAAACTTTTTTGATTGTGAAACATCAGTCTGCTAGTGTAATCTAATTGCAGTTGCCTGCCTGCCAGCGTGTGTGCCAGGCCCACTTACCAACTAGTGCCACCACTCATATCTGTTGTAACAGTAGTGTAAATTTAAAAAAAAACTTTTTTGATTGTGAAACATCAGTCTGCTAGTGTAATCTAATTGTAGTTGCCTGCCTGCCAGCGTGTGTGCCAGGCCCACTTGCCAACTAGTGCCACCACTCATATCTGTTGTAACAGTAGTGTAATTTTAAAAAAAACAAACTTTTTTGACTGTGAAACATCAGTCTGCTAGTGTAATCTAATTGCAGTTGCCTGCCTGCCAGCGTGTGTGCCAGGCCCACTTGCCAACTATTGCCACCACTCATATCTGTTGTAACAGTAGTGTAAATTTTTTTAAAAAAAACTTTTTTGACTGTGAAACATCAGTCTGCTAGTGTAATCTAATTGTAGTTGCCTGCCTGTCAGCGTGTGTGCCAGGCCCACTTGCCAACTAGTGCCACCACTCATATCTGTTGTAACAGTAGTGTAAATTTAAAAAAAAAAACTTTTTTCACTATGAAACATCAGTCTGCTAGTGTAATCTAATTGCAGTTGCCTGCCTGCCAGCGTGTGTGCCAGGCACACTTGAAAACTAGTACAACCACTAATATCTGTTGTAACAGTAGTGTAAATTAAAAAAAAAATTATAATTTTGACTGTGAAACAACATTTGTAGTTGACTGCCTGCCTGCGTGTGTGCCAGGCCCACTTGCCAACTAGTGCCACCACTCATATCTGTTGTTACAGTAGGGTAAATTTTAAAAAAAACTTTTTTGACTGTGAAACATCAGTCTGCTAGTGTAATCTAATTGCAGTTGCCTGCCTGCCTGCCAGCGTGTGTGCCAGGCCCACTTGCCAACTAGTGCCACCACTCATATCTGTTGTAACAGTAGTGTAAATTTAAAAAAAAACTTTTTTGACTGTGAAAACATCAGTCTGCTAGTGTAATCTAATTGCAGTTGCCTGCCTGCCAGCGTGTGTGCCAGGCCCACTTGCCAACTAGTGCCACCACTCATATCTGTTGTAACAGTAGTGTAAATTTAAAAAAAAACTTTTTTGATTGTGAAACATCAGTCTGCTAGTGTAATCTAATTGTAGTTGCCTGCCTGCCAGTGTGTGTGCCAGGCCCACTTGCTAACTAGTGCCACCACTCATATCTGTTGTAACAGTAGTGTAATTTTTTTTTAAAAAAACTTTTTTGACTGTGAAACATCAGTCTGCTAGTGTAATCTAATTGCAGTTGCCTGCCTGCCAGCGTGTGTGCCAGGCCCACTTGCCAACTAGTGCAACCACTAATATCTGTTGTAACAGTAGTGTAAATTTAAAAAAAAAAAAAACTTTGACTGTGAAACATCAGTCTGCTAGTGTAATCTAATTGCAGTTGCCTGCCTGCCAGCGTGTGTGCCAGGCCCAATTGCCAACTAGTGCCACCACTCATATCTGTTATAACAGTAGTGTAAATTTTTTTTAAAAAAACTTTTTTGACTGTGAAACATCAGTCTGCTAGTGTAATCTAATAGCAGTTGCCTGCCTGCCAGCGTGTGTGCCAGGCCCACTTGCTAAGTGCCACCACTCATATCTGTTGTAACAGTAGTGTAAATTTAAAAAAAAAAACTTTTTGAGTGTGAAACATCAGTCTGCTAGTGTAATCTAATTGCAGTTGCCTGCCTGCCTGCCAGTGTGTGTGCCAGGCCCACTTGCCAACTAGTGCCACCACTCATATCTGTTGTAACAGTAGTGTAAATTTTAAAAAAAAACTTTTTTGATTGTGAAACATCAGTCTGCTAGTGTAATCTAATTGCAGTTGCCTGCCTGCCAGCGTGTGTGTCAGGCCCACTTGCCAACTAGTGCCACCACTCATATCTGTTGTAACAGTAGTGTAATTTTTTAAAAAAAAAACTTTTTTGACTGTGAAACATCAGTCTGCTAGTGTAATCTAATTGCAGTTGCCTGCCTGCCTGCCTGCCAACGTGTGTGCCAGGCCCACTTGCCAACTAGTGCCACCACTCATATCTGTTGTAACAGTAGTGTAAATTAAAAAAAAAAAAACTTTTTTGACTGTGAAACAACAGTCTGCTAGTGTAATCTAATTGCAGGTGCGTGCCTGCCAGTGTGTGTGCCAGGCCCACTTGCCAACTAGTGCAACCACTAATATCTGTTGTAACAGTAGTGTAAATTTAAAAAAAAAAAACTTTGACTGTGAAACATCAGTCTGCTAGTGTAATCTAATTGCAGTTGCCTGCCTGCCAGCGTGTGTGCCAGGCCCACTTGCCAACTAGTGCCACCACTCATATCTGTTGTAACAGTAGTGTAAATTAAAAAAAAAAAACTTTTTTGACTGTGAAACAACAGTCTGCTAGTGTAATCTAATTGCAGGTGCCTGCCTGCCAGTGTGTGTGCCAGGCCCACTTGCCAACTAGTGCCACCACTCATATCTGTTGTAACAGTAGTGTAATTTTTTAAAAAAACAAAACTTTTTTGACTGTGAAACATCAGTCTGCTAGTGTAATCTAATAGCAGTTGCCTGCCTGCCAGCGTGTGTGCCAGGCCCACTTGCCAACTAGTGCCACCACTCATATCTGTTATAACAGTAGTGTAAATTTTTTTTAAAAAAAACTTTTTTGACTGTGAAACATCAGTCTGCTAGTGTAATCTAATTGCAGTTGCCTGCCTGCCTGCCTGCCTGCCAGCGTGTGTGCCAGGCCCTCTTGCCAACTAGTGCCACCACTCATATCTGTTGTAACAGTAGTGTAAATTTAAAAAAAAAACTTTTTTGATTGTGAAACATCAGTCTGCTAGTGTAATCTAATTGCAGTTGCCTGCCTGCCAGTGTGTGTGCCAGGCCCACTTGCCAACTAGTGCCACCACTCATATCTGTTGTAACAGTAGGGTAAATTTAAAAAAAAACTTTTTTAACTGTGAAACATCAGTATGCTAGTGTAATCAAATTGCAGCCAGCATGTGTGCCAGGCCCACTTGCCAACTAGTGCAACCACTCATATCTGTTGTAACAGTAGTGTAAATTTTAAAAAAATAACTTTTTTGACTGTGAAACATCAATCTGCTAGTGTAATCTAATTGCAGTTGCCTGCCTGCCAGCGTGTGTGCCAGGCCCACTTGCCAACTATTGCCACCACTCATATCTGTTGTAATAGTAGTGTAATTTTTTTTAAAAAAAACTTTTTTGACTGTGAAACATCAGTCTGCTAGTGTAATCTAATTGCAGTTGCCTGCCTGCCAGTTTGTGTGCCAGGCCCACTTGCCAACTAGTGCAACCACTAATATCTGTTGTAACAGTAGTGTAAATTTTAAAAAAAATAATAATTTTGACTGTGAAACAACATTTGTAGTTGCCTGCCTGCCTGCGTGTGTGCCAGGCCCACTTGCCAACTAGTGCCACCACTCATATCTGTTGTAACAGTAGTGTAAATTTAAAAAAAAAAACTTTTTTGACTGTGAAACATCAGTCTGCTAGTGTAATCTAATTGTAGTTGTGTGCCTGCCAGCGTGTGTGCCATGCCCACTTGCCAACTAGTGCCACCACTCATATCTGTTGTAACAGTAGTGTAAATTTAAAAATAAAAACTTTTTTCACTGTGAAACATCAGTCTGCTAGTGTAATCTAATTGCAGTTGCCTGTCTGCCAGCGTGTGTGCCAGGCACACTTGCCAACTAGTTCAACCACTAATATCTGTTGTAACATTAGTGTAAATTAAAAAAAAAATAATATTTTTGACTGTGAAACAACAGTCTGCTAGTGTAATCTAATTGCAATTGCTTGCCTGCCAGCGTGTGTGCCAGGCTCACTTGCCAACTAGTGCCACCACTCATATCTGTTGTAACAGTAGTGTAAATTTTTATAAAAAAAACTTTTTTGACTGTGAAACATCAGTCTGCTAGTGTAATCTAATTGCAGTTGCTTGCCTGCCAGCGTGTGTGCCAGGCCCAATTGCCAACTGGTGCCACCACTCATATCTGTTGTAACAGTAGTGTAAATTTAAAAAAAAAAAAAACTTTTTTGACTGTGAAACATCAGTCTGCTTGTGTAATCTAATTGCAGTTGCCTGCTTGCCAGCGTGTGTGCCAGGCTCACAGCGTATACTGTGCCCACTTGCCCAGTGCCACCACTCATATCTTGTTTAATAGTAGTGTAAGTGTACATTTAAAAAAAAAAAACTTTTTGGATTGTGATACATCAGTCTGCTTTTTTGTGTCAGGCTCACAGCGTATACTGTACCTACTTGCCCAGTGCCACCACTCATATCTTGTTTAATAGTAGTGTAAGTTTACATTTAAGAAAAAATTACAGGCAGAGGCAGGCCACCCCGCAGGTGCCGTCGTGGTCGTGGTGCTGTGATTCCCTTTGAACCTACAATAATGCCCAGTGTTCAGAGGCCACGTACCATGAACGCGAAAAGTTCTGAGGAGGACCTAGTTGACTGGATAACACAGGACACCCAATCTTCTACAGCTTCCGCTCGGAACCTTGACGCATCATCCAGCTTAGCTTCGGGCACCTCTCAAGTGACCACTCGCCCGCCTGCTGCCACCACCAACACTAGCACCACAGCCGCTTCACTTGATCTGTCAGAGGAGTTATTGACACATCAGTTTGAAGAAATGAGTGATGCGCAACCATCATTGACAGAGGATGTAGATAACAGTGATATGTCTCAGTCAGGCAGCATTACAGACATGGACGTACGGTGTGATGATGATGATTTTGTACCCGCTGCTGCTTCCTTTGTTGATTTGTCAGATACAAGTGGAGCGGTTGATGATGATGCGTCCATGGATGTCACGTGGGTGCCCGCTAGAAGAGAAGAAGAAGAGGGGGAAAGTTCAGATGGGGAGACAGGGAGGAGGAGAAGAGTTGGAAGCAGGGGGAGGTTGTCGCAAGGAGCTAGTGGCACAGTCAGATTGCATGCATCGGCACCCGGGGTCAGCCAGACAGCACGCCAATCAACGCACGCTGTTGCCACCACCAGAATGCCGCCATCACAGAGCTCAGCAGTGTGGCATTTTTTTGTGTGTCTGCCTCTGACAACAGCGATGCCATTTGCAACCTGTGCCAAAAGAAACTGAGTCGTGGGAAGTCCAACACCCACCTCGGTACAACTGCTTTGCGAAGGCACATGATCTCACATCACAAACGCTGATGGGATGAACACATGAGTAGAAGCAGCACACAAACTCAAAGCCGCCATCCTCCTCTTGGTCCAGCATCTTCAGCCACGTCAACCACTGCTGTCCTCCTTGCCCCCTCTCAACCATCCGCCACTCCGTCTCTCTTCCATAGCAGTTCCTGCTCATCTGCCCACAGTCAGGTGTCTGTCAAGGACATGTTTGAGCGTAAGAAGCCAATGTCCCAAAGTTACCCCCTTGCCCGGCATCTGACAGCTGGCTTGTCTGAACTCTTAGCCCACCAGCTTTTACCATACAAGCTGGTGGAGTCTGAGGCGTTCACAAAATTTGTAGCTATTGGGACACCGCAGTGGAAGGTACCCAGCTGAAATTTCTTTGCACAAAAGGCAATCCCCAACCTGTACTCGATTGTGCGAAAGGAAGTAATGGCATATCTGGCACACAGTGTTGGGGCAAACCTGCTGCCAAGCATGGAATGCGTGGCTCTGCAGAGGAGTTGGTGACACCGCCACGACTTGCAGGCAGGCCTGCTGCCACCTCCTCTACTCCTCCTACTCGATCCTCTTCCATAACCTCCTCGGCTGAGTCCTCTTCTGCTGCTGCATCTTGCTTCACATCAACGGCACTCCCCAAGCTCCCCAGGTACTATTCCACATACCGGATACGGCAGTGTCATGCCGTCTTGGGGTTGACTTGCCTGAAAGCAGAGAGTCACACCAGAATAGCACTCTTGTCCACCCTGAACACACAGGTGGCTCAGTGGCTGACTCCGCACCAACTGGAGATCGGCAAAGTGGTCTCTGACAACAGAAGTAATTTGTTGGTGGAATTGAAATTAGGCAAGTTGACACATGTGCCGTGCATGGCACATGTGTGTAATCTGATCGTACAACACTTTGTGCATAAGTACCCAGGCTTACAGGACGTCCTGAAGCAGGCCAGGAAGGTGTGTGGCCATTTCAGGCGTTCCTACATGGCCATGGCGAATTTTGCAGATATCCAGCGGCAAAACAACATGCCAGTGAGGCTCTTGATTTGCGACACGTTGGAATTCAACACTCCTAATGTTCGACCGCCTGCTCCAAAAAGAAAAAGCCATTAATGAGTATTTGTATGACCGGGGTGCTAGGACAGCCTCTGCGGAGCTGGGGATTTTTTTGCCATGTTACTGGATGCTCATGCGCAATGCCTGTAGGCTCATGCGTCCTTTTGAGGAGGTGACAAACCTAGTCAGTCGCACCGAAGGCACCATCAGTGACATCATACCATTTGTTTTCTTCCTGGAGAGTGCCCTGCGAAGAGTGCTGGATCAGGCCGTAGATGAGCCTTATCAGCATCGCTTGCTGGACCAGCGGCAACGCTGGAAGAGGATTGTGAGGAAGAGGAGTCAGAGGAGGAAAGTGGCTTTGAGGAGGAGGAGGAAGACCAACCACAACAGGCATCCCAGGGTGCTCATTGTTACCTATCTGGTACCCGTGGTGTTGTACGTGGCTGGGGGAAAGAAGATACCTTCAATGAGATCACTGAGGACGAGGAACGGGACATGAGTAGCTCGGCATCCAACCTTGTGCAAATGGGGTCTTTCATGCTGTCGTGCCTGTTGAGTGACCCTTGTATAAAAAAGCTGAAGGAGAAGGACCTGTACTGGGTGTCCACGATACTAGACCCCCGGTATAAGCATAAAGTGCCTGAAATGTTACCAAATTCCAGCAAGTCGGAAAGGATGCAGCAGTTCCAAAATAAATTAAAAAGTATGCTTTACACAGCATATAAGGGTGATGTCACAGCACAATGGGAATCTAACAGGGGAAGAGGTGAAAGTAATCCTCCGACTCCCACGACCACGCCGGCAAGGACAGGGCGTTTTACAGACATGTTGTTGATGGAGGACATGCAGAGCTTTTTAACTCCTATGCATCGCCACAGCCCTTCGGGGTCCACCCTCAATGAACGACTCGGCCTTAACTGCAGATCTCGACACTCTGAGGAGCGATGAACCCCTTGACTACTGGGTGTGCAGGCTTGACCTGTGGTCTGAGCTATCCCAATTTGCGATAGAACTTCTGGCCTGCTCCGCTTCAAGTGTCCTGTCTGAAAGGACCTTCAGTGCAGCAGGAGGTATTGTCACTGAGAAGAGAAGTCGCCTAGGTCAAAAAAAATTCTGGCTCTGGTGCTGCACTGTGGCTTCAAAAAAAAAAGGCACATAACAGGGATTAAAGTGATAGGAATAGCATTACTTAACACACCACTCCTATCTGGTGGCACATTAGATTACACGCGCAGTGCCCCAATATTTGAAGTAGGAGGACCGACCAAGCATCTTTTTCCATCTCCCGCTTCCTAAAATCCATGCCATATACACGTCCCCTGATAGGGGATGTAACAGGGATTAAACTGATAAGAATAGTACTACTTAACACACCACTCATATCTGGTGGCACAGTAGTTTGCATGCGCAGTGCCCCAAATTTGAAGTAGGAGGACCAACCAATCATCTTTTTCCATCTCCCGGTCCTTGAAATCCATTCCATTTACACGTCCCCTGATAGGGGACACCGTAGTGGAAGGTACCCGGCCAAAATTTCTTTGCACAAAAGGCAATCCCCAACCTGTACTCGATTGTGCAAAAGGAAGTAACCTTACCATGGGTCCCAGAATGCACGTCTTGTAATTCTTTGTCTGGGAAATTATCTATCTATCTATCAAATCTATCTATCGTATCTATCAAATGTATCTATTGCATCTATTGATCTATCTATCTAATCTATGTATCTATCTATCAAATATATCTAGTGGCCGGACCGACCAAGCATCTTTTTCCATCTCCCGGTTCCTAAAATCCATGCCATATACACGTCCCCTGATAGGGGACGTAACAGGGATTAAACTGATCAGAATAGTACTGCTTAACACACCACTCATATCTGGTGGCACAGTAGATTGCATGCGCAGTGCCCCAAATTTGAAGTAGGAGAACAGACCAAGCATCTTTTTCCATCTCCCGGTTCCTAAAATCCATGCCATATACACGTCCCCTGATAGGGGATGTAACAGGGATTAAACTGATAAGAATAGTACTACTTAACACACCACTCATATCTGGTGGCACAGTAGATTGCACACGGTGCTCTGACAAAATGCAGAAGGACATTTGGCAGACGGATATTTGGCAGACGGACATTTGGCAGACGGATATTTGGCCGACAGGCAGAAAGCAAAAGAATGTTCCGATTTTGGCCGATGGCAGATACGTTCCATAGTGCTCTGTTCTAATCAGAGCCTCGGGCGCCGCAACTGCCTCTGGGAACCTTACCATGGGTACCAGACCACACATCTTGTAATTCTCTGTCTGGGAAATTATCTATCTATCAAATCTATCTATTGATCTATGAACTCTATCTATCTATCGTATCTATCAAATGTATCTATTGATTTATCTTTCTAATCTATGTATCTATCTATCAAATCTATCTATCTCGTGGCAATGGGGAGTTTGCGGTTGTGCAAATGGACTGTATGCGGTTGTTTGCGGTGCGTTAAACGGGGAGTTTGGTCTGTCACTGTGAAGCGGGCATAACCCTTACACTACACAATCGATACAACATCATACCTGATGTTTTAAAGCATGTTATTCCAAACAATTTAGGAATGTTAGGTGATTTATGCCCTTTATGGATTAAAACCAGACTCTGCATCAACTATGTAATTTTCCGTGGGAGTTTTGCCATGGATCCCCCTCCGGCATGCCACAGTCCAGGTGTTAGTACCCTTGAAACAACTTTTCCATCACTATTGTGGCCAGAAAGAGTCCCTGTGTGTTTTAAAATTCGCCTGCCTATTGAAGTCAATGGCGGTTCGCCCGGTTCGCCCGTTCGCGAACACTTGCGGAAGTTCGCGTCCGCCGTTCGCGTACGGAAAATTTTAAGTTTGCAACATCACTACATATGGTATGTTCAATGAATGAACAGAGATATCGATCTAGCAGCATTCATTGAAGAATATATTTGTAAAATGGATAGTGTAAGAATAAAGGGGGATAGAATGTTTAATGACATTAGGGAGAACCTTTTTTTATATTTTTTTCTTTTTTTTGTTGTTCTTTTTTATGTTATTTTATGTCATGATGTGTTAAAGATATGTTATATGAAGTAAGATATAGGAAGAAATATGTCTGAAATAATTTTTATCTGTGTTTATCGTAAAAGAAGTGGAAGAACGGATACAATGTTGCACTAAATAATATAGGGAAAATTAATTGGGAATTCCCTTACTTTTTATTTTGTTTTAAAACGACGGAATAATCTATGTACTCCAAATGGAGGAGGGACATGATATTTGTAGTAAAAATATAAATATAATGGCCAATAATAATGCTTTATATCAGTTATAGCAGATAAGTATTTCCTTGCAATATTGTATCCAGCTGGTTGTAACTTTCTGGAATGTCTGAATAGTTTACAAGGAATTACAGACTGGAGGCATATGAGAGTGATATAAAAGAGAACTGATTTGGTTTCTAGGCAGCCTCTGACGAAGTGGGTAAATGCCCACAAAATGGGTTAGACCACGTCCAGATGAGTCAAAGTAATCCATTTGTAATGACTTTTCTACACCAGTTCAGAGAAAGTAACCGGAGGGTTGGAACATTTAGTACCGACACCCATCGATATAAAGAGCAGACACTGGAGATTTGTGATGAGCATAATGGAGTAGTCCAGGAACATCAGATTGGGAGAGATGGTTACTTTTGTATGCTGTGGAATATACTTTTTTACTTTGTGTTTTTATGCAGGATCAATACCTCATAGATGTTGTTATGAGGTAGAAGAATGTGAGGGTGAATTTTTGGCTTTGGTCTGCTTCAAATCAAATGCAGTGAGGAGCTGCTTCTGCCTTTGGATTTGTTTATCACTGTTTGTGACATCACTGTTCTGTGTGTGACATCACTGTGCTGTATGTGAGACAATGTCAAGAGTAACTGGAAAGAGAATAAATCTACCAGTAGGAGATGGAAAAAACTAAAATGACACAGTGGTTGGTATAGTATCGTATAGTATTGTATAGTATAGTATAATATCGAATAGTTTAGTATTGTATAGTTTAGTATAGCATTGTATTGAATAGTATAATATATTATAGTATAATATAGTATTGTTAAGTATAGTATAATATTGTATAGTATTTATAGTATTGTATAGTATAGAATAATATTATATAATATAGTATAATATAGTATAGTTTTTTATAGTATAGTAAAGTATAATATAGTACGGTATAGTATAGTATAGTAGAGTGAAATATAATATAGTATATAGTATTGTATAATATAGTATAGTTTAATATAGTATAATATTGTATAGTAGACATAAGCCAAATCTT
This sequence comes from Bombina bombina, assembly GCF_027579735.1. Taxonomy (NCBI): domain Eukaryota; kingdom Metazoa; phylum Chordata; class Amphibia; order Anura; family Bombinatoridae; genus Bombina; species Bombina bombina. The sequence continues at coordinate 1,004,318,270 of NC_069499.1, forward strand.
TGCACTCAGTAGTAGGATAGGTCTGGGTGGAAAAACAAGACGCCACTTCTTGCTTTAAAATTAAAGCTTCTTTATTGTCAAATCACATAAAAGGAATATCTTTCCGTCAGGTGTTTTTCCACCCAGACCTATCCTTCTACTGAGTGCAAGGATTTGGCTTATGTCTGTTCAGTGTTTTTTTTGGGATTAGGTGAAGTTCCCTGTGCATCCTGAGCACCAGACAGGACCAAACCTAAGTAACGTATCATAGCTCCAGTGGGGAGCGCTGAGAAGGAGACACTGTGCAGTGCTGTGAAGGAACAAACAATTTAGCGCGGAATACAGGTGAAAGTAGAACCGTAAGTACTACTGAGAGCTTACCAAGGATTTACATTAATATTGTATTATATAGTATAATATAGTATAATATTGTATAGTATTATATAGTTTAGTATAATATAGTTAATTATTTTGTATTGTATAGTGTAGTATTGTATTGTATAGTATAGTATCGTATTGTATTGTATAGTATAGTATTGTATTGTATAGTGTAGTATAGTATTGTATTGTATAGTATAGTATCGTATAGTCTAGTAAAATATAGTATAGTATAGCATATTATAGCATTATATATTAAAGTATAGCATAATACATTATAGTATAATATAGTATAGTATCGTATAGTAAGGTATAATATAGTATTTTATAGTATAGTATAGAATATTATAGTATACTATAGTTTAGTATCTTATAATATAGTATAGTATAATATAGTATAATATAATGTAATATAATATATTAACTTATAATATAGTATAGTATAATATTGTATATTATAGTATAGTATATTATAATATAGTATAATAAAGTATAGTATAATATAGTATAGTATTGTATAATATAGTATAGAATAGTAGAATTTAGTATAGTTTAATATAGTATAATATAGTATATTGTTGTATAGTAAAGTACACTATAGTATAGTATTGTAAAGTATATTATAGTAGAGAGAAATATAATATAGTATAGTATTGTATAATATAGTATAGTATTGTATAATATAGATGGAGCCGCTCCTCGTCGGATGGATGAAGATAGAAAATGCCGCTTGGATGAAGATGTCTGCCGGTCCGGATGTCCTCTTCTGCCTGGATAGGATGAAGACTTCTGCCGCTCCGGATGACGTCTTTTGGTCCATCGGTGCCCGGCTGGGTGAACACGGCTCAAGGTAGGGAGATCTTCAGGGGGGTAGTGTTAGGTTTATTTAAGGGGGGTTTGAGTTAGAGTAGGGGTATATGGGTGGTGGGTTGTAATGTTGGGGGGTGGTATTGTGTTTTTTTTACAGGCAAAAGAGCTGATTACTTTGGGGCATGCCCCGCAAAAAGCCCTTTTAAGGGCTGGTAATAGAGCTGTTAACTTTTGTAATTTAGATTAGGGTAGGGAAATTTTTTTATTTTGGCGGGCTTTGTTATTTTATTAGGGGGCTTAGAGTAGGTGTAATTAGCTTAAAATTCTTGTAATATTTTTTTTTATTTTGTGTAATTTAGTGTTTATTTTTTTGTAATTTAGTTTAGTGTATTTAATTGTAGGTAATTGTAGGTAATTTATTTAATTAATTTATTGATAGTGTAGTGTTAAGTTTATTTGTAACTTAGGTTAGGATTTATTTTACAGGTAATTTTGTAATTATTTTAACTAGGTAGCTATTAAATAGTAAATAACTATTTAATAGCTATTGTACCTAGTTAAAATAAATACAAAGTTGCCTGTAAAATAAATATAAATCCTAAAATAGCTACAATTTAATTATTCGTTATATTGTAGCTATATTAGGGTTTATTAGCTGATGATAATTTAAAGGGCCACTGTAAGTAAATATTTTCTATGCCTGTTACTAACTACATATGCCTGTTACAAATACGCTTTTTATCAATAGCATTTCATTAACATATCTCTACCGTATATCAGAAATCTTGTCTGCAAATTTAATTGTTTTCCAAACCCACTCCGTGGGTATCCTTTGCTCTGTACCAATCTGTTTACAATACCTAGGTTTCAAAATGGCGCTTTAAACACAAAGTTATTGGTTTAAGTATTTTGAACACTCAGTGCTGAAAATAGTGGGCAGGATAACGTGACATCATCGGCGAATAAAAGATATAACTTTTAGAACATTATGAAACTTCGTTTAGGAGAAAATATAGGTCAGTAGGTTTTAATTAATGTTTATTAACTTTAATATGTTAGCTGTTTAGCTTAAAAATTATAACAGAAAGTAATCCTTTAAGAGAAACTGTGACAGGAGGTATCCGTTTCACATACAAAAGGAATAGAACAATAGGGAATATGATAGCCCCCACTAGATTACTAGGAACAAACTGACAACTCCTCTTGGTTGAGACTAAATGGCACCTATCGGTGCAATTATTTAGCCTGCAAAGCTTGTGAAAGGGTGACTATAGGAGAGTCTTTTAACTCCTTGGTCACAAAAGAGAATTTCCGAAAAAGTCTGTATCTAAATTGCCGATCCACGTTTGTAGTGTATTTGATCTCGGGCACACATTGTGCCCTCCAGTATGTAGGTCTCACAACTAGGGAGGCAAGGGTTAGGATCAAAGAACACCTATCAGATATCAGGGCGGGCGTTTTAACAACTCCCCTCATAAGCCATTTTTCAGTTTTACATCAGAAGGATGTGAGGTTCTTCACATGGACAATCATAGAGAGGGTACCCCCACAGACAAGGGGGGAGGACAGAACCCGCAAACTAGGGGAACGAGAGGCCTTCTGGATCTTTCGGTTGAGAACCAGAGTTCCAGAAGGCCTCAATTCAGAACTTGACCTTATTAATTTTTGGTAAAACCATTAAAGGTTTTGTGAGATGGGGAACACCACCACAATAAGCAGCAAGTCATTGGTCAATGTACATAGGGTCCTGAGTCCATATATGAAGTGATAACATCAGTAATTCTAAACTCTATATGTTTAACATATACATTTTTTCATATGTACACTTTTGTCAACCTTCATACCTTTTCATAGAAAACGTAGCCAACCAACACAAAGCTAAGTAAGACAACATATTTTTTACATTATATTAGCTTGCAGTGGAGGTGTGAAGGGGCTACTGTTTAACTCAGTATGATTCTGTAGGCATATTCTAGCTAGCACATTGAATTATAATATGGGTCTTTCAAGTATTGTCTTATCCTGCATTCATTCCTTTTTTGTACTTATTAGGCTTATTAAGAACAGTGCAGTGTATATACACCATGGTTGTTCAGAGGGGCAGGTAGTTATATTCACACTCTGAGCAGTGCAAGGATATCACCTATATACAGGTTTAGCCAAGTTTGAGGCAGGATCTAATTAATGATTATCAGGACGCAATCATTCACTCTAGTGTCATTTAATAAACAGGAACAAGTAGTCTATAAACTCAACACAGGTTTGAACAATAATAATGACACATACATTGAAAGTATAGATATAGCTTCTTTTCAGTGAAAGTACTAGCATTGAACACTTGGGGACAGAGATCCCTCTAGTCTTTGAAGGGTCACGTAAGGTGTAGCGTCCGATTGGCTGGTACACTCGAGAATGGACCAATCGGTGGCGCACAGAAATAAGTAAACATTGAATTACGTAACACTAGACTCAGGCTGACTACGGGCGATGAATTCTCTCGTCTCTTAGCTGTTACGTTAAATTTGGCATCCGATTGGCTAGCAAAACAGAGAGTGAACCAAACACAGGTGATGAACCTTAAGTAAACATTGAATACGTAACACCCGAATCTGGTTGTTCACTAGAGGTTTTGAATGGGACGATTTGCAGTCCCAGTGCAGCACAGTAAAAATCACAGGTATAATACATTAAAGTTTATTTGCAATAATCTTTACTGAACATATAGCGATCTGATTGATAATATTTAGCTGTCTGTAGGACAGGACTGTGTAAAAGGAAATATGCCCGACTGGTTTAGGAAAGGGAAGGGTGTGTATCCCCACAGCATATGGTTTTTCAGATGAGTGGTTTTAAATTGAAAGCCAGCGTGTAGTTTTAAGCAGGCTAGGAGTAAGGCAGTAGCCGAAACCGGTCAGCCTTTATTCATCTGATTAAATTTTATTTCTGTATTTTTACCCAGGGGTAATGGTACCCTATTAAACCATAATAAAGCATTTAAATTTTACCCACTACCTTGGTGCTCCTGTAAGTTTCTTTGTAGCTTAGAGTTTATATTTTTGGCCAACAGTGAGCACAAGTTACTGGGTATAGCTGTGGAGGATGAGTTTTTACTGCAGTTGACTGGTCCTTAGCAATGGGATAATGAGGACGTTGCAGAGCACCCAAAAGCGATGCCAGTGAAGGAATAAGGAAACCCAGGCATCAGTTTGAAGAGGTGAGCATACCTGAAAGGGGACTCCACTGTACAAACTTGCAAAAAGGAAGTTCACAATATATCAAGCACAGAATCCAGGAGCGGTGAGTCATTTTGGACTTTGTTTCTGACATTTGCATGTGTGTTTTTTGGTATCCCTAGGAAAACAATAGAGTGGGGGAGAAGGGGAACACCCCCACAATTTATATTGGACAGTCTATTCCTCAGAAGACAGGGTGAGTTAACGGGGTAATACTCTACTTGTTATGGCATATACATCCAGCTAGGATTACACAAGTTACCCCGCCACAGGACTGCATACAGGTGCTCACACACAAGTGACTTTTTCATATTTCACAGTTTGGCTTCCTGTCGATAGTGGCAGAGCACTGTTTGCATTGGATCTCTGTACAGTGACTTTCAGACAAAAACGCAGTGACAGCTTGTTTACACCATGGAAGCAAGGGAAAGTGACATTTTAACCAATATTGTCAGTTTTTATTCACTGCAATCCTCTGATGAACGAACATTTGACACAAGGGAGATTGAAAATGTGTTTGTTATGGTTGCCTCCAGGCTGGCTGGAAGTTGGACCGTAGAAAAGGATGCTCCTAGCGCTCACCAAAGGATCATCAGCACCGTAGACATCATAGACTACTGCGTAGCCACCATAAGTAATGCAGACTCTACGAACCACCGCTGCTGGGCTGGTATCTTGCCGTCTGCTCTGCGCCCTGGACCTACGTCCAGGCTCCAGTAGGTGAACCTCTTCCTTCTGTAGCATGAAGCAGGATCAGGAACAAGAGCTCTTACAAGAGCTCAGTAGCTAAGGGAGTATGAAGAGCATAGCAATCCCTGTAGTGATTATAGCTGTCCCCTACAAACATGAGTCAAGGCTGCAAGTTAGAGGGTCAGAAAAGGTCTGATGTGCTGGAACACACAGCCTGCTTTTTATTGAGGTTACATGCAAAAAAAGGACACTCTCAGGGGGAGGCATAAAATCCCCAATCACACATTTGATACATTTAGATAGAGAGACAACGCCCTTTGACAGGCCATAGTAGAATTACATTACTTCAGCAGATAACATTACACACAAGAAAACAATGCAGTCCATATTATCAACAGCAGTCTGATTAGACAAAGGGAATGTTTATCACTAAACTTAATTAGAGCTGATCCCAGCAAACTTGTATTTAGAAAAATAGCTTCTTGAAGCTGAACAAGGTTAACTCTTAGCACTTAATGGCACACAATGAAAACTAATGCTTTTGTAACAGTGCTCCCTTTCTGTGGAACACTCTGCCTGTGTGGTACTTGGTTCAGTAAGTCCTATTTACTGAGCCAAGTGGGAGAAAGCCAGGGACAAGTTATTTTACAGGTCTGGGGACATAGTCTTAAAGGGACATTGTTCACCAAAGTCACAATATGTCCCCAGACGGTTCTTAAAGGGCCATACACACCCAATAAAAGTTAATACCCTTTCAGGGGCACAATCTTCCAGGGGCCATAGTCATGAGGAAGGAGGCTGGCAAATAGGCTTCTCCACAATCCAGGGAAGCAGGGCAATTTCCCATTTAAAGGGCCAGTTACAAATAGCAGTTTGTAACATATCTCCCCTTTTGGAGGGAGAATAACCAGGCACCTGACCTTCTGTTGGTCAGTGCCTAAGTTAGTCTCGCAACCTACCCACAAATAAACATTAGCAGCAAAGTAGCCCCCCCACAATAAGTAGTACTGGCCTGTAGGTTCCAGGTTGTAGGATGAAAGTGTAGCATCCTCGGCCTTCCTGGCACAGCTGGGCAAATAGCTGGTGGTACTTGGGGGGCAGAGGCCAGCGGCACTCTGCCCTGGTGCCAGCGCTTCTGCTGGGGTGAGGGGTTTGCAGGCCAGTCCTGTAACAAGGGGGTCTGTAGGGCAGAGGCCAGCAGCGCTCTGTCCTGGTGCCAGCTCTTCTGCTGGGGGAATTGGGGCATAGTCCTGCCCGGTGGCAAAGGGAACGTGGGGGTCAGTGGGGGTTAACATCTCCACTGTTAACCCTGGGCCCAAGTTAGGAGTTAGCTGGGGAGGGGGAGATTGGCTTACCTCCTCCTCCTGATACTCCGGTGGCCGTTGGGAAGGGAGGTTGATGCTCTCCGCTCCCTGTGGAACATGCTGCGGCTGGGGAGAGAGACCGGTTGTCTCCTCTCCTGGGAAGGCACACTCCGGCTGGGGAGGGAGGTCGATGCTCTCCCCTCCCTGTAGCTGGGTCTGTCGCTGGGGATCTGGGCCGCCTGCCCAGCATCCCTGTAGGGCCGGTAGAGAGACTGCGGTCCCATCTCCACCTGCCTGCTGGGGGTCCTCCCAGGACCAGTCTATGGCGCCTGCTGCCTTGGGTATCTCTGGTTGGGGTTGGGGAAGGAGACCGGTTGTCTCTTCCCTCTGCACGGTATACTGCCACTGGGGAGGGAGGTCGCTGCTCTCCTCTCCCTGTGGAACATGCTGCGGCTGGGGAGAGAGACCGTTTGTCTCCTCTCCCTGGAAGGCACACTCCGGCTGGGGAGGGAGGTCGATGCTCTCCCCTCCCTGTAGCTCACTTTCTCGCTGGAGACCAGGTGTCCATACCCCCAAACTCCACAGTTGGTGCTCAAAGGCTCGTGCCGCTTCATTCTCAGTATCCAATTCCTGGATGATGCGACTGACTACCTCCTGCGCAGGGTCTGGACCATATCGGACTAGCCGCCTCTTTACCTCTGGAACGAAATCAGCGCCCTCATAGCGACGGATCCGGTTGAGGTGCTCTTCACAGGGTTCTGACCAGTATCTTGTCAGCTCCATGCTGCTGTAGGTAGGGACGCTGCGCAGTGGCTAGCGTTGCCCTCAATAACTCTCATACGATAGCAGTGCTGTTGGGGTGCTGCTCCTTGCGCTAGGACGCCATCCCACCGCTGCCACCAAATGTTACGGTTGCCTCCAGGCTGGCTGGAAGTTGGACCGTAGAAAAGGATGCTCCTAGCGCTCACCAAAGGATCATCAACACCGTAGACACCATAGACTACTGCGTAGCCACCATAAGTAATGCAGACTCTACGAACCACTGCTGCTGGGCTGGATCTCGCCGTCTGCTCTGCGCCCTGGACCTACGTCCAGGCTCCAGTAGGTGAACCTCTTCCTTCTGTAGCGTGAAGCAGGATCAGGAACAAGAGCTCTTACAAGAGCTCAGTAGCTAAGGGAGTATGAAGAGCATAGCAATCCCTGTAGTGATTATAGCTGTCCCCTACAAACATGAGTCAAGGCTGCAAGTTAGAGGGTCAGAAAAGGTCTGATGTGCTGGAACACACAGCCTGCTTTTTATTGAGGTTACATGCAAAAAAAGGACACTCTCAGGGGGAGGCATAAAATCCCCAATCACACATTTGATACATTTAGATAGAGAGACAACGCCCTTTGACAGGCCAAGTGGGAGAAAGCCAGGGACAAGTTATTTTACAGGTCTGGGGACATAGTCTTAAAGGGGCATTGTTCACCAAAGTCACAATATGTCCCCAGACGGTTCTTAAAGGGCCATACACACCCAATAAAAGTTAATACCTTTTCAGGGGCACAATCTTCCAGGGGCCATAGTCATGAGGAAGGAGGCTGGCAAATAGGCTTCTCCACAATCCAGGGAAGCAGGGCAATTTCCCATTTAAAGGGCCAGTTACAAATAGCAGTTTGTAACAGTGTTCTCATCAGAATATTCCACCTATACACTAAGTAAGCTATTTGACCAATTGGAAGCACTTTTGGATAAAGAGTTGAGGTTAAAGTGGGACATTTGGACACTACAAAAGTACATAACAAATGGTATGATCCCAAGGGGATTAAGGGTTAACAAATTCCCAACATTTGTTGTAGAAGATGAAGACTTCATAAGGGTGTGGAACAGTGTTTTATCAGACTGTTCACTTAAGCTCATGGGGATGCTAATTGAATTCAAAGATGTTAGCTTCTGTATCTAAAGAAATTGATAATTTGCAGATTGAATTGAATGTACGCAGTAGTGATGCTTTATATGCTAAATTTGATACTATATTGAAGGTTTCCCTAGCTAAATCTAAGTCCCTAATAATGGAAATAAAAAATGGCAAGTACCTGAGGGATTTATCAGATTATGAAAATAACAAAATCTATATATGGAATAGGAAGCAGAGAACTAACTATAAAAGAGATAATGATCAAAAGCGCTTTCCAAAAGGAAAAAGATCAGGAAAGAAAACAAAAAAGAATCAGGGCAAAACTAAAAAAGTCTCTTTTAATGAAAGTGAAGCCGAATCCTCTGGGGATTGCTCAACCTCAGGAGAGGAGGAGGACCCCATAAAAGAGGGAGCTGCAACACCCAGTGGAGAGAACAGGATACATACAACATCAGGGAATACAAAATACCCTATAGATAACACTAATAGGCCCCCAACATTAGCTAGGGAACCTGAAAATTCTGAAATGGCACAGTTTTTTCCCAGAATAACAGGCGAGTCAGGAGGGGGGGGGGGAGGAGATACAAAAGGAAAGGGCATTTTTGAAGGGTCCATCCACAGTGCCCCCACAGCCCCCCCAGCCGCCCAGACGAGGGCGATCAGGGACAAAGTGTATTTGAATTCAGTGATCAACCTGTCAGCATACCAACTAAGTGATTTAGAAATTAAAGTCCTAAACTATGGTCTTAGTTTTGTACCAACGGACAGTTTTAATTTATTCCAGACACTAGTGGATGCAAACAGGCTGATTAGAAATTTAACAATCAAGAAACACTTTGCACAAAACACTGAGAATGTGACAGATGAGGAATTTTTATCTCCCAGTAGAATTGAATCAAGAGAAACAACAACTTTGACTTTTCAAGAAATGTGTGATCTTGAAACTTTGGAGAGATTGGACTATGAGAATGTCTTCTCACAAGATACAATGACTGATAAGTATATCAGTAAAGGTCCCTCTGTCTGGAGCTTCACGATTTTATCCCATACACACAAGAGGGGATATTTTAGAACGATTTCAACATAGAGTTGAGAAAGATCTCACACTACTAGCATACACAGCAAATCTTGATAAAAATAAAAATCTAAACAGGGAAGAAATGTTGGCTCTCAGGGGTCTTAAAGAAAACTCTAATCTGGTCATAAGAGCTTCTGACAAGGGAGGGTCCGTGGTTGTCATGGATAAAGCCTTCTTTTTAAAAGAAGCTACACGACAACTATCAGACTGTTCCCAATATATGAGTTTAACAAAAGATCCAACAGAGAGATTCAAACATGAACTATTACACCTTATAGATGATGGAGAAGAGGAAGGCTTTTTAGATGAAAAGACCTATGACTTCCTTAAAGTAGACTGTCCAGTTAAATCCATTTTCAACTTCTTACCAAAGGTGCATAAATCCATCTCAGAGGTAAAAGGTCATCTGATCATTAGCGGCATTGGTTCAATCCTGGAACCAATGTCACAATGGCTGGATGCCATATTGCAGCCTCTAGTACAAAACCTGTCAAGCTACCTGAGAGACACGAAACAACTTTTGATGGAAGTGGATTCTCTCAGTTGGAATGATAGCTTTAGTTGGGTATCTCTAGATGCTACCTCCTTGTACTCCAGTATTCCGCATAGTGCGGGCTTGGAAGCAATCTCATTTTTCTTGAGGAGATCCACCAACTATGATCCCCTATTTTGTCAGTATATCCTAAGAGTTACAGAGTTTCTTTTAACTCACAATTTCTTCGAGTTTGAAGGGGTCCATTACCTCCAGAGATGTGGGACAGCCATGGGGGCCAACTTGCGCCCTCATACGCCAACCTATTTATGGGTTGGTGAGAGCTGTCCCACATCTATGGAGGGGATGGCCCCTGGAAAACCAAAATAAAATACTACAGAAGATACATAGATGATCTTCTAATCATCTGGGAGGGAGAAGAAAATGAGTTGGTGGAATTTCTCGAGGAACTAAACAGAAACACAGCAGGCATAAAACTCACCTATGATTTTGGAAAAACCCAAATAATTTTTTTGGATGTAACATTAAAGGGTAAACAGGGAAGGATACAAACTAAAGTGTATAGAAAACCAATCTCTGGGAACACACTCTTACACGCGAAGAGTAGTCACCCTAAAAGGGTATTCTTTTCTGTAATGAAAGGACAGTTTATACGCCTGAAAAGAAACTGTTCAACTCAGTTAGAATTTGAACAGCAATCATTAGATCTAGTGAATCGACTCTGTAACAGGGGCTATGATAGAAAGGAGGTCTCCAGGGTCAGAGAAACCATCTCAAAAAGAGAGAGAAATGAATTTCTCAATCCCAAAAACTCACATAATGATAATAGAAGTTTTGGGAAAACAACTTTTGTGACAAAGTACAGTGCACAATACCATCAAGTATGCAATATCATACGTAAACATTTTCGTATGTTAACAGCAGATGAGGGTCTCACTAATATAGTGTCCAAAGGGTGCAGATTTGCATACAAAAAAGGCATGACAATTGGCAACATGGTAGCCCCCACACAATTGAGGGCAACCCATACTTCTAACTCGTCATGGTTAAGATTCAATGGAGTCTATAAATGCAATTATGGTCCATGTATAGCATGTGGTTGCTTACAGTTGGGAGATGGTTTTGCCAGTACAGTCACAGGAGAACATTTTAGACACTTTTCATGTCTAAATTGTAGATCCACCTATGTGGTCTACTTGTTGACTTGTGAAACTTGTGGAGTACAATATACAGGTCTCACTACTAGGGAAGTAAGGGAGAGGATCCGAGAACACATCACTAACATCAAAGCTGGTAAACTCACGACCCCTCTAGTACAACATTTCAAAATTAAACACAATAAAAAAACAAGTTCGCTCAGTTGGACTATTATTGAGCAAGTGAAGTGTAAAAAGAGAGGGGGGGACAGGGAGACTTTACTAGCAAAGAGGGAGGTGTTCTGGATACACAGGTTAAAAACCACAATTCCCACAGGATTAAATTCAGAATTTGATTTGATCAATTTTTGGGAATAAAATTAGTTGGGTTCCTGTGAGTCTGGGACACCTCTCTCTCTCTCTTTAACCTCTCAATGTCACATTTCTAATCTAAGTTTATACATAGATTTGTAATATAGGAGTTACTTTCATGATTGGTTCTCACATTTTCATTTTATTGTATTTTATCTTATATTTTGATGATAGCAACAACAAATTATAAGTTTTAGAGGTTCTTTCAGCATAAATTTATTACAATGTATTTTTGGATTTTTTCAGTAAATCCATGTAATTTAGCAAGGAATGTATTGAAATGAAACTGTTAGTATGGATAAACAATGTTTAATTAAAGTTCAATGGTGGTGTTGCAGTAAAAACTGACATGCTTGTTTAAACTAGAATGGTTACCAATGTGCATAATTAGGCAGACACACTGGATTAAGTTTTTAACCAATCACAATGAGCACAGAAGTATAAAAGGTGAATTGGGGAGAGACAATACAGCTAAGATTATGGCCAGAAGGGCCGAAACATGTTAGCAGTTTCTCATCTATGTGTGTTTGTCTAGACACAGTTTGTCACAATTTCACAGCCTGCTTACAATTGGAAGTTTGTAAAAGCCGTCAATAAAGCAGTTTTAAGTGCATGAAATTGGTGCTGCTTCATCTTTTCAATTATCGTTTGGTCCGGAGACCCAGCAAGCACATTGGATTGCACAGCCAACTTTTGCCTGAAAATCACTCACCCGCACTGCCATACCAACTGCAGTGAGACTCGGCATACAGAGAAGGGTCAGCTGGAGGCGGAGCACCGGGTGATGTCAGACACCGTTCAGTCGCATGTGGAGGGAGCCCAGGAGGGGAGCGGATATCCAACGGAGGCTAGAGAGGTACCTGTGGGTGCAAACCCAGCAGCCACCGTTAAGGAATTCTCCCTGTGGACGGGCCCACACTGAATCAGGGGCGCAAGAGGAAGTACCCGGACGGACCTCAGAAGACAGGGTGAGTTAACGGGGTAACACCCTACTTGTTATGGCATATACATCCAGCTAGGATTACACAAGTTACCCCACCACAGGACTGCATACAAGTGACTTTTTAAGGAATAAGGAAACCCAGGCATCAGTTTGAAGAGGTGAGCATACCTGAAAGGGGACTCCACTGTACAAACTTGCAAAAAGGAAGTTCACAATATATCAAGCACAGAATCCAGGAGCGGTGAGTCATTTTGGACTTTGTTTCTGACATTTGCATGTGTGTTTTTTGGTATCCCTAGGAAAACAATAGAGTAGGGGAGAAGGGGAACACCCCCACAATTTATATTGGACAGTCTATTCAATGCGGTGTCCAAAAGGGACTTTTTCAATATTTGAACAATATTTAAAGGGCACACACCTTACATTTTTCCCTGCCATTTCTTGATGGTATAGTATAATATAGTATTGTATCGTATAGTATAGTATCATATAGTATAGTATAATATAGTGTAGTATAGTATAATATAGTGTAGTATAGTATAATATAGTATAGCATAATACAGTATTGTATAGTTTAGTATAATATAGTATAGCATAATATAGTATAGTATAATATAGTGTAGTATAGTATAATATAGTATAGTATAGCATAATACAGTATTGTATAGTTTAGTATAATATAGTATAGCGTAATATAGTATAGTATAGCATAATATAGTATAGTATAATTTAAAGTGAAAGTAAATCCTAGGTTTTTACAAACGCTAGGATTTACTATTGAAACAAATAAAGGGCACTTTTATTCATGAAGTATACGATACTTCATGTAGAAAGCTCCTTTATTTGATTTAATTGATCGTCGTTTTTAGCTGCTACAGCAGCCCACGGCTAAAAAAATTTTTATCTAAGAGGTGACATTTTCACCTCTTAGCCAATAGCCGTGTGGTAAATCCGGCTTGGCACCCATGGGAGCCGTATTTACTGCAATGCTATTGGCTAAGAGGTGAAAACGTCACCTCTTAGCCAAAATAATTTTTTAGCCATGCTCTGCTGTAGGAGCTAAGAGCGGCGATCGATTGAATCAAATAAAGGAGCTTTCTACATGAAGTATCTTATACTTCATGAATAAAAGTCCCCTTTATTTGTTTCAATAGTAAATCTTAGCATTTGTAAAATGCTAGGATTTACTTTCACTTTAAAATAGTATAATATAAAATAGAATAGTATCGCATAGTATGGTATAATATGGTATAGTAGCGCTGCGGAACCTGTTGGTGCTTTACAATTAAAAAATAACAAAATAGATGGAGACTTGTTACAACCTCTGAAAAAAGTCTGCAGCAAAAAAAAAGAGCCTTTTTGTGTCAAATGATATACTTTTACAAATTTTAATATTGTATTTTAAAGGAATACATATATTATTTCCACGACTGCTATACACCGGTGTATTACTTTTTTATTTTAATCTTTATTTTTATTTCTTATATTTTTTTCTCTATCATATGATATATTTATATGTACATTTCCAATCAGATATCTGATAATGATCAGTAATCAGCGTTTAAAAGATTGCTGTGTTTAATAAATGAAACTTTCCGCTAGATTTAGAGTTTTGTCGCTAAAACCCAGTGTAGCTAACGCTGTTTTTTATCCCAACGCACACTTTCAGCAATGCTGGTATTTAGAGGTGCGTTGAGCCTAACTTAGCTCCACTTCAACCCTCAATACCAGCGTTGCTTACGGTAGCGGTAAGCTGGGAAAACGTAGTGGGGGCTATCATAGTGAATCTAGTGGGGGCTATCATATTCCCTATTGTTCTATTCCTCATGTATTTGAAACGGAAACCTCCTCTCACAGTTTCTCTTAAATCATCATCAGCCCAAACTGCCCCATTGTTTCCTATGGGGATATCGTGCACGAGCACGTTTTCCCATCTTAACACTACCGTTAATAACTATTTAATAACTACTCTACCTAGTTAAAATAAATACAAACTTGCCTGTCAAATAAAAATAAAACCTTAGATAACTACAATGTAACTATTAGTTATATTGTAGCTAGCTTAGGGTTTATTTTACAGGTAAGTATTTAGTTTTAAATAGGAATTATTTAGTTATTAATTGTAGGTTTTATTTAGATGTATTTTAATTATATTTAAGTTAGGGGTTGTTATGGTTAGGGTTAGACTTAGGTTTACGGGTTAATATGTTTATTATAGTTGCGGCGATGTTGGGGGTGGCAGATTAGGGGTTATTAAGTATAATGTAGGTGGCGGCGAAGTCCGGAGCGGCAGATTAGGGGTTAATAAATATAATTTAGGTGTCGGCGATGTCGGGGACGGCAGATTAGGGGTTAATGGGGTGTTTAGACTCGGGGTTCATGTTAGGGTGTTTAACATAGGAATCAATGGGGCTGCGTTACTGAGCTTTACGCTGCTTTTTTGCAGGTGTTAGGCTTTTTTTCAGCCGGCTCTCCCCATTGATGTCTATGGGGAAATCGTGCACAAGCACGTACAACCAGCTCACCGCTGACTTAAGCAGCGCTCGTATTTGAGTGCGGTATGGAGCTCAATTTTGCTCTACACTCACTTCTTGCCTTTTAACGCCGGGTTTATAAAAACCTGTAATACCAGCACTGTAGGAAAGTGAGCGGTGACAATAACGTGCAAGTTAGCACTGCAACCCTCATAACGCAAAACTAATCTGGCCGTATATAAATTATATTTGTAAATTGTATTTGAAATTTACAAACCTTAAATGCTAATCAGTGTATTCTTGCTAAGAGTAGGTCTCTTCACACTCTTTCTAATACTCTTAGTTGTGTTAATACACTAGCACCCATACCCCGCACTATTGAAATTATATAATTTCTCTTGATCTAACAGTTATAATAAAGGTTTTTTTGTTAACATACAAGTAGTGCCATTGGTTTCTTTGTGCAAATTTTAATACCCTTCCTGTCTTCCACCCTCACTCCTGCTCTTACTCACATCTTCAACCTATTTCTCTCTACCGGCTCATTCCCATCTACTTTAAAACACGCAAAAGACACTCCCATACTCAACCCTAATTCTCCTGAAAGCTACCGCTCCTTGATCACTGCTTCCACTAACATCAAGACTCCTTGAAAAACTAGTTTGCAATCGCCTAACCCACTTCCTGTCCACCAACTCTTTGCTTGACCCCCTACAATCTGGATTCCGCCCCAAACACTCAACTGAGACTGCCCTTACCAAGGTTACTAACGATCTTCTCTCTGCTAAAAATATCGGCCACTACTCTATACTCATCTTACTTGACCTCTCAGCTGCCTTTGACACAGTTGACCACCCCCTCCTCCTACAGACCCTTAGCTCTTTTGGCCTCTATGACATTGCTCTTTCCTGGATTCACTCATTTCTTTCTCACAGGTCTTTTTCTGTGTCATTTGCCGGCAACTCCTCCTCTCTAATTCCTCTGTCTGTTGGAGTACCTCAAGGATCTGATCTGGGTCCTCTAATATTCTCAATTTATACTTCTTCACTGGGTAAACTTATCAGCAGTTATGGCTTCAAATATCACCTCTATGCTAATCACACCCAGATCTACCTCTCCACCCCTGCTCTCTCTACCTCTGTCCTTTCTCATGTCAGCGACTGCTTATTTGGTATTTCTTCCTGGATGGCCTCTCACCACCTAAAGATTAACATATCCAAGACTGAGCTCCTTCTCCCACCCCCCCCCCCAAGCTCTACATCGACTTCTGACTTCTCTATCCCTGTTGACGGCATCACCATTTCCCCAAGTCCGCTGCCTCTGAGTTACACTTGACTCAAAACTATCCTTCGTCCCCCATATCCAATCTCTTTCTACATCCTGCCTCAACCATCTACACAATATTTCCAAGATTCACCCTTTTCTGAGAGCTAACACCACAAAGCAAATAATCCACTCCCTTGTTTTTCCCCGACTTGACTACTGTAATAACCTACTTACTGGCCTTCCTCTTTCCCACCTCTCCCCCTTTCAATCCATCCTAAAAGCTTCTGCCAGGCTGATCCACCTTTCTAGTCGCTCTGTATCTGCTGCACCTCTCTGTGAGTCCCTTCATTGGCTCCCCATTCACAGCAGAATTTAATTCAAAATTCTCACCCTTACATACAAAGCTCTCACCAACGCTGCTCCCCTCTACCAATCCTCTCTAATAAACAAGTGTACTCCAGCCACCCACTAAGATCCAACAATGACCTGCTCCTTGCATCCGCGACTATCACCTCTTCTCATGCTAGACTGCAGGACTTCTGTCGTGCAGCACCTACCCTCTGGAACACTCTCCCTCATGCTGTCAGGCTTTGCCTAATCTTTCTTCTTTTAAATGCTCCCTGAAGACCTTTTTGCTCAGAGAAGCCTACCACCCATCTCAATAATAAATTAATTTCACTTACCTAACATTTCCCTCATCTAACTCTGCATTAACATATTTTTCAATCTTGCAGTCCTCACCTCCTGTTTCTCAGCCTCCTATCCTTCTAGATTGTAAGTTCCCACGGTGATAGGGCCCTCAATTCCTCCTGTATGTTTTTGCTTATTTTGTCCTGTTTCTTACAAGTTTTATATCATTTTTTTATTTAAATGAATTGTATCCATGGACAGCGCTGCGGAATATGTTGGAGCTTCATAAATAAAGTATAATAATAATAATAATTGTATAATATATTATAGTATAATATAGTATAGTATTGTATAGTATAGTATAATAGTGTATAGTTTAGTATGGTATTGTATAGTATAGTATAATATATTATAGTATTGTATAATATTGTATAGTATAAAATAGTATTTTATTGTATAGTATAATAAAATATAGTATAATATAATATAGTATAATATAGTATTGTATCGTATAGTATAGTCTAGTAAAATATAGTGAAGTATAGTGTAATATAGTATAGCATATAATAGTATTATATAGTAGAGTATAGCATAATTGTCACGCTACTCTGGCTGGTGCCCTGGACGCGACGCTTGTTGCTCTGGCTGTTGCCAGGGAAGAGTCAGCTCTTGTGTGCGTGCGTCAGGGACGTCATCGCCGCATGTCTCTTCCCCTCTGAACTGAAACCGGTTAGGATCTCCTGTGGCGCAAATCCTGCGCCTATGTAAGTTGCTCACTTTCTACCTATCACTGCCCAAGTATAGATGTTACTTAGTGTGCTCCTGGGTGTTATTATACTTTATGCTGAACTGTTATACAGTTGCTGAACTCTGCCTGTCTGACCACTCTGCCTGCTTAACAACTGAACTACTGGATTGCTATACTGTTGCTGAACTCTACCTGTCTGACCACTCTGTCTGCTTAACCCCTGAACTACTGGATTGCTATACTGTTGGTGAAATCTGCCTGTCTGACCACTCTGCCTGCTTAACCCCTGAACTACTGGTTTGCTATACAGTTGCTGAACTCTGCCTGTCCCACCACTCTGCCTGCTTAACCCCTGAACTACTGGTTTGCTATACAGTTGCTGAACTCTGCCCGACCCACCACTCTGCCTGCTTAACCCCTGAACAACTGGATTGCTATACTGTTGCTGAACTCTGCCTGTCTGACCACTCTGTCTGTTTAACCCCTGAACTTCTGGATTGCCATGCTATTGCTGAACTTTGCCTGTCTGACCATCCTAGTGGTTTGCCCCTGAACTGTTGTGCTCCTGGATTTCCTTTTGTTGCTGACTCTGTCCCTGGTCCTTATATTGGTTTACCCCTGAACTGCTATACTGCTGGATTGCCTTCCTGTTACCGCTAGGACTACCCTGCCTACTGTGAGTACTGCCTACCTCATTTTACAAACTCTCTCTGCTCTGGGATATTTCCTATTATTCCACTTGACGCCGAGATAAGAAGACTACTGGCCAAGTTTGGTCGGATAAAGGAATATCCCATGAGCATTACAATAATATAGTATAGTATAATATAGTAAAGTATTGTATAGTATAATATAGTATAGAATATTATAGTATAGTATAGTTTAGTATTTTATAATATAGTATAGTATAATTAGTATAATATAGTATATTAACTTATAATATAGTATAGTATAATATTGTATATTATAGTATATTATAGTATAGTATAATATAGTATAAGAAATCATAATATAGTATAGTATCGTATAATATAATATAGTATAGTATTATATAATATAGTATAGTATAGAATAGTTTAATATAGTATTATATAGTATAGCATAATATAGTATAGTATATTATAGTATTGTATAATATAGTATAGTATATTATATTATAATATTGTATATTATAATATAGTATAGCATTGTACCAAAAAACAAACTTCTTAAAAAATGTTACTGCCATTGGCTTTTAACACATATATAATTCCTAAAGAATATTTTGGCTAATTATAAGTGAATACAAAAAGAAAAACATTGGGGTTTCATGTCCCAAATGGTCACATTCCTCTAAGAGTCATGTGGGGTAAGAGAAGAGGTCTGCTTCAAATCAAATGCAGTGAGGAGCTGCTTCTGCATTTGGATTTGTTTATCACTGTTTGTGACATCACTGTTCTGTGTGTGACATCACTGTGCTGTATGTGAGACAATGTCAAGAGTAACTGGAAAGAGAAGAAATCTACCAGTAGGAGAAGGAAAGGCTAAAATGACACAACAGTTATTTAAGTATCGTATAGTATTGTATAGTTTAGTATTGTATAGTATAATATAGTATAGTAGAGTAATGTATTGAATAGTATCCTATAATATAGTATTGTATAATATATTATAGTATAATGTAGTATAGTATTTTTTAGTATATTATCGTATAGTATAGTATTGAATAGTTTAGTAATGTATTGAATAGTATAGTATAGTATTGTATAGTATAGTATTAAATAGTTTAGTTTAGTATTGTATAATTTATTGTAGTATTGTATAGTATAGTAATGTATCGAATTGTATAGTATAATATTGTATTGTATAATATATTATAGTATAATATAGTATAATATAGTATAGTATCGTATAGTGTAGTATTAATTGAAATAATTTTTATTGAGTCCGTGTTTGGACCAGTTCTCAAATACATAAACAACAAAAAGAACATTCAGCCTGCCACATAAGTACATTCCATGACAGAAATATATTCTCAACATCATATTATTACAAATGCATCAAACATGACAAAGCCATTACAGAGTCCAGTTCACGGAAATTTATAACTGTAAGGATGATTAAAACCTAACATGAACCAAAACTAAAAAACAAGTAAACAATAACATAATTAGTAAAACATAAATTAATATTTGTCACTGTGAATACCAATCCCCACCCAATGAACTTCCCCTAAATTGGCTCCACTTCTCCATGCTAAAATCGGACTCACTCAACACCATCTCCTCATTCTGATCTAATTATACTAATACTACCACTGTTCCAATCACAAAGACATCTGTCCCCTAAGCATCCAGTAGAACCATACCTTATGAAATGTTCCTGTATTATTCTGCAAATACACTGTTAGGCGGTACATATCATATGCTGATTCTATTTTAATTAGTATCTCACTCCAGTCTGGTACTCCAACCTTCCAGTGTTTTGCAACGCTCGTCCTGACTATTGTGTAAAATATTTTGAGAAATATATTAATCTGGGGACTAAATCTCTCGTTCTCTTCATTCAACAGGGCCTGGGAGGGTAATATCTCGAGTGGTTCATCCAATACTTCTCCCAGAAAGGTCGATACCCTTACCCAAATTTCCCTTACCTTGGGGCATTCCCACCACATGTGAAAGTATGTGCCCCTTTCCTGACAACCTCTATAACAATTCTGGAAGCTACCCTTAATCTTATGTACTAACTGAACCGGGGTGAGATACCAGCGGATTTATTTGTATTTTAAGGTCTGCACTAAGCAATCCTTTGTTTGAGTTATAAAAAAATCAAAAGCCATTCTTCTAAAGATTTAGTTATACCCAAGTCAATTTCCCATTTTTGTATAGTAGTAGATTTGCATTTGATATTGATTTTCTGGATTTCTAAATATAAAAGTGAGATGGTTTTCTTAGGTCTATCCGTAGATTTGCAAAAATTTTCCAGCGTGGTTAGTGGCTTTGAAACGTAGTCTCCCATCCGCTTGCGTATAGCAGACATAATTTGCAAGTATAAAAACCAGTGTTGTGGGAATGGCTCTATTTTAAGCCACAATTGGTTATATGTCAGGGGTGTTGTATTTAACAAAAAGTCTGCTACTCTATAGAGTCCCTTATTTTCCCATTTATCAACAAGTCTTTTAGAATCTTTGGGGAGTAGGTACTGCACTGGAATAACCAATGAGTTTGTTGGTAACATATCTCCATTATTACTTTTTTGTCCCATAGCTTCCTAGACACCGATGTGATTGATGAAGAACCAGGATCACCCACCCCCTTTCCTCTCTCCCCCCATAAGATATCTTCTGGAGAGTCATAACCTCCCAAAACTAAAATGGATAAAATGCAAGTTAAAAACAATGGACAATCTGTATAAATACAAGAATGTGAAAAGAGATGGTCCAATGGGGACTCCTAAGATACAGTGATTAGAGTATGATCCTGAGTGATCAAATGGTTGCCAATACGGATCAAAAAAGGGGTGTCTGACCTTTGCCAACAATGTCAAATTGATGTGAAAAAATAGATGAAAAAAAAAGGAATAAAAAATCTAAATAATCCAAAAATAGTCCTGCAATCACTTAACACCTAGCAATATTCATTACTTATAAGTGCACAACAAGTGGTGTGTATCCAATAGTGAACAAAAACCAAAAACGAATAAAAGCCAAAAACGAATAGTAAAAGTCAAAATGGTCAAAGTCAAAATGTCCAAAAGCAAAATCCAAAAGTTCCAGAAATACAAAAATAAATGCGTGAGTTAATATAAGGGAGTGTAGAACAAACGTGTAAAAAGAGAGTGACTTTAATGTCAATTGAAAAGCAGCATATCCCTTTAATTCTATGTGGTGAAAAAACTACAATAGAAAAATAAGCTGAGGTGTGCCCAAAGCAGATGCATTGGTGATATCCTCCTAAAGGGAAAGAAAATACATATAGTGCAGATTGTCTCTCATAAGATTAAAATGATGAAATAAGGCTTACCAGTACTCCGTCTACATGTTTCGGCCTGTCAATAGGCCTTTATCAAGATTGATGTACTGGTAAGCTTAGTGGCCTTAAATAGCTGTATCACTTAGAGACCCAGAAGTGCCTTAACTTCGGACTTCCAGTTTTACGATAATCAAAATATTCGTTCTTGACACTAAAACCAAGTTTTATTCTCTCTATACAACCTCTTTGACTAGTATAAATACATTCTTATAGTATAATGGTGCTTAATGTACTATAGCTCGTTGAATTTCTTCTACCTCCTAGGGGTCGT
The DNA here is from genome assembly GCF_027579735.1 of Bombina bombina. Lineage (NCBI taxonomy): Eukaryota > Metazoa > Chordata > Amphibia > Anura > Bombinatoridae > Bombina > Bombina bombina. Next base: position 1,004,339,986 of record NC_069499.1, read on the forward strand.
GATGTCACTTCCGGTTCGTGGTAATCTAAATAGGGGGATTTTAGGCTACAAACTAAATTTAGCACTGATCAGTGTGTTCCAAAATCTTTAATAGGCCTTTTGACATATTATACTTTAGGCTGAATGGATGGATCAGTATATCAAAACGTATTATGTCTTTGCCGATATTTAGCTTATTTCATTGGTCGTGACGTCACGACGCTTTGCCGGCACCCTTATTAGTTCCTAAGGAAGGTGTGTAAGGATACACTGTCCTGATTGGATCTTGTTTGGGGGTGTGAATATGGAAAACATTTTTTTGTAAACAATCGTTACTTTCAGAGGGAAGATCGATATGTTTAGTACATTCCTTTGATATGTCATAATGTGTAATGTATCTCTAGTCTCCATAATTAACTTCTCAGTCTCTAACCTTAGAGAAATAATAAAGTGTTTACAAATCATTTCTCGGTCCATATTTGTCAGTGAATTGATGACCAATATCTGCCAACTTTAGAGTATGTGTGAGAGAAGGTAAAATCTCACTTGTGGGTGTGTGTATAGGAAATCCTTATCAACAATTATTATTATCAGATGGGAGATCACTATATCTAGTACATTTCTTAGACAATCGTCCTGTTGTACAGTGTATCTCTTATCAACTTATATATGAAAAAAAGCTTCTCAGTCTCTCACCTTAGTGCAAACATGAGCTGATGTCAGACATCTTCTAATCCACTTCGTGAATGAGTGGATGATATGTCTGTTTGCCTTTTTTGTATGATCTTAAAAAGCTAGTTTAAGAGTCATATTTACTATGCAATCATAGAAAAGCTAGTTAGTTATCATATTTAAACTAGATATCTCATCCTTATTAAGAGGACTATTGGTAACAATGTAATGATATTCCTATTCAGTGGCAATAATATGAATGTCCTATTAGCTTCAGTGCATTAGACGGGCTGCTTAGGGCCCTCCCAAGGGGATTAAATTATTTTATTATGGTTCTTTCCCTATGAACTGAGATAGAATAAGATAGACCCTATCCTAATTATTAAATTAGATAGAATCAAATTAAATCAAATTAAATGCTGTATTGTACTGATATAAGTGAGGGGGAACGGAGACAAAATTCTTTAGAAAATTTTTCCTTAAAAGACATCAAAAGAATATATCCCAAATGCTTTCTCTTCAAAATTTCTCTAAACTATTCCCTAGGACGTTCTCTCAAAAACTTATATATATATTTTCCTAAAGGAATCCTTAAAATTAGTTGTCTTGATAACATATATAGAGAAAAGGTTTGTTTGGATCTTGGGTATGTATTACCAGCTATCATCTAAATGTACATAGTGTATTGTGTAAAAGGGACTTGCATATATAATAACCTTAAACATTTCTTGATATAATCTTGAGCTCACTTGAGTTAACTAGATAGATATGTCGGAATGGAGGTTTTACTTGAAGAGTGCAAAGTGCAGGATATCATGGAATAAACAATCATTCCAAATAATGGAAATTTAACTTTTACAACTTTAGAGACTAGAAATCTGTCTCTAAACGGAAATGTTTAAGGATAGAGAAAGGATGTGGGCCTAAACCTTGTGGCTTATATTATTAAGATGGTTCTTAACAGGTCTGAGACGATCATAGCAGAATATAGTAATTGTCCTAATCATTGGTCAGTGTTTTAAATATGTCACATGCCCACCGCTTATTGTAGTCCTAGATAGGGGTATATCTATATTATGTTATACTCAGCAGGTGAGAGAGGTCCTCTTTATTATTCAGTCCTTTGGGGAAAAGGCAATCAAAATTAAAAATCCATTTGCATTCAGCAGTTAGCAACTTGTTCTCATGATTGCCTCCTCTCCACTCTTTGCCGACCTTCTGTATACCCATAAATGTCAGATCTTTGATGTTTCCTTTATGTTTAATGGAGAAGTGTTTATATAATGCTGTTTCCATGTTACATTTCTCAGTTAGCAGTAGGTGTTTGCGAATCCTGTCTCTGAGGTGCCTTGATGTTTGGCCCACATATTGCAGACCGCATGAGAACTCCAGTATATAGACCACTCCCTTGTCCTGACATTTAATCATGTCTCGTATCTTATATCTCTTTGGTAGTGTGACATGCAAATGTTGTAGACTTAATTCCGCATTTGCACGCTTTGCAAGACAGACAAGGGAAGAATCCCTTAATCTTTTTCCCAAACACATCTGTAATCCCGGATGGATTCCTCCTCTGTACACTTGGTGCAATTTTACTCTTCAAGTTCTTAGTTTTCCTGTAAATAAACTTTGGTTTAGAAGGTAATTTTTCACCTATTATTTCATCATCCTTTAGGATTGCCCAATGTTTATTAAAAATATTTTCGATAATGTTTCTATTCTCACTGTATTCAGTGATCATCGAAATATCAAAAATTCCACTTTCATCCTCTCTCCTGGTTGTCTTCTGTCTATATCTTGTCAGTTCTGTTCTGTTAATCTTACTGACTTCCTCGATCTTTTGATCCAGCAGAGTTTCTTCATATCCTCTTTCCAGAAACTTAGACTTAATCAGTCTGGATTGTTCTACCCAATTTTCTTGGGTGGAGCAATTCTTTCTCATCCTTAATAGCTGACTTTTCGGAATGTTCTTTTTCCAGTTGGTATGGTGACAGCTTGTTTTATGGATGTAATTATTGCTATCCACCTCTTTGAAATGTGTACATGTTTAAATTTTTCCTTCGTTGATCAAGATCTTCAGGTACAGGAAGGTCAATTCTTTGGTACTCCATTCATACGTAAATTTAAGGTTATTAAGATTTTGGTTCATGATTTCAATAGTGAAATCCAGATCGGTCTTAGTCCCCTTCCATATAATCAGGATGTCATCTATATAGTGTCTGTAGAGGACCAGGTCTGCGCTAGCTGGGCAGGAGTCCCAGAATATCTCCTCCCATTTTCCCATATAGATGTTAGCCTAGCTAGGCGCGAACCTGGTCCCCATTGCCGTACCGCATATTTGCTGGTAATATTTACCATGATCACAAAAATAATTGTGAGTCAGAATGTATCTGATGCTATCCAGAATGAATTTCCTTTGATCTGATGGGACTTCTGGGTCTTTCTCAAGAAAGAACTCCACTGCTTCTATCCCTTCCTGGTGTGGGATACTGGTATATAAAGACGTGACATCACACGTCGCCAAGATGTATCCTTCTTCCCAGACAAGTTCTTCCAATAGATTTATTACCTGGGTGGAGTCTTTAAGATAGGATGAGAGCTCTCTAACATATTTTTGGAGATTCAAATCTACATATTCAGATAGATTACTACTCAGGGAGCCTATACCAGAAATTATTGGTCTCCCTGGTGGATTCTGAAGAGATTTGTGAATCTTCGGTAGATGATATATTACTGGAGTGATGGGGTGACTCACATTAACATAATTGGACTCCTTGTCGTTCAATATTCCTAATCTCTTTGCTTCATTCAGCATCAGCGTCAGTTCTTTTTTATATATTTCTACCGGATTGGACAGTAACTTTCGATAAGTTTCCTGGTCACTTAGAATCCTCTCAGTCTCATGTCTTTAGTCGCCCTCATTCATGATGACAATCCCCCCTTTATCAGCAGGATTGATAATTATATTGTGGTTGTTTTCTAATCTTTTTATTGTCTTGATCTGTTGATCTGTAAGGTTATGTTTCTTGATTTTTAGTTTCTTTGACTCGATTTCTCTTATTTCCTTACACACAACTGTCTTGAAAGCTTCGATAGCTGCTCCTTTGCTGTTGGTTAGATAAAAGACTGACTTTGGTCTTAGTTCAGTGTGTCTGTAATTATCTCCCACTTCAGCATCAGCCTATTCTTTTGATGTCCAAACAGATCTCTCCATTGGTGATCTAGAGAAGAACCTTTTGAGGGTGAGTTTTCGGATAAATTCCTTCGTGTTAATGAAGGTTTGGAACTTATCAAAACTTCTCGTGGGGGCAAATGAGAGTCCGAATTTTAAGATGGAATTCTCATCTCTCATCAGTTTATGGGTACTTAAATTGAAGATCCCAATTGTTTCATTGCAATCTTTTCCTTCTGATGTTTCTAGATTTTTCCTTTTCTTTATTTTGATTCCTCCTCTCCCTCCTCTATGAATCTTTTTCTTGTTTTTGATGTTGTTGGTTCTTCCCAGTCTCCGATACTTTGTGTTCGTTGGTATTTCTCTTTCTCCTTGTAATAGGGGGGATCCAACCCTAAAAAAGAAGGTGACCCAACTTCACCGGCCATAGGTGTAATATGGCTGTTCCGTTGTTCTATACTTCAAGTTTTATGTTGGGTTTTCCACTCCTTCCTCTTGTTTACCTCTCTTAGCCACTCTTCGGGTGGTCCGTCGGGAGTTTTTTTGTTATTGCAGGGTCCTCCTTTCCATACAGGAGTTCTATATGTTTCTCTATTGTCATAGTCGTGGTAATGATATTTCTTCTTCCATAATCCTCAGGGTACGGATCCCTCCTGTTGAAATCATGTGCTGTTCCATAGCCCTCTTGTCTCTCTTGGTATGGTCTTCCCTCATGGTATTGTCTTCTTGGCTGATCAAAGTGGTTCCTCCACCTATTTGGATATGCAGGAGACCTTCGGTAGGAGTAGTTTCTTCTATTCTGCAATAATCCTCTATTCCTATCTGGAGAGTAATTTTTATTCCTTTTTTTCATCTATTTTTTCACATCAATTTGACATTATCGGCAAAGGTCAGACACCCCTTTTTTGATCCGTATTGGCCACCATTTGATCACTCAGGATCACACTCTAATCACTGTATCTGAGGAGTCCCCATTGGACCATCTCTTTTCATGTTCTTGTATTTATACAGATTGTCCATTGTTTTTAACTTGCATTTTATCCATTTTAGTTGTATATGTTAAACATGGATCCATGCTATTAAATGTACGTAAAATTTATAATTGTGCAATTTTATGTATTAAATTAAGCTATTGTATTAATTTATAGATAGGTATTGATAATGTAGATCTGTTGTGAGCAAAAGGCTGGAAAAGCCACAGACATGTGTTTATAATAAACATATAGTTGCTGTAGAGGATTTAGCTCTAAACTTGCAGAATGAATTGCTGTGTATTTTATAATATCGCACTAGCAGAGCAACATAACAAATGTCTAAAACATCATAGGCACAATACAGGGGCCATCACTGTTAAACCAGCCAGAATCAGTTTTATAACTCACAGGCAACTGCCATGAGTGTGTCTTTTCTATAACCATGGGAGCAATATAAGATGCATCATGCAACACGTCTTTGCAGAAAGTTATGTTACTCCCCAGCTTAAAGTTTATTGTTATATTTCTTCATTGTGTCGTTTTTATTCCCTTTTTTATTTTTAACCCCTAACTCTTTGAGCCTCACGTACAATCACACCCTTTCCTTGGGCCGCTTTTCAATGCTCGGCATGTCTCATACTCAGGGCCTAATTACCGTCACTTCCGCTCCTCTTTATAGTTTGCTTTCCAGCCTAGATGAACATGCCCCTCAAGTGCAGCCGCCGCTTCCAGCAAGCCACCTCCCGACTATATCGGGAGCCTCTGTTCATGTGTCGGAGCCTTTACCTACAGCCTGATTTAATGTAGGCTAGTCCTCAGCGCCATGTGTGTGATCTTCTCGCCGGGTAACAGCCTCCATATGTAAACGGCTCAGAGCGTTACTTGCGTTCACCCCGCTCTGCCTCTCATCTCCTCCATAACTGAGCCAATACTTGCCAACAATATAGGCCACCAGTGTCCGTTATATCATTCCTAAGGCACCTTTCTTCTTGTAGACTGCACCAAGCTCCAAGATTAAGCATCCATCTTGGAGCTCAGTTAGGCTCCCGTATAATGTAGTATTAAATAGTTTATTTTAGCAATGTATAGTTTAGTGTAGTATTGTATAGTATAGTATAGTAATGTATTGAATAGTATAGTATTATATTGTATTGTATAATATATTATAGTATAATGTAGTATAGTATTTTTTAGTATAATATCGTATAGAATAGTTTAGTATAGTATTGTATAGTAATGTATTTTTTAGTATAATATAGTATTGTATAATATAGTATAGTATTGTATAGTATTAAATAGTTTAGTTTAGTATTGTATAGCTTAGTGTAGTATTGTATAGTATAGTAATGTATTGAATAATATAGTATAATATATTATTGCATAATATATTAAAGTATAATATTGTACAATTTAGTATGGTATAGTATAGTATAATATAGTATAGTATAGTATTGTATAATATTGTATAGTATAATATAGTATACTACATATTATAGCATAGTATAGTATTGTATAGTATTCTATAGTGTAGTACAGTATAATATAGTATTGTATCGTATAGTAAAGTATTGTATAATATAATATAGTATAATATATTATAGTATAGTATTATATAGTATAGTATAATATAGTGTAGTATATTATATTGTATAATATAGTATAGTTTATTATAATATTGTATAGTATAATATAGTACAGTATAGTTTAATATAATATAGTATAGTATAATATAGTATATTATACCATATTATAATATAGTATAATATAGTATAGTATTGTACAAAAAAACAACTTCTTAAAAAATGTTACTCCCATTAGCTTTTAACACATATATAATTCCTAAAGAATATTTTGGCTAATTATAAGTGAATAAAAAAAGAGAAACATTTGGGTTTAATTTTCCCAAATGGTCATATTCCATATTCATATTTCAGAGAAAGGACTGCTTCAAATCAAATGCAGTGAGGAGCTGCTTCTGCCTTTGGATTTGCTTATCACTATTTGTGACATCACTGTTCTGTGTGTGACATCACTGTGCTGTATGTGAGACAATGTCAAGAGTAACTGGAAAGAGAAGAAATCTACCAGTAGTATTGAATATTTTAGTATTGTATGGTTTAGAATATTATTATAAAGTATAGTATAGTAATGTATCAAATAGTATAGTATAATATAGTATTGTATAATATATTATAGTATAATGTAGTATAGTATTTTTTAGTATAGTATCGTATAGTATCGTATAGTATAGCATTGAATAGTTTAGTATTGTATAGTTTAGTATAGTATTATATTGTATAGTATAGTAATGTATCAAATAGTATAGTATAATATAGTATTGTATAATATATTATAGTATAATGTAGTATAGTATTTTTTAGTATAGTATTGTATAATATAGTATTGTATAGTTTAGTATTGTATAGTTTAGTATAGTATTATATAGTATAGTATAGTAATGTATCGAATAGTATAGTATAATATAGTATTGTATAATGTAGTATAGTATTTTTTAGTAAAGTATTGTATAGTATAGTATTGAATAGTTTTGTATTGTATAGTTTAGTATAGTATTGTATAGTATAGTAATGTATCGAATAGTATAGTATAATATGGTATTGTATAATCCTATATAATAAATGGCCAAGTATGTTTGTCAGATGCAGTCATGCGCAGTAGAGACTGCACGTGACAAACATACCTGACCGTTTGGATCCTGACACTCAGCACTCAGCACAGAGCAAGGCTGAAGCGGAGTGTCAGGGAGCGTGGCCAACGGGAGCGCTGTGATGGGGGCGTGACCGGGCGTCGCGAGGGGCATGGCCGGGCGTCATGTGGGGCGTGACCGGGTGTCGCAAGAGGCATGGCCGGGCGGGTGTCGCCGTGATGGGGCGTGGTTGGGCGGGGTGCCGCGATGACGGCGTGGCCAGAGAGGCAAAGGAATTCAATGAAGACAGAGCCAGAGAGGGAGCAGGAGAGGGTGGGAGAAGGGCCAAAGAGGGGGGGAGAGAGCTAAAGAGGGGGAGAGAGAGAGCCAAAGAGGAAAGAGAGCCAAAGAGGAGAGAGAGCCAAAGAGGAAAGAGAGCCAAAGAGGGGGGAGAGAGAGCCAAAGAGGGGGGGGGGAGAGAGAGCCAAAGAGGGGGGGGGAGAGAGCCAAAGGGGGTGGAGAGAGTCAAAGGGGAGGAGAGCCAAAGAGGAGAGAGAGCCGAGGGGGGAGAGAGAGCCAAAGAGGGGGGGGGGGAGCCAAAGAGGGGGGGAGAGAGCCAAAGAGGGGGGGGGAGAGAGCCAAAAAGGGGGGAGAGAGCCAAAGAGGGGGGGAGAGAGCCAAAGGGGGGGGAGAGCCAAAGAGGGGGGAGAGAGAGAGCCAAAGAGGAAAGAGAGCCAAAGAGGAGAGAGAGCCAAAGAGGAGAGAGAGCAAAAGAGGGGAGAGAGCCAAAGAGGGGGGGGGGAGAGTCAAAGAGGGGGGGGGAGAGAGCCAAAGAGGGGGGGAGGAGAGAGCCAAAGAGGGGGGGGGGAGAGCCAAAGAGGGGGGAGAGAGCCAAAGAGGGGGGAGAGAGAGAGCAAAAGAGGGCAGGGGGAGAGAGCCAAAGAGGGGGGGAGAGCCAAAGGGGCGGAGAGAGCCAAAGGGGGGGGAGAGAGCCAAAGGGGGGGGAACCAAAGAGGGGGGAGAGAGAGAGCCAAAGAGGAAAGAGAGCCAAAGAGGAGAGAGAGCCAAAGAGGAGAGAGAGCCAAAGAGGGGAGAGAGCCAAAGAGGGGGGAGAGAGAGCCAAAGAGGGGGGGGGGAGAGCCAAAGAGGGGGGGAGAGAGCCAAAGGGGGTGGGAGAGAGCCAAAGGGGGTGGGAGAGAGCCAAAGGGGGGGAGAGAGCCAAAGGGGGGGAGCCAAAGAGGGTGGGGGAGAGCCAAAGAGGGTGGGGGAGAGAGCCAAAGGGGGGGGAGAGAGCCAAAGGGGGGGAGAGCCAAAGGGGGGAAGAGCCAAAGAGGGGGAGAGAGAGAGCCAAAGAGGAGAGAGAGCAAAAGAGGGGAGAGAGCCAAAGAGGGGGGAGAGAGAGCCAAAGAGGGGGGGAGCCAATGAGGGGGGGGGAGCCAAAGAGGGGGGAGAGAACAAAAGAGGGGGGAGAGAGAGCAAAATAAAGGAGGGAGAGAGCCAATGAGGGGGGAGAGAGAGAGAGCAAAAGAGGGGAGAGAGAGAGCAAAAGAGGGGAGAGAGAGAGCAAAGGAGAGGGGGGAGAGAAAGCAAAAGAGAGGGGGGAGAGAAAGCAAAAGAGAGGGGGGAAGAGAGAGCAAAAGAGAGGGGGGAGAGAGCAAGGTGTGGGACCGCTGTACTGCAAAAAATGGCCCGTGTACACAGGCTTTAGTACTAGTATATTATAATATAATATAGTATAGTATTGTATAGTATAGTATAATATAGTAAAGTACTATATAGTAAAATATAGTAAAGTATAGTATAGTATAGTATTGTATAGTATAATATAGTATAGTATTGTATGGTATTCTATAGTGTAGTATAGTAAAATATATTATTGTATCGTATAGTATAGTATTGTATAGTCTAGTAAAATATAGTGTAGTATAGTATAATATAGTATAGCATATTATAATATAATATAGTATTTTATAGTATAGTATAATATAGTATAGTATAGAATATTATGGTGTAGTATAGTTTAGTATCTTATAATATAGTATAGTATAATATAGCATAGTATAGGATATCATAATATAGTATAGTAAATAGTATAATATAGTATAGTATAATATAGTATCTTATAATATAATATAGTATAGTATAATATAGTATCTTATAATATAATATAGTATAGTATAATATAGTATTGTATAGTATTGTACATTATAGTATAATGCAGTATAGTATTGTATTGTATAGTGTAGTATAGTATAATATAGTTTCTTTCATGTAATTAGCAAGAGTCCATGAGCTAGTGACGTATGGGATATACATTCCTACCAGGAGGGGCAAAGTTTCCCAAACCTCAAAATGCCTATAAATACACCCCTCACCACACCCACAATTCAGTTTTACAAACTTTGCCTCCTATGGAGGTGGTGAAGTAAGTTTGTGCTAGATTCTACGTTGATATGCGCTCCGCAGCAAGTTGGAGCCCGGTTTTCCTCTCAGCGTGCAGTGAATGTCAGAGGGATGTGAGGAGAGTATTGCCTATTTGAATGCAGTGATCTCCTTCTACGGGGTCTATTTCATAGGTTCTCTGTTATCGGTCGTAGAGATTCATCTCTTACCTCCCTTTTCAGATCGACGATATACTCTTATTTATATACCATTACCTCTGCTGATTTTCGTTTCAGTACTGGTTTGGCTTTCTACAAACGTGTAGATGAGTGTCCTGGGGTAAGTAAATCTTATTTTCTGTGACACTCTAAGCTATGGTTGGGCACTTTATTTATAAAGTTCTAAATATATGTATTCAAACATTTATTTGCCTTGACTCAGAATGTTCAACATTCCTTATTTTCAGACAGTCAGTTTCATATTTGGGATAATGCGTTTGAATCAATCATTTTTTCTTACCTTAAAAATTTGACTTTTTTTCCCTGTGGGCTGTTAGGCTCGCGCGGGCTGAAAATGCTTCATTTTATTGCGTCATTCTTGGCGCTGACTTTTTTGGCGCAAAAAATCTTTTCTGTTTCCGGCGTCATATGTGTCGCCGGAAGTTGCGTCATTTTTTGACGTCCTTTTGCGCCAAAAATGTCGGCGTTCCGGATGTGGCGTCATTTTTGGCGCCAAAAAGCATTTAGGCGCCAAACAATGTGGGCGTATTATTTGGCGCCAAAAAATATGGCCGTCGCTTTTGTCTCCACATTATTTCAGTCTGATTTTTTCTTTGCTTCTGGTTACTAGAAGCTTGTTTATTGGCATTTTTTCCCATTCCTGAAACTGTCATTTAAGGAATTTGATCAATTTTGCTTTATATGTTGTTTTTTCTCTTACATATTGCAAGATGTCTCACGTTGCATCTGAGTCAGAAGATACTTCAGGAAAATCGCTGTCTAGTGCTGGAACTACCAAAGCTAAGTGTATCTGCTGTAAACTTTTGGTAGCTATTCCTCCGGCTGTTGTTTGTATTAATTGTCATGACAAACTTGTTAAAGCAGATAATATTTCCTTTAGTAATGTACCATTGCCTGTTGCAGTTCCCTCAACATCTAAGGTGCAGAATGTTCCTGATAACATAAGAGATTTTGTTTCTGAATCCATCAAGAAGGCTATGTCTGTTATTTCTCCTTCTAGTAAACATAAAAAATCTTTTAAAACTTCTCTCTCTACAGATGAATTTTTAAATGAACATCATCATTCTGATTCTGATGACTCTTCTGGTTCAGAGGATTCTGTCTCAGAGATTGATGCTGATAAATCTTCATATTTATTTAAAATGGAATTTATTCGTTCTTTACTTAAAGAAGTACTAATTGCTTTAGAAATAGAGGATTCTGGTCCTCTTGATACTAATTCTAAACGTTTAGATAAGGTGTTTAAATCTCCTGTGGTTATTCCAGAAGTTTTTCCTGTTCCTAATGCTATTTCTGAAGTAATTTCCAGAGAACGGGATAAATTGGGTAATTAATTTACTCCTTCTAAACGTTTTAAGCAATTATATCCTGTGCCGTCTGACAGATTAGAATTTTGGGACAAAATCCCTAAAGTTGATGGGGCTATTTCTACCCTTGCTAAACGTACTACTATTCCTACGTCAGATGGTACTTCGTTTAAAGATCCTTTAGATAGGAAAATTGAATCCTTTCTAAGAAAAGCTTATCTGTGTTCAGGTAATCTTCTTAGACCTGCTATATCTTTGGCTGATGTTGCTGCAGCTTCAACTTTTTGGTTGGAGACTTTAGTGCAACAAGTAACAGATCATGATTCTCATAATATTATTATTCTTCTTCAGCATGCTAATAATTTTATCTGTGATGCCATTTTTTATATTATCAGAGTTGATGTCAGGTTTATGTCTCTAGCTATTTTAGCTTGAAGAGCTTTATGACTTAAAACTTGGAATGCTGATATGGCTTCTAAATCAACTCTACTTTCATTTTCTTTCCAGGGTAACAAATTATTTGGTTCTCAGTTGGATTCCATTATCTCAACTGTTACTGGTGGGAAAGGAACTTTTTTACCACAGGATAAAAAATCTAAGGGTAAAAACAGGGCTAATAATCGTTTTCGTTCCTTTCGTTTCAAAAAAGAACAAAAGCCTGATCCTTCATCCTCAGGAGCAGTTTCAGTTTGGAAACCATCTCCAGTCTGGAATAATTCCAAGCCTTCTAGAAAGGCAAAGCCTGCTTCTAAGTCCACATGAAGGTGCGGCCCTCATTCCAGCTCAGCTGGTAGGGGGCAGGTTACGTTTTTTCAAAGAAATTTGGATCAATTCTGTTCACAATCTTTGGATTCAGAACATTGTTTCAGAAGGGTACAGAATTGGTTTCAAGATGAGACCTCCTGCAAAGAGATTTTTTCTTTCCCGTGTCCCAGTAAATCCAGTGAAAGCTCAAGCATTTCTGAATTGTGTTTCAGATCTAGAGTTGGCTGGAGTAATTATGCCAGTTCCAGTTCTGGAACAGGGGATGGGGTTTTATTCAAATCTCTTCATTGTACCAAAGAAGGAGAATTCCTTCAGACCAGTTCTGGATCTAAAAATATTGAATCGTTATGTAAGGATACCAATGTTCAAAATGATAACTGTAAGGACTATCTTGCCTTTTGTTCAGCAAGGGCATTATATGTCCACAATAGATTTACAGGATGCTTATCTGCATATTCCGATTCATCCAGATCATTATCAGTTCCTGAGATTCTCTTTTCTGGACAAGCATTACCAGTTTGTGGCTCTGCCGTTTGGCCTAGCTACAGCTCCAAGAATTTTTACAAAAGTTCTCGGTGCCCTTCTGTCTGTAATCAGAGAACAGGGTATTGTGGTATTTCCTTATTTGGACGATATCTTGGTACTTGCTCAGTCTTTACATTTAGCAGAATCTCATACGAATCGACTTGTGTTGTTTCTTCAAGATCATGGTTGGAGGATAAATTTACCAAAAAGTTCATTGATTCCTCAGACAAGGGTAACTTTTCTGGGTTTCCAGATAGATTCAGTGTCCATGACTCTGTCTTTAACAGACAAGAGACGTCTAAAATTGATTTCAGCTTGTCGAAACCTTCAGTCACAATCATTCCCTTCGGTAGCCTTATGCATGGAAATTCTAGGTCTTATGACTGCTGCATCGGACGCGATCCCCTTTGCTCGTTTTCACATGCGACCTCTTCAGCTCTGTATGCTGAATCAATGGTGCAGGGATTACACAAAGATATCTCAATTAATATCTTTAAAACCGATTGTACGACACTCTCTAACGTGGTGGACAGATCACCATCGTTTAATTCAGGGGGCTTCTTTTGTGCTTCCGACCTGGACTGTAATTTCAACAGATGCAAGTCTCACAGGTTGGGGAGCTGTGTGGGGATCTCTGACGGCACAAGGAGTTTGGGAATCTCAGGAGGTGAGATTACCGATCAATATTTTGGAACTCCGTGCAATTTTCAGAGCTCTTCAGTCTTGGCCTCTTCTGAAGAGAGAATCGTTCATTTGTTTTCAGACAGACAATGTCACAACTGTGGCATACATCAATCATCAAGGAGGGACTCACAGTCCTCTGGCTATGAAAGAAGTATCTCGAATTCTGGTTTGGGCGGAATCCAGCTCCTGTTTAATCTCTGTGGTTCATATCCCAGGTATAGACAATTGGGAAGCGGATTATCTCAGTCGCCAAACGTTACATCCGGGTGAATGGTCTCTTCACCCAGAGGTATTTCTTCAGATTGTTCAAATGTGGGGACTTCCAGAAATAGATCTGATGGCCTCTCATCTAAACAAGAAACTTCCCAGGTATCTGTCCAGATCCAGGGATCCTCAAGCGGAAGCAGTGGATGCATTGTCACTTCCTTGGAAGTATCATCCTGCCTATATCTTTCCGCCTCTAGTTCTTCTTCCAAGAGTAATCTCCAAGATTCTGAAGGAATGCTCGTTTGTTCTGCTGGTAGCTCCGGCATGGCCTCACAGGTTTTGGTATGCGGATCTTGTCCGGATGGCCTCTTGCCATCCGTGGACTCTTCCGCTACGACCAGACCTTCTGTCGCAAGGTCCTTTTTTCCATCAGGATCTCAAATCCTTAAATTTAAAGGTATGGAGATTGAACGCTTGATTCTTAGTCAAAGAGGTTTCTCTGACTCTGTGATTAATACTATGTTACAGGCTCGTAAATCTGTATCCAGAGAGATATATTATAGAGTCTGGAAGACTCATATTTCTTGGTGTCTTTCTCATCATTTTTCTTGGCATTCTTTTAGAATTCCAAGAATTTTACAGTTTCTTCAGGATGGTTTAGATAAAGGTTTGTCCGCAAGTTCCTTGAAAGGACAAATCTCTGCTCTTTCTGTTCTTTTTCACAGAAAGATTGCTAATCTTCCTGATATTCATTGTTTTGTACAAGTTTTGGTTCGTATAAAACCTGTCATTAAGTCAATTTCTCCTCCTTGGAGTTTGAATTTGGTTCTAGGGGCTCTTCAAGCTCCTCCGTTTGAACCTATGCATTCATTGGACATTAAATTACTTTCTTGGAAAGTTTTGTTCCTTTTGGCAATCTCTTCTGCCAGAAGAGTTTCTGAATTATCTGCTCTTTCTTGTGAGTCTCCTTTTCTGATTTTTCATCAGGATAAGGCAGTGTTGCAAACTTCTTTTGAATTTTTACCTAAAGTTGTGAATTCCAACAACATTAGTAGAGAAATTGTGGTTCCTTCATTATGTCCTAATCCTAAGAATTCTAAGGAGAAATCTTTACATTCTTTGGATGTTGTTAGAGCTTTGAAATATTATGTTGAAGCTACTAAGTCTTTCCGAAAGACTTCTAGTTTATTTGTTATCTTTTCCGGTTCTAGAAAAGGCCAGAATGCTTCTGCCATTTCTTTGGCATCTTGGTTGAAATCTTTAATTCATCTTGCCTATGTTGAGTCGGGTAAAACTCCGCCTCAAAGGATTACAGCTCATTCTACTAGGTCAGTTTCTACTTCCTGGGCGTTTAGGAATGAAGCTTCGATTGATCAGATTTGCAAAGCAGCAACTTGGTCCTCTTTGCATACTTTTACTAAATTCTACCATTTTGATGTATTTTCTTCTTCTGAAGCAGTTTTTGGTAGAAAAGTACTTCAGGCAGCGGTTTCAGTTTGAATCTTCTACTTATGTTTTTCATTAAACTTTATTTTGGGTGTGGATTATTTTCAGCAGGAATTGGCTGTCTTTATTTTATCCCTCCCTCTCTAGTGACTCTTGCGTGGAAAGATCCACATCTTGGGTAATCATTATCCCATACGTCACTAGCTCATGGACTCTTGCTAATTACATGAAAGAAAACATAATTTATGTAAGAACTTACCTGATAAATTAATTTCTTTCATATTAGCAAGAGTCCATGAGGCCCACCCTTTTTTGTGGTGGTTATGATTTTTGTATAAAGCACAATTATTCCAATTCCTTATTTTATATGCTTTCGCACTTTTTTATCACCCCACTTCTTGGCTATTCGTTAAACTGAATTGTGGGTGTGGTGAGGGGTGTATTTATAGGCATTTTGAGGTTTGGGAAACTTTGCCCCTCCTGGTAGGAATGTATATCCCATACATCACTAGCTCATGGACTCTTGCTAATATGAAAGAAATGAATTTATCAGGTAAGTTCTTACATAAATTATGTTATTATATGGTATAGTATGGTATCGTATAGTATAGTAAAATATAGCATAAAATAGTATAGTATTATATATTATAGTATTGCATTATATTGTATAGTATAGTATAATATAGTATAATATAATATAGTATAATATAGTAGAGTATCGTATAGTTTAGTATAATATAGTATAGTATAGTATAGTATAGTATTGTATAGTATAGTATAATATAGCATAGTATTATATAGTTTAGTATATTATAGTATTGTATAGTATAGTATAATATAGTATTGTATCGTATAGTAAAATATAGAGTAGTATAGTAAAATATAGTATAGTATAAAATAGTATAGTATTGCATTATTTTGTATAGTATAGCATAATATAAAATAGTATAGTATTGTATAGTTTAATTAAATATAGTATTGTATAGTATAATATAGTATAATATAGTATAGAATCGTATAATATAGTATTTTATAGTATAGTATAGTAACGTATAATATAGTTTAGTATAGTATAATATAGTATAGTATATTATAGTATTTTATAGTATAGTATTGTATAGTATAGTAAAATATAGCATAAAATAGTATAGTATTATATATTATAGTATAATATAATATTCCATAGTATTGTATAGAATAGTATAATTTAATATATAAAAAACGGAAAGAAGAAAAAAGCGCAACCCACGATTCAATTGAATACATTTAATAACAAATCCTACGCATACATAAAAACATACTTACAAGAAGTATGTATAAAACAAGCACTTCAAATAATCCTTTTTCGGTTGAAATCCAAAAGTCGTAGCACTGTAGTGATCAGGATTAGTCGGCTGTTTGAGTCTCGATCTGATGTTGCAGACTGTTCAAACAACCCGCTTCTCCTGATCACTACAGTGCTACGACTTTTGGATTTCAACCGAAAAAGGTTTATTTGAATTGCTTGTTTTATACATACTTCTTGTAAGTATGTTTTTATGTATGTATGGGATTTGTTATTAAAGTAATTCACATGAAAATTGGGTTACGCTGTTTTCTTCTTTCCGTTTTCTATAGATTGTACCACAGCCTGTTTGGGACATACAGGCTTTTTATACAGCAGCACCCTCTCCCTAAGAAACACTGGCAATTTGCGGATCGAATTTCACATTCAGGGAACGGACATTATACTTTTGTTGATTGCAAGTATTACTTCAATCTCTATCTCAATAAGTCTGGACAATTTTTGGACAGTTTGTGTTCACATGATTTAAATTTTATAAGTGTGTATATGTTTGGATACATTTTTAATAATAATTACCATTTATATAATATAATTTTATTCTTTGATTATAATCTGATTAAGTCACAGAATTATTACACGGTGATTAGTGCTTAGAGATAATTTCTCAGACTACAATAATAGGGCGGAATTGGGAATTTATTATATTTATTATTCTTATGTTTATACACTGATTCTTCCAGGCATAGTTTGTATTAAAGGATATTTAAATGAGCGCTGCTTCTAGCTCTATTTTTGTTATAATTTAATATAGTATAGTATAGCTTAATATAGTATAGTATCGTATAATATAGTATAGTATAATATAGTATAGTATAATATAGTATAGCTTAATATAGTATAGTATAGTATTGTATAATATAGTATAGTATTGCACAATATAGTATTGTATAGTATTATATAGTATAATATAGTATAGCTTAATATAGTATAGTATCGTATAATATAGTATCGTATAATATAGTATAGTATAGTATCGTATAATATAGTATAGTATTGCACAATATAGTATTGTATAGTATAATATAGTATAGCTTAATATAGTATAGTATCATATAATATAGTATTGTATAATATAGTATAGTATAATATAGTATAATATAGTATAGCTTAATATAGTATAGTATTGTATAATACAGTATAGTATTGCACAATATAGTTTTGTATAGCATTATATAGTATAGTATAGTATAATATAGTATAGCTTAATATAGTATAGTATAATATAGTATAGTATAATATAGTATAGCTTAATATAGTATAGTATTGTATAATATAGTATAGTATTGCACAATATAATATTATTCTTATGTTTATACACTGATTCTTCAAGGCATAGTTTGTATTAAAGGATATTTAGATGGGCGCTGCTTCTAGCTCTGTTTTTGTTATAATTTAATATAGTATAGTATTGCACAATATAGTATTGTATAGTATAGTATGGTATAATATAGTATAGCTTAATATACTATAGTATCATATAATATAGTAAAGTATTGCACAATATAGTATTGTATAGTATTATATAGTATAGTATAGTATAATATAGTATAGCTTAATATAGTATAGTATCGTATAATATAGTATCGTATAATATAGTATAGTATAATATACTATAGTATAATATAGTATAGCTTAATATAGTATAGCATCATATAATATAGTATAGTATTGCACAATATAGTATTGTATAGTATTATATAGTATAGTTTAATATAGTATAGCTTAATATAGTATAGTATCGTATAACATAGTATCGTATAATATAGTATAGTATAATATTGTATATTATAATATAATATAGCTTAATATAGTATAGTATTGTATAATATAGTATAGTATTGCACAATATAGTATTGTATAGTATTATATAGTATAGTATATAGTATAGTATAATATAGTATAGCTTAATATAATATAGTATAGTATAATATAGTATAGTATAATATAGTATAGTTTAATATAGTATAGTATAGCATTATATAGTATAATATTGTATTGTGTAGTATAATATAGTATAGCATAATAAAGCATAATTTAGTATAGTAGAATATAGAATAGTATCATATAGTATAGTATAATATAGTAAAATATAGTATATTACAGTATAGTATAATATAGTATAGTATAGCATAATATAGTATAGTATAATATTATTATTAATATTATTATTATTATTATTATTATTATTATAAGTTATTTGTAGAGCGTCAACAGGTTCCACAGCGCTAAAATATAGTATAGTATTATATAGTATAGTATATTATATTATAGTATAGTATAGTATAATATAGTTTAATATTGTATAGTATAATATAGTAAAGTATAATATAGAATAGTATAACATTGTATAGGATTTTCTAGTTTAATATAGTATAGTATAATCTAGTATAATATAATATAGTATATTATTGTATAGTATAGTATTATATAGTATAGTATATTATATTATAGTATAATATAGTATAATATAGTTTAGTATTGTATAGTGTAATATAGTAAAGTATAATATAGAATAGTATAATATTGTATAGGATTTTCTAGTTTAATATAGTATAGTATAATCTAGTATAATATAATATAGTATAGTATTGTATAGTTTAGTATTATATAGTATAGTATAGAATAGTATAATATTGTATAGTATAATATAGTATAGTATAATATAGTGCAATATAGTATAGTATAGTATAATATAGTTTAGTATTGTATAGTATAATATAGTAAAGTATAATATAGAATAGTATAATATTGTATAGGATTTAATATAGTATAGTATAATCTAGTATAATATAATATAGTATAGTATTGTATAGTATAGTATTATATAGAATAGTATAGTATAGTATAGTATAGAATAGTATAATATAGTATAGTATAATTTAGTATAGTATAATATAATATTGTAAAGTAAAGTTTAACATAGTATAGTATTGTATAGTATAATGTAGTATAGTATAATATAGTGCAATATAGTATAGTATAGTATAATATAGTATAGTATTGTATAATATAGTATAGTATAGTATAAACAGGGATTTCAGCACTTCATCACATTTAATAAATAGAATCAACACATTATTGAGTTAATACATATCTTTTAGTAGTATCCACACAGGTGTCACCCCCACAGTTGAGCTTAACACACAGTAATATCAATAGAACAAGTGTTCAGTTCACACATAGCTAAAAGCTAAAATGTTAAAATGTTTCTTAGTGATGGTTGAATGACAATCTAACTGTGTTGCTAAACTTTCCCCAATCCGAAGCATGGGCGGGATTCAAATAGCTATGCAACTGAACACTTGTTCTATTGATATTACTGTGTTAAGCTCAAATGTGGGGGTGACACCCATGCGGTAGTCCACATATCTGCTACTACTATTTAACTAAAGATATGTATTAACCCAATAATGTAGTGATTCTATTTATTAAATGAGATTAAGTGCTGAAATCCCTGTCTGTATTGAGAAAAAAAGTATTATTTTTACTTTCTCAGTCTTCTTTTTGTTAATATTAGTACTTAAAGGGTCTGCACCATCTACATAACTATATATTATAGTGTAGCTATTTCTTTCTCCCCATTTTTCTGAATATAGTATAGTATAATATAGTAAAGTATAGCAACTTATAATATAGTTTATTATAGTATAATATAGTATATTGTATAGTATAGTATAATATAGTATAGTATTGTATAATATAGTAAAGTATAGTGCAGTACAATATTATACAATATAGTATAATATAGTGTATTATAATATTATATAGTATAGTATAGTGTTGTATTATATAATATTGTACAATATAGTATAGTATAGCAATGTATAATATAGTTTAGTACAGTATAATATAGTATAGTATAATAAAGTATAGTGTATTATTGTATTTTATTATATTGTATATAATAGTATAATATAGTATATTATTGTAAAGTATAGAATAGTATACTATAGTATTGCATCGTACAGTATAGTATTGTATAGTATAATATAGTATAGCATACTATCGTATAATATAGTATAGTATTGTATAATATAGTATAGTATTATATGGTATAATATAGTATAATATAGCTAGTATAGTAACATATAATATAGTATGCGATAGTATAATATAGTATAGCATTATATAATTTTGTATAGTATAATATAGGATAGTATAATATAATATAGTATAGTATAGTATAGTACAGTATAGTTTGGTATAATATAGTATAATATAATATAGTATAGTAAATATAGTATAATATAGTATAGTATAGTAAATATAGTATAGGATGATATAGTTTTGTATAGTGTTGTATAGTATTGTATTTTATAATATAGTATAATAGATTACAGTATAATATAGTATAGTATAATATACTATAGTATAGTATTGTATAGTATAGTATAGTATAATATAGTTTAGTATCGTATAGTATAATAAAGTATAGTGTTGTATTGTATAGTATAGTATAAATAGTATATTATTGTATTGTATAGTACAACATAATATAGTATCGTATAGTATAGTATAATATAGTTTAGTATAGTATAATATAGTATAGTATAATATAGTACAGTATTATATAGTATAGTATAATATAGTATAGTATAATATAATACAGTATAGCACAACATAATATAGTATATTATTGTATTTTATAATTTAGTATAGTATAGCATTATATAGTATAGTATACTATAATATAGTATAGTATATTATAATATAGTATAGTATATTATAATATAGTATAGTGTAATATAGTATATTATCATTGGGTATAGTATAATATAGTAGGGTATTGTATAGTATAATATAGTATAGTGTAGTATAATGTAGTATAGTATATAGTATCATATAATATAGTATTGTATAGTATACTATAACATAGTATCATATTATAAAGTATAGTAGAGTATAATACAGTATAGTATTGTATGATGAAGTGTTGTATAAAATAGTATACTATAAGATAGTATAGTATTTTGTAGTGTAATATAGTATATAACATAAAATAGTATAGTGTAACATAGTATAGTATAGTATAATCTAATATAGTATAATATAGTATAGCATTGTATAGTATAATATAGTATAGTATATTATAGTATAGTATAATATAGGATTGTATACTATAATATAGTATATTATAGTATAAAATAGTATAGTATAATATAATATTGTATAGTATAATATTGTATAATATAGTATAATAATAAAGTATAGTATAAAATAGTATTGTATAATATAGTATAGTATAGAATTGTACCAAAAACTAACTTCTTAAAAAAATGTTATTCCCATTAGCTTTTAACACATATATAATTAATAAAGAATATTTTGGCTTATTATAAGTGAAGGTCTGTAAATTGTTATGGAAGAAGAAATGTTAGCATTGACCTCTTTATACCGTTGAAATGTATTAATACAGCATCATTTTTACAAACATGCAATATCTTTTGCTGCATGAAAACTAACATTTACATATCAAATGTCACGTTTGATTATCATCATAATCACAATATATTTACAATAAACATTTGACATTTGTATGAAACGTACAAAGTCAGCCACAGGGCTCTATGAACTAAGTAGTGAATGCTGCTATGGAACCCTTGTGGGTGCAATCCTGCTTTCCATGTAAGATGCAGCAGTCATACGACTTTAATTCAAAGATGGCCGAGACAAATCACCCAGAACACATTCATTCTTGGTGATTGACAGGCCCTGCTCACTCGCAATTGGGTGTTCGCAAGCAGGGGGCATTGCTGCACAAGTAAGTACTTGTCAATTGTGAGGGTTTACGTTTTGTGGAACATTAGATTGAAGGAACAGACACACAGAATAATGAAAGTCTTTTTAAAAGCTTTACTGATTAATAAGCAAAAGAACAGTTGGTAGTTCAACTTGAAAATCACAGAAACAGCAAATTTTAACATAGGCCTTTATGCAAAACATTAAAGTCCAATACAAGATTCAGAATACTTTAAATAGATTTCAGTTAATAAGTCCAATGGACACAGATGATTAAATTAAACAGTAAAGGGTGAAGTTGACACAGAGTACCTGATAGGTAGGGATGGGCTAATGTTTTGCAACATTCGATAAATTAAACTAATTTTAACACATTTGTTCGTTTAAAATTTTGAATGTTTGTACAATATTCTTACATTCATTTAATGTAATAGTATTTCTAATGCTTTCTTTAAATGTAATATTCTTTTAAAAAAAATGTACTAATTCGATTTGAGTTATACAATATTCAAACTCAAAAAATTTGAATATATATATTTGTAGTAGTATTTCTAATGCTCTATTTAAATGTAATATACAAATTATGCAATATTCAAAATAGAAACATTTGAATTTATATCTATTATGTATCAATTTACTAAATTCCCTACCACATGAACTATTGATCTTCTGAATAGAAATTGTTAAATCGAATGTTAGAGTCAAAATTTCGTATGTGGATATTCAATCTAATTATGAACATTCAAAAATGAAAGTAACTTTTGAAAGCTGGAAATAACATTTGATTACTGAATTTTAATGGATTTTCATTCTTATCAACATTTGATTGTCCAAAACAAATGTCCATAAGATTATTTGTTCTACCAAACTAATTAAACTTTCAGTACATTTGCTCATCCCTACTGATAGGTGCAGCTGGTTTGAAGAAGGCTGTCACTTGTAAGGTAGACAGGTTTTTCAGTAGGCACAGGATACCCAGCGGGTACTGTTGGTGCAACTGTCACGGGATACCAGATAGGTACAGCATGTACAGCTGTTTTGAGGAAGGCTGTCACTGGTATAGTAGGCACAGATTTCTCAACAAATGCAGGATACCCAGTGGGTACTGTCATGGTATACCAGATAGGTACAGCTTCATAAACAAGGTGGGCTTACAACGGTTTCAGGTTATTTTGCTTGGCATTCTGGAACCAGGTGAGCATACGTAGGTGCAAGGTAATTATGATTGGTCTTAGGAGGAAGGTGAGAGCATACACAGGTATCAGGCAAGTATGCGTGGTGTCTGGAGCAAGACAAGCATACAAAGGTACAAGGTAAGCATGCTTGGTTTCTGGAACAAGAAAGATTGCCATGTCTTTTTATTTTTAAATATAGATTAGTGCAATTGAAAAAAATATTGAAGTTCACATACCCACCATTCATTCATTCATTCATTCATTCATTCATTCATTCTGCTTTATTAAAGCACAACACATACATGCTGAATTTAAAATGGCTTAAACCCCTTGTTTTTCCCCCCCAAATAAAAGTACTGCTTTACATTGATCTAACAGATGTTTTATAGCATATCACTGTGCTTTCGCTATATGGAGTTGTATTTAGTGTATATTATATACTCTTTATTTTCATCTATCTGAGGCTAAGCTCCTTCTAAAGCGGGAGCTATAATTATATTTATACTGATTCTATTATTGAAAGCAGTCTGATTAAACCATGGAGTAACTGAGCTAAAAAATAAGGAAGTGCAGGGAGAAATCAGCAGCGTCACCTGACCGCAAAGGGAGCAAATGGATACAAATTTGCAGAATGGAAACAAACTTGCTTGAGATTGCTTGCAATAAAACAGATATTTATTGAAGTGTGCAACTTAGAAACTCGTAGCCAACAGGCTTAAGCAACATCGGAGAAGGGTCAAAGAAGACAGGAAACAGACATGTTTAGTGCGTGTCCACCGCACTTGTTCACTGCTTCACGTTGTGACCAGGACGCTGTCTGCTGGGCTCCCAAGCTGAGGGCTCAGTTTTGGCATTAGTGTTAACTGTGCACATGCTGAAGAAATGCTGCCTGGATAGCGTAGAGTTGGTAAGCGCAACTGAGTTGGTTTCTTAAAAAATAAGGAGACTACACTCCTTTGCATGCACTCCCCTGATGCTCGTTTCACATAATGCTTCTCCAAATAAAGCATTATGTAAAACGCGCGTCAGCGAGTGCATGCCAAGGAGCTTAGTCTCCTTATTTTTAACTCAGCTTACTCCATGGTTTAATCAGACTGCTTTCAATAATAGAATCGGTATATATATAATTATAGCTCCCACTATAGAACGAACTTAGCCTCAGTTAGATGAAATGAAAGAGTATATAATATACACTAAATACAACTCCCTATAGCGGAAGTACAGTGATATGTAAAACAGTGTGATATGTAAAGCAGTACTATTATTTTGAAAAAAACAATGGGGTTTAAGTAATTTTAAAATCCACATGTATGTCTATTGCCTGTTTGTAAATCCTTTAATAAAGCAGAATGAATGAATGGTGAGAGTATGTGAACTTTAATATTTTTTTCAAGTGCACTAATCTATATTTAAAAATAATCTATTGTGTCTTTTGTAAAGAAAAATGCTTTGGTCTAAGGAGTAAGGTGAGTATACACATAGGTATTAGGTAATTATTCTTTGGTCTCTGATGCAAACTGAGCATACACAGGTATCAGGTAAGTATTCTTAGGTCTCAGGAGAAAGGTGAGAATATACAGGAAACAGGTAACTTTGCACGGTGAGCAATGGTAGGTAAGGCAATAACTCAGCCCAGAGTAATGGGCTGGGTGAGCTTTTATAGGAACTCCCACACTTGAGTCCTCTAGGTGGGAGTTCCTATAATTAGGACATGGCCCCTTTAAATTTTGTCAGAAACTGACCATGTGCACCTAAAGGGCTGCAGCAGCAGCTGCAGGAAGCAGCAGGAAAGCCATGTGGAGGGAGCCAGAAAAGAAAAAGCTATTCTTGCCATTTTCCGAGACCAAGAGGGGCATGCCAGGGATATCCCATATAGGTCCCTGACATCAATAGCACATGCAGGGAGAGGATGTACAGTATACACTGCCTGTTTGCTGCAAAGCCTGGTGGACAGATTCCTAAGTCTGAAACCTTGTAAGCCCACAGCTTCGTACATGGGTCCCAAAATTTGGTATTTTAAATGACTGTGTAGAAACATTTGCCAATCTCTATTTTTTAGAAATAGATTAACTATGCCTAAAATTCCATTTGTAATTCTTGATTGATTGCTTCTCCACCTAATCTCAGGTTCTCCATCTCTTGCAGTGCAGGAATATTTACATAAGTTCAAAATGGTAGAGATAAATTAAGTAGCTTTCCAGCATGGATGGAAGAGAGAAATACAGTAATATAATTAAAATATGCCACTAGTATGTAAATATATATTTTAAGTATCTTTTAATAGGAAACATTTTAATAGAGACAAATGGTCAATTAGGTGGATCTGTTGATTCTCTGAATCTACCATCAAAATACATTTTTTTTTATGTATAGCTGTCAGTTATATATCTAGTGCTGCCAATTATATACTGTGCCAGCTGAGTTAGCAATTGCCATACAAGCCATTTACTCTAGTTAATCTTCTAAGGTGAGTGCAATTCCTCAGTAAAGTGTTCAATAACTCAGCTAGTTCCTATTATAATATTGCCAAAACCTAAAATATTTAAGTAGATTGTGCTAAAATGACTTTAAAGGCAAGTTTCAAATTCCCAGTAGTCCATTTAAAATATGAATAGAAGCATTTTACTTTATTTTTTTATTTTTTTAAAGAATGTTCCTTCTAAAAGGGATAACAGCTTATTAGAAAACATTAACTGTGCACCTGCTGCGCATATACAGATGGGCTGCATGAGCACTTTTTCCACTTATATGCATATTCTCAGCATCTTCCTAAGCAGAAGACATGTAATAGGGATAATACATGTATGGCTATTAATATCTGTGAGAATTGGTACTTAAAGGGACACTGAACTCAATTTTTTTCTTTCGTGATTCAGATAGAGCATTCAATTTTAAGCAACTTTCTAAATTACTTCTATCAAATGTTCTTAATTCTCTTGGTATCTTTATTTGAAAAGCAAGAATGTAAGTTTAGATGCCGGCCCATTTTTAGTGAACAACCTGGGTTGTTCTTGCTGATTGGTAGATAAATTCACCCACCATCAAACAAGTGCTTTCCAGGGTCTGAACCAAAAATTGTCTGGCTCCTTAGCTTTTTCAAATAATGATAGCAAGAGAACGTAGAAAAATTGATAGTAGAAGTAAATTAGAAAGTTGCTTAAAATTGCATGCTCTATCTGAATCACTAAAGAAAAAAAAATTGTATTCAGTGTCCCTTTAACCCCTTAATGACCACAGCACTTTTCCATTTTCTGTCCGTTTGGGACCAAGGCTATTTTTACATTTTTGCGGTGTTTGTGTTTAGCTGTAATTTCCCTCTTACTCATTTACTGTACCCACACATATTATATATCGTTTTTCTCGCCATTAAATGGACTTTCTAAAGATACCATTATTTTCATCATATCTTATAATTTACTATAAAAATTTTTATAAAATATGAGGAAAAAATTGAAAAAAACACACTTTTTCTAACTTTGACCCCCAAAATCTGTTACACATCTACAACCACCAAAAAACACCCATGCTAAATAGTTTCTAAATTTTGTCCTGAGTTTAGAAATACCCAATGTTTACATGTTCTTTGCTTTTTTTGTAAACTATAGGGCCATAAATACAAGTAGCACTTTGCTATTTCCAAACCATTTCTTTTCAAAATTAGCGATAGTTACATTGGGACACTGATATCTTTCAGGAATCTCTGAATATCCCTTGACATGTATATATTTTTTTTTAGTAGACATCACAAAGTATTGATCTAGGCCCGTTTTGGTATATTTCATGCCACCATTTCACCGTCAAATGCAATCAAATACAAAAAATCGTTCACTTTTCACAAATTTTTTCACAAACTTTTGGTTTCTCACTGAAATTATTTACAAATAGCTTGTGCAATTATGGCATAAATGGTTGTAAATTCTTCTCTGGGATCCCCTTTGTTCAGAAATAGCAGACATATATGGCTTTGGCCTTGCTTTTTGATAATTAGAAGGCCGCTAAATGCCACTGCGCACCACACGTGTATTATGCCCAGCAGTGAAGGGGTTAATTAGGGAGCATGTAGGGAGCTTTTTGGGGTAGTTTTAGCTTTAGTGTAGTGTAGTAGACAACCCCAAGTATTGATCTAGGCCAATTTTGGTATATTTCATGCCACCATTTCACCGCCAAATGCGATCAAATTAAAAAAAACGTTAATTTTTTCTCAATTTTAGGTTTCTCACTGAAATTATTTACAAACAGCTTCTGCACTTATGGCACAAATGGTTGTAAATTTTTCTCTGGGATCCCCTTTGTTCAGAAATAGCAGACATATATGGCTTTGGCATTGCTTTTTGGTAATTAGAAGGCCTCTAAATGGCTCTGCGCATCACACGTGTATTATGGCTAGCAGTGAAGGGGTTAATTATGTAGCTTGTAGGGAGCTTGCAGGGTTAATTTTAGCTTTAGTGTAGAGCTCAGCCTCCCACCTGAAACATCAGACCCCCTGATCCCTCCCAAACAGCTCTCTTCCCTCCCCCACCCCACAATTGTCCCCGCCATCTTAAGTACTGGCAGAAACTCTGCCAGTACTAAAATAAAAGGTATTTGGCCCTTTTTTTTTTTAAAAAAAAAAAAGCATATTTACATATGCTGATGTGTAGGATCCCCCCTTAGACCCCAACCTCACTGATCCCCCACCAAACTGCTCTCTAACCCTTCCCCTCTGCAATAATGGGCGCCATCTTGGGTACTGGCAGCTGTCTGCCAGTACCCAGTTTTGTAACAAAATGTGCCTTTTTTTAAAAAATTCCCTTTTCTGTAGTGTAGCTTTCCCCCCCCACCGAGACCAACCCCCAACCCCTTCCAGGTCCCTTAGATGATATTTTATAGTAATGGTGTTTTTAATTTTTAACCTTTTTTTTCTGTAGTGTAGCGGTTCCCACCCGCTCCCGCCCCGTGCACGCGCCCGCCCACCAGCCCCCGTGCACGCGCGCGCTCCCGTGCGCGCCCCTGTAGCTCCCGCCCCCGATCCCGCCCCCCTCCACTCCACACTGAGCACCGATGGCCGCCCACCCGCCTCCCACGTAAGCTCCCACCCACCAACGATACCGGCCACCGATGTCCGGTGCAGAGAGGGCCACAGAGTGGCTCTCTCTGCATCGGATGGCCAAGGAGGGTTATTGCAGGATGCCTCCATATCGAGGCATCACTGCAATAACCGGAAAGCAGCTGTAAGCGAGCAGGATCGCTTCCAGCTTCTTTCCAGACCAAGGACGTACGCCACACGTCCTCGGTCATTAACTGTCTTTTTTTTGAGGACGTGTGGCGTACGTCCTTGGTCGTTAAGGGGTTAATGAATAGGGGTTATTGGCAACCCCCAGAATGCCCCTAAAACTGTCATAGCCCCTACCACCTGCTTGGCTGGTCACGTGCACGGTAGTATTATTATTTTGTGAATAAATGTTTTATTGCAAGAAATGTTTCTATTCAGATTTGAGCTGCACAATTATGCCTTTCAAACTTTACAGTCATATTCCTTTAAAAGAAAGGCCTCATATTTTAAAAGTTATCTTAGCACAGAGAGGAAAAACTTTCGGCTAGATTTAGAGTTGGGTGTTAGCTGTCAAAACCAGCGTTAGAGGCTCCTAACGCTGATTTTGGGCTAGCGCTGGTATTTAGAGTCGTGTAGGTAAGGGTCTAACGCTCACTTTGCAGCCGCGACTTTTCCATACCGCAGATCCCCCTACGCCTATTGCGTATCCTATCTTTTCAATGGGATCTTTCTAACGCCGGTATTTAGAGTCTTGGCTGAAGTGAGCGTTAGAAATCTAACGACAAAACTCCAGCCGCAGAAAAAAGTCAGGAGTTAAGAGCTTTCTGGGCTAACGCCGGTTTATAAAGCTCTTAACTACTGTGCTATAAAGTACACTAACACCCATAAACTACCTATGTACCCCTAAAACAAGGCCCCCCCACATCGCCGCCACTCTATTAAAATTTTTTAACCCCTAATCTGCCGCTCCGTACACCGCCGCAACCTATGTTATCCCTATGAACCTCTAATCTGCTGCCCCTAACACCGCCGACCCCTATATTATATTTATTAACCCCTAATCTGCCGCCCCCAACGTCGCCTCCACCTACCTACAATTATTAACCCCTAATCTGCCGACCGGACCTCACCGCTACTATAATAAATGTATTAACCCCTAATCCGCCTCACTCTCGCCTCAATAACCCTATAATAAATAGTATTAACCCCTAATCTGCCCTCCCTAACATCGCTGACACCTAACTTCAAGTATTAACCCCTAATCTGCCGACCGGACCTCACCGCTACTCTAATAAATGTATTAACCCCTAAAGCTAAGTCTAACCCTAACACCCCCCTAAGTTAAATATAATTTAAATCTAACTAAATAAATTAACTCTTATTAAATAAATTATTCCTATTTAAAGCTAAATACTTACCTGTAAAATAAACCCTAATATAGCTACAATATAAATTATAATTATATTGTAGCTATTTTAGGATTAATATTTATTTTACAGGCAACTTTGTATTTATTTTAACCAGGTACAATAGCTATTAAATAGTTCATAACTATTTAATAGTTACCTAGTTAAAATAATTACAAAATTACCTGTAAAATAAATCCTAACCTAAGTTACAATTAAACCTAACACTACACTATCAATAAATTAATTAAATACAATACCTACAAATAAATACAATTAAATAAACTAACTAAAGTACAAAAAATAAAAAAGAACTAAGTTACAAAAAATAAAAAAAATATTTACATACATCAGAAAAATATTATAACAATTTTAAGCTAATTACACCTACTCTAAGCCCCCTAATAATATAACAAAGCCCCCCAAAATAAAAAAATGCCCTACCCTATTCTAAAATACAAATAGAAAAGCTCTTTTACCTTACCAGCCCTTAAAAGGGCCTTTTGCGGGGCATGCCCCAAAGAATTCAGCTCTTTTGCCTGTAAGAAAAAACATACAATACCCCCCCAACATTAAAACCCACCACCCACATACCCCTAATCTAACCCAAACCCCCCTTAAAAAAACCTAACACTACCCCCCTGAAGATCATCCTACCTTGAGTTGTCTTCAGCCAGCCGACCCACCGATGGAACCGAAGAGGAGATCCGGAGCGGCAGAAGTGATCCTCCAAGGGGCGCTGAAGAAGTCTTCCATCCGATGAAGTCATCATCCAGGCGGAGCTGAAGAAGTCTTCCATCCGGGCGATGTCATCTTCCAAGCGGGGTCTTCAATCTTCTTCTTCAGGATCCATCTTCATTCCGCCGACGCGGAATATCCTTCTTCCCCGACGGACTACCGACGAATGAAGGCTCCTTTAAGGGACGTCATCCAAGATGGCGTCCCTCAAATTCCGATTGGAATTAAGGTAGGAAAAATCTAATTGGCTGATTGAATCAGCCAATCAGATTCAAGTTCAATCCGATTGGCTGATCCAATCAGCCAATCAGATTGAGCTCGCATTCTATTGGCTGTTCCGATCAGCCAATAGAATGCGAGCTTAATCTGATTGGCTGATTGGATGACGTCCCTTAAAGGAGCCTTCATTCGTCGGTAGTCCGTCGGGAAAGAAGGATGTTCTGCGTCGGCGGAATGAAGATGGATCCTGAAGAAGAAGATTGAAGACCCCGCTTGGAAGATGACATCGCCCGGATGGAAGAATTCTTCTGCGCCGCTTGGAAGATGACATCGCCCGGATGGAAGATTTCTTCAGCGCCCCTTGGAGGATCACTTCTGCCGCTCCGGATCTCCTCTTCGGTTCCATCGGTGGGTCGGCTGGCTGAAGACAACTCAAGGTAGGATGATCTTAAGGGGGGTAGTATTAGATTTTTTAAGGGGGGTTTGGGTTAGATTAGGGGTATGTGGGTGGTGGGTTTTAATGTTGGGGGGGTTGTATTTTTCTTTTACAGGCAAAAGAGCAGTTTCTTTGGGACATGCCCCGCAAAAGGCCCTTTTAAGGGCTGCTAAGGTAAAAGAGCTTTGAACTTTTTAAATTTAGAATAGGGTAAGGCATTTTTTTATTTTGGGGGGGCTTTGTTATTTTATTAGGGGCCTTAGATTAGATGTAATTAGCTTAAAATTGTAATATTTTTTAAATGTTTGTAACTTATTTTTTTTATTTTTTGTAACTTAGCTTTTTTTATTTTTTGTACTTTAGTTAGTTTATGTAATTGTATTTAATTGTAGTTAATTTATTTAATTAATTTAATGATAGTGTAGTGTTAGGTTTAATTGTAACTTAGGTTAGGATTTATTTTACAGGTAATTTTGTATTTCTTTTAGCTAGGTATCGCCCGGATGGAAGACTTCTTCAGCGCCGCTTGGAAGATGACATCGCCCGGATGGAAGACTTCTTCAGCGCCGCCTGGATGATGACTTCATAGGATGGAAGACTTCTTCAGCGCCCCTTGGAGGATCACTTCTGCCGCTCCGGATCTCCTCTTCGGTTCCATCGGTGGGTCGGCTGGCTGAAGACAACTCAAGGTAGGATGATCTTAAGGGGGGTAGTATTAGATTTTTTAAGGGGGGTTTGGGTTAGATTAGGGGTATGTGGGTGGTGGGTTTTAATGTTGGGGGGGTTGTATTTTTCTTTTACAGGCAAAAGAGCAGTTTCTTTGGGAAATGCCCCGCAAAAGGCCCTTTTAAGGGCTGCTAAGGTAAAAGAGCTTTGAACTTTTTAAATTTAGAATAGGGTAAGGCATTTTTTTATTTTGGGGGGCTTTGTTATTTTATTAGGGGCCTTAGATTAGATGTAATTAGCTTAAAATTGTAATATTTTTTAAATGTTTGTAACTTATTTTTTTTATTTTTTGTAACTTAGCTTTTTTTATTTTTTGTACTTTAGTTAGTTTATATAATTGTATTTAATTGTAGTTAATTTATTTAATTAATTTAATGATAGTGTAGTGTTAGGTTTAATTGTAACTTAGGTTAGGATTTATTTTACAGGTAATTTTGTATTTCTTTTAGCTAGGTAGTTATTAAATAGTTAATAACTATTTAATAACTATTCTAACTAGCTAAAATAAATACAAAGTTACCTGTAAAATAAATATAAATCCTAAAATAGCTACAATGTAATTATTAATTACATTGTAGCTATCTTAGGGTTATTTTACAGGTAAGTATTTAGTTTTAAATAGGATTAATTTATTTAAGTATAGTGTAGTGTTAGGTGTAATTGTAACTTAGGTTAGTTTTTATTTTACAGGTAAATTTCTATTTATTTTAGCTAGGTAGCTATTAAATAGTTAATAACTATTTAATAACTATTGTACCTAGTTAAAATAAATTGAAATTTGCCTGTAAAATAAAAATAAATCCTAAAATAGCTACAATATAATTATAATTTATATTGTAGCTATATTAGGGTTTATTTTACAGGTAAGTATTTAGCTTTAAATAGGAATAATTTATTTAATAAGAGTTAATTTATTTCGTTAGATTTAAATTATATTTAACTTAGGGGGGTGTTAGTGTTAAGGTTAGACTTAGCTTTAGGGGTTAATACATTTATTATAGTAGCGGTGAGGTCCGGTCGGCAGATTAGGGGTTAATACTTGAAGTTAGGTGTCGGCGATGTTAGGGAGGGCAGATTAGGGGTTAATACTATTTATTATAGGGTTATTGAGGCGGGAGTGAGGCGGATTAGGGGTTAATACATTTATTATAGTAGCGGTGAGGTCTGGTCGGCAGATTAGGGGTTAATAATTGTAGGTAGGTGGAGGCGACATTGCGGGCGGCAGATTAGGGGTTAATAAATATAATATAGGGGTCGGCGGTGTTAGGGGCAGCAGATTAGGGGTACATAGGGATAACATAGGTTGCGGCGGTGTACGGAGCGGCAGATTAGGGGTTAAAAAAATATGCAGGTGTCAGCGATAGCGGGGTCGGCAGATTAGGGGTTAATAAGTGTAAGGTTATGGGTGTTTAGACTCGGGGTACATGTTAGGGTGTTAGGTGCAGACTTAGGAAGTGTTTCCCCATAGGAAACAATGGGGCTGCGTTAGGAGCTGAACGCTGCTCTTTTGCAGGTGTTAGGTTTTTTTTCAGCTCAAACTGCCCCATTGTTTTCTATGGGGGAATCGTGCACGAGCACGTTTTTGAAGCTGGCCGCGTCCGTAAGCACCGCTGGTATTGAGAGTTGCAGTGGCGGTAAATTATACTCTACGCTCCCTTTTTGGAGCCTAACGCAGCCCTTCTGTGAACTCTAAATACCAGCGGTATTTAAAAGGTGCGGAGGAAAAAAAGCCAGCGTTAGATACGCGGGTTGTTAACGACAAAACTCTAAATCTAGCCGTTTATATTTTACAGAATAACAACCCTTTGTCATGTATAAAAGATTTACTTTAAATACATTATATAACATTTGGGAGTTGAGTGTCCCTTTAAACATGCCGTTTCTATTACTAGACTATGGTTGTCAGCTGCACTGCTCTTTCATGAGAATTGGAATTTTTGTTGTGGCTCTTAGAGAGGTAGAGAACAGCTCGAGGTGAAGTGAAGCAGAAGCAAGGAGCCGAGGTGGCAGCTGGCAGTCAGTGTGTGTGGGATTAAACAGGCAGCATCGGACGTTCCATTTATACATCAGAGAGGTGACTCAAAGCACTTCTCTTGTTCCTTGTGCACAAACCTGCTGCTGCTCAGAGCCTGAAATACATGAATGTGTTATTTAACATTAAATGCAAAATGCTATACAATGTAGCAAACAATTATGAGAACACAAAAGTTACATTAGGGGAAAAAAAAGACTATACAAATGATATATTTAAAATTAAAGGGACAGTCTAGTCAAAATTAAAGTTTCATGATTCAGATAGGGCATGCAATACGAAAGCAAAACCTAAGTAGGCTCATATGCTAATTTCTATGCCCTTGGAAGCTGCCTCTTATCTCAGTGCATTTGAAAGTTTCTCACAGCTAGACAGCCTTATTTCATCTGTACCATATAGATAACAATCGGCTAGATTTAGAGTTTTGTCGGTAACGACCCGCGTAGCTAACGCTGGCTTTTTTTCCCCGCACCTTTTAAATACCGCTGGTATTTAGAGTTCACAGAAGGGCTGCGTTAGGCTCCAAAAATGGAGCGTATAGCATAATTTACCGACACTGCAACTCTCAATACCAGCGGTGCTTACGGACGCGGCCAGCTTCAAAAACGTGCTCGTGCATTATTCCCCCATAGGAAACAATGGGGCAGTTTGAGCTGTAAAAAAACCTAACACCTGCAAAAAAGCAGCGTTCAGCTCCTAACGCAGCCCCATTGTTTCCTATGGTGAAACACTTCCTACGTCTGCACCTAACACCCTAACATGTATACCGAGTCTAAACACCCCTAACCTTACACTTATTAACCCCTAATCTGCCGCCCCCGCTATCGCTGACCCCTGCATATTTTTTTTAACCCCTAATCTGCTGCTCCGTACACCGCCGCAACTTATGTTATCCCTATGAATCCTTTAAGGGATGTCATCCAAGATTGCGTCCCTCGAATTCCGATTGGATGATAGGATTCTATCAGCCAATCGGAATTAAGGTAGGAAAATTCTGATCAGATTCAAGTTCAATCCGATTGGCTGATCCAATCAGCCAATCAGATTGAGCTCGTATTCTATTGGCTGATCGGAACAGCCAATAGAATGTGAGCTCAATCTGATTGGCTGATTGGATCAGCCAATCGGATTGAACTTGAATCTGATTGGCTGATTCCATCAGCAAATCAGAATTTTCCTGCCTTAATTCCGATTGGCTGATAGAATCCTATCAGCCAATCGGAATTCGAGGGACGCCATCTTGGATGACGTCCTTTAAAGGAACCTTCATTCTGTTTTAGGACGTCGGAAGAAGAGGATGGATCCGCGCCGGAGGTCTTGAAGATGGAGCCACTCGTCATCGGATGGAAGAAGATAGAAGATGCTGCTTGGATGAAGATGTCTACCGGTCCGGATCTCCTCTTCTGCCCGGATAGGATGAAGACTTCTGCCCGAAGATGGATTTCTTCAGCCGCCGCTTGGATCAAGACTTCAGCCGGAGGATGGACGTCTTCAGCCCCCGCTTGGGCTTGGATCAAGACTTCAGCTGGAGGAGGGACGTCTTCAGCCCCCGCTTGGGTTTGGATCAAGGCATCGGAGCCTGGACCGATCGGTGATACCCGGCGTGGTGAAGATAAGGTTGGAAGATCTTCAGGGGCTTAGTGTTAGGTTTATTTAAGGGGGGTTTGGGTTAGATTAGGGGTATGTGGGTGGTGGGTTGTAATGTAGGGGGGGGGTATTGTATGTTTTTTTTTCCAGGCAAAAGAGCTGAATTCTTTGGGGCATGCCCCGCAAAAGGCACTTTTAAGGGCTGGTAAGGTAAAAGAGCTTTTCTATTTTTATTTTAGAATAGGGTAGGGCATTTTTTTTATTTTGGGGGGCTTTGTTATTTTATTAGGGGGCTTAGAGTAGGTGTAATTAGTTTAAAATTGTAATATTTTTCTAATGTTTGTAAATATTTTTTTATTTTTTGTAACTTAGTTCTTTTTTTATTTTTGGTACTTTAGTTAGTTTATTTAATTGTATTTATTTGTAGGTATTGTATTTAATTAATTTATTAATAGTGTAGTGTTAGGTTTAATTGTAACTTAGGTTAGGATTTATTTTACAGGTAATTTTGTAATTATTTTAACTAGGTAACTATTAAATAGTAATGAACTATTTAATAGCTATTGTACCTGGTTAAAATAAATACAAAGTTGCCTGTAAAATAAATATTAATCCTAAAATAGCTACAATATAATTATAATTTATATTGTAGCTATATTAGGATTTATTTTACAGGTATAGTATTTAGCTTTAAATAGGAATAATTTATTTAATAAGAGTTAATTTATTTCGTTAGATTTAAATAATATTTAACTTAGGGGGGTGTTAGGGTTAGACTTAGCTTTAGGGGTTAATAAATTTATTAGAGTAGCGATGAGGTCCGGTCGGCAGATTAGGGGTTAATAATTGTAGGTAGGTGGAGGCGACGTTTGGGGTGGCAGATTAGGGGTTAATAAATATAATATAGGGGTCGGCAGTGTTAGGGGCAGCAGATTAGGGGTACATAGTGATAATGTAGGTGGCGGTGTGCGGTCGGCAGATTAGGAGTTAAAAAATTTTAATAGAGTGGCGGCGATGTGGGGGGACCTCGGTTTAGGGGTACATAGGTAGTTTATGGGTGTTAGTGTACTTTAGAGCACAGTAGTTAAGAGCTTTATGAACCGGCGTTAGCCCAGAAAGCTCTTAACTCCTGGCTTTTTTCTGCGGCTGGAGTTTTGTCATTAGATTTCTAACGCTCACTTCAGCCAAGACTCTAAATACCAGCGTTAGAAAGATCCCATTGAAAAGATAGGATACGCAAATGGCGTAGGGGGATCTGCGGTATGGAAAAGTCGCGGCTGCAAAGTGAGTGTTAGACCCTTTCCTGACTGACTCTAAATACCAGCAGTAGCCCAAAACCAGCGTTAGGAGCCTCTAACGCTGGTTTTGACGGCTAAGGCCAAACTCTAAATCTAGGCTATTGTGATTACACACATGGAGTTAATTATAAGAGGCCAAGTATTGGCTAAAATGCAAGTCTGTCAAAAGAAATGAAATAAGGGGGCAGTCTGCAGAGGCTTAGATACAAGGGTAATCACAGAGGTAAAAAGTATAGTAATATAACTGTGTTGGTTATGCAAAACTGGGGAATGGGTACTAAATAGAGTAGCTATCTTTTTAAACAATAACAATTCTGGAGTAGACTGTTCCTTTAAATCTATATTGATACAAATGAAAAGAGTTCAACAAACATATCAAATGCACTCATGACTAAACTGATATTCCTTACAGAATCGCTGTGCCACTGCCTTCCATAAAGTTACACAGAGATTTAAATAGGCTGACCATATTGCCGCTTTAAAAAGTGACACATATGAAAAATACATATATCAGGGTTCTTATAATAGAACATTATTCAAAATATTTCTTTAAACAGCCCTGACATATGTATTTTTCATATGTGTCCCATTTAAAGCAGCAATATGGTCAGCCTAGTCATGTGGCGATTCTGTGTTTTTATATAGGTTTAAAGGACTTGGAAGTGAAAATCTCATTGAATGCATCACTTTTATTTCATTTTGAACATTTTTACCTGTGTTACATATAACCTTTGATTGTTTGTATTGACCATGAGCTTCAAACTGAAAAAAGTAGTATAAGACTAGCAGCAGCAGAATTGGTAAGTTTAAATAATTATTGTGTAAAAAAACAAGATATTATTTTTTTCATAAAAATATTTTCTTTATGTAATAATTCTGATTTACTGCGGCATGTATGAAGAATGTGAATCGGAATTCAGAAATCTGTTCTCAATCTTCTCTCTCAACATTACATGTCATAAAAATGTTTTAACTTCCACAAGAGATACTTGAATTAAAGGAACACTGAACCCAATTTTTTTGTTTTGTGATTCAGATAGAGCATACAATTTTAAGCAACTTTCTAATTTACTCCTATTATCAACTTTTCTTCATTCTCTTGGTATCTTTATTTGAAATGCAAGAATGTAAGTTTAGATGCTGGCTCATTTTTGGTGAACAACCTGGGTTGTTCTTGCTGATTGGTGGATAAATTCATCCACCAATTAAAAAGTGCTGTCCAGAGTACTGAACTAAAAAACTTAGATGCCTTCTTTTTCAAATAAAGATAGCAAGAGAACGAAGAAAAATTGATAATAGGGGTAAATTCGAAAGTTGCTTAATCCCTTAACAACCGACGACATGCAGTGTACGTCCTCCAAAAAAATACACTTAACGACCGAGGACGTACCCTGCACGTCGTTGGTCTTGGAAATCGGTGGAAGTGATCCTGATCGCATCCAGCTGCTTTCCGGTTATTGCATTGATGCCTCGATATCGATGGCTGCAATCGATGGTTGGTGGGAGCCGACATGGGAGGTGGGTGGGTGGCCATCGATGAGTTGATGATGGAAGAGGGGGTGGGCTCGCCGGGTGCATGCAC
This sequence comes from Bombina bombina, assembly GCF_027579735.1. Classification (NCBI taxonomy): domain Eukaryota; kingdom Metazoa; phylum Chordata; class Amphibia; order Anura; family Bombinatoridae; genus Bombina; species Bombina bombina. Next base: position 1,004,378,300 of record NC_069499.1, read on the forward strand.
GGACGTGCGTGTGAATGGGGGGGAGGCGGGTGGGCACGTGCACGGGGCAGGAGCGGGTGGGAACCGCTACACTACGGAAAACTTTTATGCTGCAAAGTGGGAGAAAGGCGGGTGGGAATTTCAATAAATTATATATAAGGTTTCTTGCAGGGGGTGGGTGGATGGCATTTTGGGGGGGAAGCTACACTACAGAAAAAAAAATACAATTTTGTTGTAAACTGGGTACTGGCAGACAGCTGCCAGTACCCAAGATGTGTCCCAATAAGGTAGAGGGGGAGGGTTAGAGAGCTGTTTGGGGGTGGGATCAGGGAGGTTAGGGGTTAAGGATGGATCCTAGACAGCAGCATATGTAAATATGCTTAAAAAAATAATTTTTTAAAAAAGATACCTTTTATTTTAGTACTGGCAGACTTTCTGCCAGTACTTAAGATGGCAGGGACAATTGTGGGGTGCGGGAGGGAAGAGAGCTGTTTGGGAGGGATCAGTGGGTGTGATGTGTCAGGTGGGAGGCTGATCTCTACACTAAAGTTAAAATTAACCCTGCAAGTTCCCTACAAGATACCTAATTAACCCCTTCACTGCTAGACATAATACACGTGTGATGTGCAGCAGCATTTGGCAGCCTTCAAATTACCAAAAAGCAATGCCAAAACCATATATGTCTGCTATTTCTGAACAAAGGGGATCCCAGAGAAGCATTTACAACCATTTGTGCCATAATTGCACAAGCTGTTTGTAAATCATTTCAGTGAGAAACCTAAAGTTTGTGAAAAAAGTGAACAATTTTTTTTATTTGATAGCATTTGGCAGGAAATGGTGGCATGAAATATACCAAAATGGGCCTAGATCAATACTTTGGGTTGTCTACTACACTACACTAAAGCTAAAATTAACCCTACAAGCTCCCTAATTAACCCCTTCACTGCTGGGCACAATACACATGTGGTGCGCAGCAGCATTTAGCAGCCTTCTAATTACCAAAAAGCAACGCCAAAGACATATATGTCTGCTATTTCTGAACAAAGGGGATCCCAGAGAAGCATTTACAACCATTTGTGCCATAATTGTACAAGCTGTTTGTAAATAATTTCAGTGAGAAACCTAAAATTGTGAAAAATTTTGTTATTTTTAATTTGATCGAATTTGGCGGTGAAATGGTGGCATGAAATATACCAAAATGGGCCTAGATCAATACTTGGGGATGTCTACTACACTACACTAAAGCTAAAATTAACCCTAGAAGCACCCTCCATGCTCCCTAATTAACCCCTTCATTGTTGGGCATAATACACGTGTGGTGCGCAGTGGCATTTAGCGGCCTTCTAATTACCAAAAAACAACGCCAAAGCCATATATGTCTGCTATTTCTGAACAAAGGGGATCCCAGAGAAGCATTTACAGCCATTTATGCCATAATTGCACTAGTTGTTTGTAAATAATTTCAGTGAGAAACCTAAAGTTTGTGAAAAAATTTGTGAAAAAGTGAACGATTTGTTTTATTTGATCGCATTTGGCGGTGAAATGTTGGCATGAAATATACCAAAATGGGCCTAGATCAATACTTTGGGATGTCTTCTAAAAAAAAAATATATACATGTCAAGGGTTATTCAGGGATATCTGAAAATATCAGTGTTCCAATGTAACTAGCGCTAATTTTGAAAAAAAGTGGTTTGGAAAAGTGCTACTTGTATTTATGGCCCTATAACTTACAAAAAAAGCAAAGAACATGTAAACATTGGGTATTTCTAAACTCAGGACAAAATTTAGAAACTATTTAGCATGGGTGTTTTTTGGTGGTTGTAGATGTGTAACAGATTTTGGGGGTCAAATTTAGAAAAAGTGTGTTTTTTTCAATTTTTTCCTCATATTTTATAATTTTTTTTATAGTAAATTTATAGTAAATTATAAGATATGATGAAAATAATGGTATCTTTAGAAACTGGCGAGAAAAACGGTATATAATATGTGTGGGTACAGTAAATGAGTACCGCCAGGCCGAAACCGGAAGTGACGTCAGATGTTTACTTCCGGTTTCGCGATGTGAGTGATTACACACTCCAGATCAGATAGCCCACCTGGTTCAATAATTTCAGTGAGAAACCTAAAGTTTGTGAAAAAAAATTGTGAAAAAGTGAACGATTTGTTTTATTTGATCGCATTTGGCGGTGAAATGTTGGCATGAAATATACCAAAATGGGCCTAGATCAATACTTTGGGATGTCTTCTAAAAAAAATATATACATGTCAAGGGTTATTCAGGGATATCTGAAAGATATCAGTGTTCCAATGTAACTAGCGCTAATTTTGAAAAAAAGTGGTTTGGAAATGTTTTGGAAAAGTGCTACTTGTATTTATTGCCCTATAACTTACAAAAAAAGCAAAGAACATGTAAACATTGGGTATTTCTAAACTCAGGACAAAATTTAGAAACTATTTAGCATGGTGTTTTTTGGTGGTTGTAGATGTGTAACAGATTTTGGGGGTCAAATTTAGAAAAAGTGTGTTTTTTTCAATTTTTTCCTCATATTTTATAATTTTTTTATAGTAAATTTATAGTAAATTATAAGATATGATGAAAATAATGGTATCTTTAGAAACTGGCGAGAAAAACGGTATATAATATGTGTGGGTACAGTAAATGAGTACCCCCAGGCCGAAACCGGAAGTGGCGTCAGATGTTTACTTCCGGTTTCGCGATGTGAGTGATTACACACTCCAGATCAGATAGCCCACCTGGTTCAAATAGAAGGGTATAGAAACCCTAAAGGACACTTGCTTTATTAACTTATACTACCTGATCCATTGATATTTGAAAGACTATGATAGCTGTAGATCGCCGAAACGAGAAGTGAAATTGGACATCCACTTCCGGTTTCGCGATGTCTAAATAAAGGAGTTATAACCCTACAATGGGTATAATTAGCAATGGACTCACTAATGTAATAAAATTGAACATCACAAAGATATTTGAGTTCAATACACGAAAACACAATTTGTCTAAAATCGGAACTAGCCCCCTAGCTGAAACCGAAAGTGAAGCCTATGACCTATAACCCTAATATCATATTAAGGCCATTGATATTGGTAAGCATATTTTTAATAGGATTAGACCTTATCTATACATCTACACTATGGTTTGTTTATTTATTTTCTAGGATTTTTAACCAGTTGGATTTTTTATCTGTTTTCTATATATTTTTGGACATCTTTTTCTTTGTTCTACCAAGGAGACGGATCAGCATAGGACCCTATTGGAGGACCCTTGTTTCACATTTTTTATATTTTTTCAAATTTTTTCACATTTTTACATGTTTTTATAAATTTATTTTTTACAATTTTTATGTTGTGCACAGCAGGCTTATCTACAGTTTTTTTTTTGTTTTTTTTTTGTTTAAACAAGTTTTATTGACATTTTGGGAAACAACATAGATAAATAATGAATAACATAAATCAATGAATGCTTTTCAGTTACATTAAGTCATTACAACATCTTATTAATCATTTCCTTTTCCTTTTTAAAAAAAAAAATATATAAATAAAAACAAATATTATAAGCGAGAGGGAAAGAGGTGGTCTGAAGAGGGATATGGGAAGGGTAAGGGCAGGTAACAAAAGGGATTAGGAGGAAGGTATATAACAAAAATAAGGATATATAAGGATATATTATAGTATGGTATAATATTATGTAATTCCCTTGCAATTGTCATTTTTAGGTATAGCATATACAAAGAAATGGATAACATTAATCAGTGAATGTCTTCCAGCTACATTGAGTCTCTGCAGCATCCTATTAACCATTTCCTTTTTTTTTTTTTTTTTTCCCTTCTCTTTGAAAAAAATAAATAAATAAATATAAGATGAAAGCAAGAGGGATGGGGGAAATCAGTGAGGGAATATGAAAGGGGTTTAGGCAGGGAATAGTGGGGATTAGGGGGAAAGTATGTAATAAAAATAAAGATATGTAGAGATATATTATAGTTTAATATAATATAATGTAATTCCCTTGTATTTAATCCTTACAAAGAGAAAAACATATACTTCAAATTATTGTAGAACCAATTGTGCATAGCAGTGAAGAAGGGTCATTATTGTAGATTTATGGTGTTCTTTGTTCCCATAAGAAAATTACATCTAATATAAAATCTTTCTTTCCTATAAAACAATAATGTCTCTTCTCTAGAGCTAGTATATGTGTGACTTCTGTCACCCAATGACCATAAGTTGGGGGGAGGGCCTGTTTCCAATACCGAGAGACAATACGTCTGGCACATGTTAGCATCAGTTGAAGGAGTTTCCTACGGTAAACACAGTTCAATTTGGGTATTTGGTTTAGTAAGATCATGGTTGCTAAAAGGGATATCTGTGTGTTCAATATAAGATTGATGCAACACTCAATTTGAGCCCAAAAGTTTGTCAATTTGTTACAGGACCACCATATGTGGGAGAGTGTGCCCACTTCACCACATCGTCTCCAGCAGCTCGAATTAGCTCCTGGATATATTTCATTCAATTTTTGGGGTGTAAGGTACCATCGTGAAATAATCTTATAGTTGAGTTCAGTTAGGGTGAGTGAAAGGGAAGAGGAGTGGACCGTGTTAAAACATTGTAGCCAGGTATCTTTTGGGAGCTGAATCTGAAGCTCATTTTCCCACTTGGAGGTGTAGGAAGGTAGCTTAACTTTATGTATAGCTCTTAAGAGTTTATGTGTAAGAGAGAGATGGGATTTTTGAATGTCTTTTGTATTGCATAGTTTCTCAAACGGGGTAAGTGAATGAAGGCAGTCATTTTTATGAGGGTTATCCATAATTGCTTGTCGAATTTGGAAGTAGGGAAACCAACAGTGGAAGGGAGAACCTATCGAGTCTCTTAAAACAATTCTATCCCTTATTTGGGAGTTTTCTGTGAGTAAAAATATAGGCATATTTTTCAAGGAGGTATCTTCTGGTTCATATTTAAACTGATGTTGGGAGAGAAATAGGGTATTGTTTAACAGTGGGGTCATTGGGGAGATTGGAGTAGAGAGAGTGTTTGGCTTCCGAATGAGAGAGTCCCATATAGTTAATGTAGTTCTTACACATTCATTAGCCTTAGTTATAGGGGGTCTGAATGTTTTAGGAAGCCAAAACAGATCTCGCATTCCGCTTAGGCCGAGGGAGGCTGCTTCCATTTGGATCCAAATTTTGGAGGTGGGGTTATGAGACTATGAGGCTATTTGCGTTAAGTGTTAAGTTTGGGACATTTAGGCCACCCTCTTCCTTACTTAAATACATGGAATTCTGCGATACTCTTGGTTTTTTGTAAGCCCAAATAAAGGAATCTAGCATCTTTTGTTGTGTGCGAAGATAGTGTCTCGGTAATGTTATCGGTAGAGCCTGGAATATGTATAAATATTTAGGGAGTATCATCATCTTTATTGTGTTTATTCGGGGGGGAGGAGGGGAAAGGGGGTAAGGGGTATGTTATGCTTATACAATCATATTTGTTAAAATCTAGACAAAACTCTCTATAAAATAGATATCTTTAGCACCAGGGGAACCAGTGAGTCCAATGATTAACTCTGTATTATTTTTATATAAGGGAGGTTTTCGTTTCACAGGACAGTTTCTGCAGTTTATGGATAGGTTACTGTCCATTTGGGCTCTGGGGATTAAGACATTTAAGGGGCTGTTATCAATGATAGAGAAATACTAGTAAGCGAGATAGAGAATAAACTGAGCCTTTATACTAGGTCGTGATTGAGCCTATTCACACCTCAGCACTTGAAAGTCAGCCCAGGGGGTCATTCAATAACTCACTTAAAAATTATCATATCGTATGGTTGAATATAGACATGACTATTATTACAAAATTACGCAGATATATAGGTGTAAAACAGGTGGGCTATTATAAACAAAAAATCTAGAAGTATTTTCCTCTGAACTTAAAAGAGGAACCCATTAAACATATACTGTATAGTGTATTAGGACTTGGTGGGTGATTTGAAACAGTTCCCTTTAAACCTGGAGTAAAAAAAAGAAAAAGTCTGCAAACATGTATTGCATAATGAGCATTAACAATCACATATAGTTACGTGACTCTTTCAAGATGGTTGAGTCTCAACATCAGCATTACTGGTTTGTCGTTGTTTGTTTAGAGGGGTTGTAGTGTCCATCCAGGGTCTTCTTTGTGATTTAGAGGTTTCTTGTTTGCTTGATGTTGAAGATTGCACAGTTGAGGTTTGAGGATCAGGCAACGGTATCCCCAACTGCTGGCAGAATTGCTCTGCATCAGGTGGGTAAGGGCATTCAAAAATTTTTCCATTTTTAACAGCAATAACGGAAGTTGGGAATCCCCATCTGTATGGGATCTTCAGAGCACATAGATGAGAGGTTAAAAAGGAAAGATCTCGTCTCTTTTGGAGTGTTCTTGCTGATAAGTCTTGGAATATCTGTATTCGGTGACCTTGGAACTGGATAGAAGATTGTTTCCTTGCATAGTTGTAGATAGTCTCTCTATGTTGAAAGTTTTGAAAATGTACAATAATGTCCCGAGGAGGTAAATTATCCGATGGCTTAGGACGTAAGGCTCTATGTGCTCTGTCCAAGGTAATGTCCAATAGAGTGCCAGAGTTGCTCTTTATCAGATCTGCAAAAAAGGACTGTAGATAATCTTGGATCTCGTTGTTTTGTATGGTCTCAGGGATTCCCCTGAAGCGTAGATTACTCCTTCTGGAGCGATTTTCTAAATCATCTAATTTATCCTTTAGGTCTGTCATACAATGGTGGTGTTGAAAGGCCTTAGAGGACAGGTTTGCAATTTTTTGAGATGATATGTATTCATGCTCTTCTAAAGTATCAACTCTATAACATAAATCTGAAATGTCCGTCTTTAAACCTGCGCACTCATTTTTAATGCAAGTCTTGACCTGTTCTATTAGAGCTTCCATAGCGCCATAAGTGATAATATCATCTTTTCCAACATTTATAGTTGTAGGCTGTAGTTCTGATGCAGCATCTGTAGCTTCACAGGAGCTTTCATCGTGTGAGCTTAGTGTGGTATCTGGGTCTTTGTTACCTTTTTGCTTTTCGGCTAGTTTGAAAAAAGAGTTCATGGCTCCCTGAGTTGTTAAAGGTAGTTTTTGAGACTTGTCACTTCTGGTTCTTTTTCTCTGCGACATCTTAAAGGTGTTTTGTAAAGTTGGAGCAGGTGATTAACTGTGTTTATTGTATAATAAGGTTAAGTCCAATTATATAGGAACACCACTCCCTTGGGTTATTGCTCTCACAGAGCGATCTCGGGAAAGGGTAGTGGATTTGACCCACTGCTACTAAGAACTGTGGGAAGAGGGATAGGAGGGTGTTCTTAGCTGACTGCTCAGATGTGGAGGCGTGTGAAATATCACTGCTGCATAAATATTTTCACTTTTGTCTATTGTGAGATAAAGTTCATTAAACGTGTGTAAAGATAAGGCAGGTTGTCGATATATACCTTGGTATACAGTTCATTGCTGTGACCTACATCTCATATATAGATACATGTCATGCCAAAGAAGCGATGTAGATTGAGCGCTTCAACCCAAATGCAGCATTACAGATCGCAAGCAGAGATTTGATATGTCATAAAAGTACATGCGTACACTAGCAGCTTAGAATGTCCCCTTTGCTTCATCGCTAAACTTCAGCCCAGTATCGTGTGGGTAGGGTGGGCCCTAAAATACTGCATGCTCCATAAATTTAGCTAGTATTCTTAACAGCTTCCAGCGCAAACATAACCGTTTCTTACACAAAACTATATGATTCACCTGTGTCCGTTGTGTTCGGCAATCCGGATCAGTTTGTGGATCTGTTTGAGTAGATATCTATGTTACCGCTTGTCTGTGGTGGCCTGTGACGCAGTGCAGAAAGGCCTCGTGGCGCGGCTGTGAATGGCTCAGATGATGTCCGTAATAGCTAACGGAACTGCACCAAAGTAACATCAAAATGTGTTCTACAAGTTCCGATACTCTGTTTGAGGTTTTATGTCTCTGTGCCTCGATGTTATCCGCAGTTATGAGCTAACTTGCCCAGCCTGCATGAAGAGCTTCAGTTATGTGCAGCCATCTTAGTTGGCTGCTCGCTCCGCCTCCTTATCTACAGTTTTTTATATCACTGCTTGATTTGGATTACAGTACATCATCTTTCACGTTGCTTCTTTGACTTTTTTGGATTTATTTGTCACTTTACTGACTTTGGAACTTTGAGATTTTCACTATATTGGATTCACACATATATTTTGGATTAACCCCCTAATATGGATCCCAACTGATCCTCCTCTTTCTTATTTTTGATGTTTTTATTGAAGTACCATATAATGTATTGTTGATGCTTTTTAACTGATCATTTGCTTTTTAAACTGAAAATTTGATTGATCAATCGTTTCATTGCTGACACTTTGAATTTATTAGTGAATTGTTAAATACACTTGTATTTCATCTATCTTAAACTGTTGTAATAAATTGTTTATTATATTTATACTTATATGTATATTTATTTAACATATTGTTATATTTTTATTCAAACTTATACCTGTATGTATATTTATCTATACCTACTCTATATCTGGTTGCTCTATTGAATATAAAGCCTCTTGCCTAATTCGGCGCTGTATACACCCCCACCAATATTTGTTCCTTATTCAGACCAGGAGGTCTCTGTATACTAGCTTGAGGTTATACCTTGGCGCTCGACCTAAATACATATTCTAACTTTTTTTTTATTTAGGGTTTGGGCTTTTCTTAAAAGAGCTGAATGCCCTTTTCAGGGCAATGCCCATACAAATGCCCTTTCAGGGCAATGGGTGCTTAGGTTTTTGTTAGAGTTAGGTTTTTTATTTTGGGAGGTTGGTTGGGTGGTGGGTTTTACTGTTGGGGGGGTCTTTGTATTTTATTTACAGGTAAAAGAGTTGTTTAACTTAGGGCAATGCCCTACAAAAGGCCCTTTTAAGGGCTATTAGTAGTTTATTGTAGGCTAGGGTTTTTTTTTATTTTGGGTGGGCTATTAGATTAGAAGTAATTCTTTTTTATTTTTGATAATTTCGTTTGCTATTTGTTGCAAATTAGATACTTTGTAATTTTTATAGTAGTGTTAAGATTTTTTAATGTGTATTTTAGTTTTCTTTGGCCTAGATTTGGAGTTTGGCGGTAGCCGTGAAAACCAGCGTTAGAGGCTCCTAACGCTGGTTTTAGGCTACCGCCGGTATTTGAAGTCAGTCAAAAAAGGGTCTAACGCTCACTTTTCAGCCGCGACTTTTCCATACCGCAGATCCCCTTACGTCAATTGCGTATCCTATCTTTTCATTGGGATCTTTCTAACTCCGGTATTTAGAGTTGTGGCTGAAGTAAGCGTTAGAAATCTAACGACAAAACTCCAGCCGCAGAAAAAAGTCAGTAGTTAAGAGCTTTCTGGGCTAACGCCGGTTCATAAAGCTCTTAACTACTGTGCCCTAAAGTACACTAACACCCATAAACTACCTATGCACCCCTAAACCGAGGTCCCCCCACATCGCCGCCACTCAATTACATTTTTTTAACCCCTAATCTGCCGACCGCCACCTACGTTATACTTATGTACCCCTAATCTGCTGCCCCTAACACCGCCGACCCCTATATTATATTTATTAACCTCTAATCTGCCCCCCACAACGTCGCCGCCAGCTACCTACACTTATTAACCCCTAATCTGCCGTCCGCATGCCGCCGCCAGCTACATTATAGCTATGTACCCCTAATCTGCTGCCCCTAACACCGCCGACCCCTATATTATATTTATTAACCCCTAACCTGCCCCCCTCAACGTCGCCTCCACCTGCCTACACTTAGTAACCCCTAATCTGCTGAGCGGATCTCACCGCTACTATAATAAAGTTATTAACCCCTAATCCGCCTCACTAACCCTATAATAAATAGTATTAAACCCTAATCTGCCCTCCCTAACATCGCCGACACCTAACTTCAAACATTAACCCCTAATCTGCCGACTGGAGCTCACCGCTATTCTAATAAATGTATTAACCCCTAAAGCTAAGTCTAACCCTAACACTAACACCCCCCTAACTTAAATATCATTAAAATCTAACAAAATTAATTAACTCTTATTAAATAAATTATTCCTATTTAAAGCTAAATACTTACCTGTAAAATAAATCCTAATATAGCTACAATATAAATTATAATTATATTATAGCTATTTTAGGATTAATATTTATTTTACAGGCAACTTTGTATTTATTTTAACCAGGTACAATAGCTATTAAATAGTTAAGAACTATTTAATAGCTACCTAGTTAAAATAATTACAAAATTACCTGTAAAATAAATCCTAACCTAAGTTACAATTAAACCTAACACTACACTATCAATAAATAAATTAAATAAAATACCTACAATTACCTACAATTAAACCTAACACTACACTATCAATAAATGAATTAAATACAATACCTACAAATAACTACAATGAAATAAACTAACTAAAGTACAAAAAATAAAAAAGAACTAAGTTACAAAAAATAAAAAAATATTTACAAACATAAGAAAAATATTACAACAATTTTAAACTAATTACACCTACTCTAAGCCCCCTAATAAAATAGCAAAGCCCCCCAAAATAAAAAATGCCCTACCCTATTCTAAATTACCAAAGTTCAAAGCTCTTTTACCTTACCAGCCCTGAACAGGGCCCTTTGCGGGGCATGCCCAAAGAAATTCAGCTCTTTTTCCTGTAAAAAAACACATACAATATCCCCCCCCCAACATTACAACCCACCACCCACATACCCCTAATCTAACCCAAACCCCCCTTAAATAAACCTAACACTAAGCCCCTGAAGATGTTCCTACCTTGTCTTCACCTCACCGGGTATCACACCGATCTGTCCTGGCTCCGATATCTTCATCTAAGCCCAAGCGGGGGCTAGACATCCATCATCCGACGGCTGAAGAAGTCCAGAAGAGGCTCCAAAGTCTTCATCCTATCCGGGAAGAAGAGTAGATCCGGACCGGCAACCATCTTCTTCCAAGCGGCATCTTCTATCTTCATCCGATGAGGACCGGCTCCATCTTGAAGACCTCCACCGCGGACTCATCTTCTTCCGACGACGACTTCCCGATGAATGGCGGTTCCTTTAAGGGACGTCATCCAAGATGGCGTCCCTCGAATTCCGATTGGCTGATTGGATTCTATCAGCCAATCGGAATTAAGGTAGGAAAATTCTGATTGGCTGATGGAATCAGCCAATCAGAATCAAGTTCAATCCGATTGGCTGATTCAATCAGATTGAACTTGATTCTGATTTTTTTATTTTTTGTAACTTAGTTCTTTTTTATTTTTTGTACTTTAGTTAGTTTATTTCATTGTAGTTATTTGTAGGTATTGTATTTAATTCATTTATTGATAGTGTAGTGTTAGGTTTAATTGTAGGTAGTTGTAGGTATTTTATTTAATTTATTTATTGATAGTGTAGTGTTAGGTTTAATTGTAACTTAGGTTAGGATTTATTTTACAGGTAATTTTGTAATTATTTTAACTAGGTAGCTATTAAATAGTTCTTAACTATTTAATAGCTATTGTACCTGGTTAAAATAAATACAAAGTTACCTGTAAAATAAATATTAATCCTAAAATAGCTATAATATAATTATAATTTATATTGTAGCTATATTAGGATTTATTTTACAGGTAAGTATTTAGCTTTAAATAGGAATAATTTATTTAATAAGAGTTAATTAATTTCGTTAGATTTAAATTATATTTAATTTAGGGGGGTGTTAGTGTTAGGGTTACACTTAGCTTTAGGGGTTAATACATTTATTAGAATAGCGGTTAGCTCCAGTCGGCAGATTAGGGGTTAATGTTTGAAGTTAGGTGTCGGCGATGTTAGGGAGGGCAGATTAGGGGTTAATACTATTTATTATAGGGTTAGTGAGGCGGATTAGGGGTTAATAACTTTATTATAATAGCGGTGCGGTCCGGTCGGCAGATTAGGGGTTAATAAGTGTAGGCAGGTGGAGGCGACATTGTGAGCGGCAGATTAGGGGTTAATAAATATAATATAGGGGTCGGCGGTGTTAGGGACAGCAGATTAGGAGTACATAGGGATAATCTAAGTAGAGGCGGTTTACGGAGCGGCAGATTAGGGGTTAATAATAATATGCAGGGGTCAGCGATAGCGGGGGCGGCAGAATAGGGGTTAATAAGTGTAAGGTTAGGGGTGTTTAGACTCGGGGTACATGTTAGAGTGTTAGGTGCAGACGTAGGAAGTGTTTCCCCATAGCAAACAATGGGACTGCGTTAGGAGCTGATCGCGGCTTTTTTGCAGGTGTTAGGTTTTTTTTCAGCTCAAACAGCCCCATTGTTTCCTATGGGGGAATCGTGCACGAGCACGTTTTTGAAGCTGGCCGCGTCCGTAAGCAACTCTGGTATCGAGAGTTGCAGTGGCGTTAAATATGCTCTACGCTCCTTTTTTGGAGCCTAACGCAGCCATTCTGTGGACTCTCAATACCAGAGTTATTTTAAAGGTGCGGCCAGAAAAAAGCCAGCGTTAGCTACGCGGGTCGTTACCGACAAAACTCTAAATCTAGCCGTTTAATTGGTAGTTAGTTTAATTTTAGTTTAATAGTTATATTAGTTTAATTGTTAGTTTAAACTTAGTTTTTTTTTATTTGACAGGTAGGTTTTAATTTAATTTAGGGAAATTGTAATTTTAATATAAAGTTAGGGGGGCATTAGGTTTAGGGTTTACTAGTTTAAATTAGTTTATTGTGATGTGGGGGGCTTTCGGTTTAGGGCTTAATAATTTAATTTAGTATATTTCGTTGTGGGGGGCTTGCGGTTTTGGGGTTAATAGGTTTATTATAATGACGGCGGAGTTGGGGAGTGGCAGAATAGGGGATAATAACTTTAGTATAGTGGGGGCGATGTGGGCGGACGGCAGATTAGGGGTTAATAATATTGAAATAGTGTTTGCGATGCGGTAGGGCGATGGTTTAGGGGTTAATAACTGTATTATAGTCGTGATGATGTCGGGGAGCGGCGGAATAGGGGTTCATACATGTTATTAGTGGCAGCGATGTTGGGAGCAGCAGATTAGGGGTTAATAAGTTTAATATAGTGTTTGCGATGTGAGAGGGCCTCGGTTTAGGGGTTAATTGGTAGTTTATGGGTGTTAGTGTACTTTGTAACATTTTAGTTATGAGTTTTATGTAACAGTTTTGTTTTGTAAAACTCATAAGTACTGCTCTCAGATGGCGGTACGGATCTTGTCGTTATAGGGTTATAGCTTTTTAGCCTCACCACAAAACTCGTAATGGCAGCGCTACGGGAATCCCATGAAAAAATTTAATTTTTATGAGTGCGGGACTAACGTTGCGGTACAGGCTAATAGGCTTTCGGTACAGCTATACTGATAAGACTCGTAATGGCTGCATTGCTGGTTTAACGCTAAAATGACTATTTGTTCAGCGTTAAAAGATGAACGCACAACTCGTAATATAATAACTAGTTAGGCTCAGGAGCTGCTGATTGGTGGCTGCACATATGTGGCTCATGTTATTGGCTCACCCTTGTGCATTGTTGTTTCTTTAACAAAGGATACCAAGAGAATGAAGCAACTTAGATTTAAAAAAAAAGAATTTGAAAGTTGTTTAAAATGGTATGTTCTATCTATTTCATGAAAGAAAAATGTAGGTTTCCTGCCCGATTAATGTTCTTCTAAAAGTGTGAGCTGAGCATGTGCACGACTAAAAATTTTGCTAAACACCATGATCCTCTTTTTTTTTTAAGTCTTTTTTTACTTAATATCAGGTATTTAAATGGACACTGAACATAATTTTTTTCTTTCATGATTCAGATAGTAATTTTCTTTGTTCTCTTGCTATCTTTATTTTAAAAGCAGGAGTGTAAATCTTAGCAGCCAGCCCATTTTAGGTTCAGCACCATGGATAGCGCTTGCTTATTGGAGACTTAAATCCCCCCAATAAGCAAGCATAACCCAGGTTCTCCACTAAAAATGGGCCAGCTCCTATGCATCACATTCCTGCTTTTTAAATAAAGATAGCAAGCGAACGAAGAAAAATTGATAATAGGAGTAAATTAGAAAGTTGCTTAAAATTGCATGCTCTATCTGAATCATGAAAGAAAAAAAAATTGGGTTTAGTGTCCTTTCTTACACTTAGGGCCTGGAGATCAATACTTTGCTGGGCCAGACATAGAAAAGCTCACTGACCATTGCAGCATTGCACTCAAAGAATTATCTAAAAAAGGGGGTTGTCCTTGCAAGTTGCAAGATGTTTTTTATAAAAAACAATTGAGCTTGCTGGAATGGGAAACTATGCTGGGGAGAGTGAAGTTTGCTGGGAACAGAGGGTGCACTTTACAAATTATGCCCTGTAGCCAATACAGATCAGCTTTCATTATCTTACAAATGCTTCTATTTTCATAGACATGTGTTTTTCTATGAGGGTGATAAGTGTTTTTCTTATTTTGACACAATCTCACCACCTTTCTGTTTGTAAGAAAACAGAAAGATCTGCAGAAGGAAATATTTAGAGAATACGCCAGACCTGGAGGAGAAATATCAGCTACGACCATGGAAGGGTCCTGTGCAGAACACTAGCAGATGTGAGAAAACTGATTTCTTAATAAGGAAAGCAATAGACTTTGAATGTTGTATTATAAATACAAAAGTCACAGTGTTTCTTGCATGTTCAGTGTAGTTTTATGGTGATTTTATTACAAGGACAGAGACTCATATTTTGCTATATATCTTTTCTCTTTACTGAGGGCAGCATTTTAATGTACATTAAATTCAAACAAACAGAGAATACAGTACAGAACAGAACTTATTAACCAATGAAAACAGGGATAGACATGGAGTGGACAAAGTTGACCAATGAGCATAGTCCAACACATCATAACATAGCCAGTAACTGTCCAATCTTCCTCTTTTCTCTTTGCCAAGAGATAAGTATATTGTTTAATTGCAAATCAAATAAAACTAAATACATTTTCTGTTTTGTTGTTTTCCTTGATATTTTATATAATATTTTATATTAAGGTTGTTTATTTATGTCTTTTGCCTTAATTATTTTCAAGAAAAATGTTTTCTTCTTTATCTATCCAACTTTTTTCTTACCCTCTCCGGTTGTCATTTTCCGTTTTTTAATTTTTTCCCCTTCTTATAAACTTTTATTATTTTCTTAGTGCATTTCTATCCTATTTTTCTTTTTTACTTTCGTTTTTTATTTAACACTCGTTTTTTACCTTATTTCTTATGCTCCACCTCATTTACCAGTTTCTTCTCCTACTATCAGTAGATGGGTTAAAGGAGTTATGAATCAAGCAGGTGTCAATAGTTTTTTCTCTTCTCATTCAATAAGAGGAGCTTCGGCTTCAAAGGCATTCTCCAAATCCACTTCCCTTCAGGATATCCTTAATGCTGCCGATTGGTCATCTGATTCAGTTTTTAGACAATTTTATTTTAAACCTATTCATTCTATGCCTTTTAATTTGGTTTCATAAGTTCTTTGCTTTAAACTAGCAAAATATGAGTCTCTGTCCTTGTAATAAAATTCAGATTATCCTAGCTTTGTGAAGGTATAATCTAGATTTTATTAAAGAGACAGAGACGAGTATTTCCCCCCCCCCATATTTTATTGTTCTTGTATTTACATGATGTTTTTACCCTCCCTATATATTAAAGTTTCTATTATAATTTTTATTAACATTGTTTTACTATATTTTATTTTAGTGCAAAATCCCACTCCAGGTTTTCAAGGAACCGTCTGAGCATTACATACAGCCGCTACAATCAACTTCTTCAGGATTTCTATCATCTTCAAGCAAGTTTTCCTTTATTCAAGTCTTCAAGAATTTCTTCAAGCAAAACTGCTTTTCTTCAATGTTCCTGTTCCTCCTCATCTTCATGTTCTTAGGAGTCATGTTCTACTTTTTGGACACTATCCTTTTTGGTTTTCGCAACAAAGTTCAAAGAGGAAGATTGGACAGTTACTGGCTATGTTATGATGTTTTGGACTATGCTCATTGGTCAACTTTGTCCACTCCATGTCTATCCCTGTTTTCATTGGTTAATAAGTTCTGTTCTGTACTGTATTCTCTGTTTGTTTGAATTTAATGTACTTTAAAATGCTGCCCTCAGTAAAGAGAAAAGATATATAGCAAAATACTCGTCTCTGTCTCTTTAATAAAATCTAGATTATACCTTCACAAAGCTAGGATAATCGGAATTTCTACTGTACTCCTTCATTTTTTTTTTATACAGAATTTCAATAAGAATTTAAATTTTTCCATAAAATAAGATTTGTGCTAAACAATTAATGTTTTTTTAATGAGGTTTACCATAGGCAAGAGATTGCTACAGAAATAAAAAAACTAAATTTATGTTACCTGATTAATTTCTTTTGTGGTGGTGGTAGTCCATAAGGTATTACTGCTGGGATTAAAATCCTGGCCACAAGGAGGAGGCAAAGATTACAAAAAGCTCTAAAAACGTAATCCCTCCCACCTTTCTGGTATGCCAATCTGACAAATAGCCAAGAAAGGAGAAGTAGAAAAGTAAGAATGGACAAAGCAGGGAAAATGAGGTGAAAACTAGTACTGCCACCAGAAAAAAAAAAATAATTAAGAAAAAAATGAAATTGGGCATGTCTTGTGGACTCTCGCCACCATGCAAGAAATTAATTTATCCAGTAAGCATAAATTATATTTTCTTTAATAAGGTGGTGAGAGCCACAAGTCATTACTCCAGGTAACTAATAGCAGAGCTGTGGAATCCACGAGTAATTGGGCAGGGAAAAACATTTTTAAGGCAGACACCTAATTACCAGACACGGCTGCCTGAAGGACTTTCCTACCAAGCACATCAAAGTGGTAGAATGTAGAAAAAGTATAAGAAAGAAAAGAAAAGGGCCATTTATGAAAACCCAAGAAGACGAAACTGAACTAGTAGAATGGATAAAAATACATTTTTTAAAAGACTATCCTGCCTCCAAAAAGCCTTGGTAAATAAAGTTTTAGACAAGAAGCTAAAGAAACATCTGTGGCCCTTGGGCCTTTACATGGACCAAGGGGACAAGCAACAAACCTTTGTAATTTGTAAGTAGAATTAGAATGTTCTAACATCATCTAAAACATGTGACAGACCATCAATTAAATACTTTGGATAAGGACAATGCCATGGACTATAATCTCTTGATTGATGTAATCTAAAGAATCGTATTGAGTCATTAAAACTGTCTTACCTAAAGAAAACTAAGAAACGGAAAGATCAAACAATCTGAAACTCTTCTGGCAGAAGATAATGCTAAAAGCATCCAAAACTTCCAAGCTAGAAGCTAAATATCCAAAGCATGCATAGGTTCAAAAGGAGAAACCTGTAAAGCTTGTAAAAACCAAATGAATGTGCCAAAGAGGAGAAATTGGTTTAAATACTGGATTTATCCTGACTAAGCTTGAACAAAGCTTTGATTTCAGAACACAGCAATTTTCCTGTAGTATGAAACATAAAAGTCTAAATAAGACTCTATAAAGAGCTAACAGATAAGCTTTTATCTGAATCACCTGGCAAAAAGAAGAATTCTTGAAATTCTATAAGAATGTCTGTTAAAACCTGATTTTTCACAAAAGAAAACTAACAATGTTCCAGACTTTCTGGCTTGGAATAAGGTATTCACTACAGCATCAAATAAACCTCTCTTTGATTTAAAAATAGGTGTTCAATCTCTAAGCTTGCAAGGTGACAGACTTGTGATCTAGATGATAAAAGGAACCCTGAGACAATAGGTCATGTAAAAGTTAAACACTGTGTAGAAAACTAGAGATGTGCATTTGCGCATTAGAGTAATGCAAAATTGTCTGAATTTTGCTGATTGGTCGAGTCGATTGATATACAAACAGCTAAATACATTATTGGACTAAACGGACAAAATGGACAAAAAAGGAATGATTACTTGTAAAAACAATTAAATTTGTTGTTCGTGCACTTTGGCGCACAAAGAGGTGCAGGAATGGGGTAAAGGAGTTATATTGTTAGGTTAATAAGCTTATTTGCTTGTAATAATGTACAAGGGGTCTGACTATTCATTTGTCCATCATCACTTGCCCAATCCCTGATGTTAGGGACAGTCAGGCACTAAATGCTGGATTTGAGTCATACAGAAGTTGCATGTTCCTTTAACATTAAAACATAGGTTTTTCTTAATTGTTTGCATCCTATAATGTAAGATTTTTGCTAATATTTTCCATATAAGCTGTTCCCATTGAAAATAATGGTAATGAATCTGAATCCAATATTCGTTTGAACCGAATGCCTGCATGTGCAAAATATGGCTGAACTTAAGTTTTGCAGTGCCTGGCTAGAGCAATCAGAATTATTTAAAAAATGCTCTACTTAATCCAAGCTATGACTCTTTAAAACAGTCAAATCATCAGGTTAATCTCTGAGAGATCCCATTGTTCTACAATCTTGTGGAAAACTATTTAATAGAGATATCATTCTTGTGGTAGGGGATGCTAACTGATGAAAACTGCACTGTAAGCAGACATTTTTTTCTGTGTTCAAATAAAAAAACTTAATTGATAAGGACCTAAAAGTTCTCCCTTGATGATTGACATAGGCTACAGTTGTAACATTCTCTGATTTAATTTTCGAGAGGCCAGATATGAATGGACTTGAAGATTATTATTGGTAACCTTTCCTCCTGAGGAAACCAGACTCCCTGTGCTCTCTTGGACCCCCAGACAGAACACCAATACATAGTCATTATTTTCCAAGATGGGCAAAAAAAGGATGCCCCCCAGAAAAATAAATTGGTAAGAACAGAGATTGCCTAACTGAAGAATCCAATAGGATTCAAAGGGGCCCATTTATCAAAGGGCTTGCGGACCTGATCCGACACTGCGGATCAGGTCCGCAAGACCTCGCTAAATGCGGAGAGCAATACGCTCTCCACATTTAACATTGCACCAGCAGCTCACAAGAGCTGCTGGTGCAACGCCGCCCCCTGCTGACTCGCGGCCAATCGGCCGCCAGCAGGGAGCTGTCAATCAACCCGATCGTATTCGATCGGGTTGATTTCCGGCGGTTCCTGTCCGCCTGCTCAGAGCAGGCGGACAGGGTTATGAAGCAGCGGTCTTTAGACCGCTGCTTCATAACTTGTGTTTCTGGCGAGTCTGAAGACTCGCCAGAAACACGGCCCTTCAAGCTCCATACGGAGCTTGATAAATGGGCCTGTAAGAGATAGATTAGTCAAATTTCTGCACCATTGCCAAAGCAAGGAAGATTGAAAAAGTCTCATATGAAAACATTTAAAGACATAGACATATGAAAAATATCAAGTCATAATTGATGTTGCGCCAATCTTGATGCAAATCCGGAACTAAAAGAAACATATTTCAAGTAAGGATGTATGACAGTGAGGATGTACAGCAAACCTACAACCTGCTGAACGCTTCTCATGAGATATTCAATGTTGTGTCACTGACTAATGAACCTATTAGTGTGGAGATTTCTCTAATTTAGTAGGAAATGAAGGCCAATAACAATTAAATAACTTAAAAACATATTTAATTTGATTAAAGCTTGACCAGCATCTACAAACATAATAATTTTAAACATACATATTAACCAGAAAGAAGCAAGTTAATACAGGATACTGGCCAGGTGAAATATTGAGAAAAGAGTGCTAATAGTTTTAAGGGAAATGAAAAAGCTTACT
The DNA here is from genome assembly GCF_027579735.1 of Bombina bombina. NCBI lineage: Eukaryota > Metazoa > Chordata > Amphibia > Anura > Bombinatoridae > Bombina > Bombina bombina. Next base: position 1,004,398,048 of record NC_069499.1, read on the forward strand.
AGCTTGGAAGTCATTTCAGAAAAGCTGCTAAATGAAAGGCCAATGTTTAGGGTTAAGTTTGGCTAGTAGATGGGAAACACCTTGGGAAGACAAGCTAAAGTTTGTGACTTACACTGTTGCTAGTTATCAACCGGTTGATCTGAGGAGCTGCTGGTGCAATGCTGAATACGGCGAGCGTATTGCTCTCCGTATTCAGTGAGGTCTGGCGTACCTGATCCGCAGTGTCGGATCAGGTCCGCCAGACCTTGATAACTAGAGGCCCTAGGCTGTGGATTTTAAACCATGGCCTGTAAATAAATGTGGTCTACTCGTTAGCGAAATACACATGAGTGCAATAATTATGTTGCTAAATGGAGGTAGAATATCTCATATCCCAGAACAGCAGAGTTAAGTAATAACCTTGATGTATTGGCTGCAAAGCTTATCTGTCTGCAATATCAAAATTAGGCTCTTTAAATGCCAACTGTTTATATACATTTGGTTATATTCACTGCTACCATTGAAAAGACAAATGTAATCATTAGAATATTATATGCTGCATTCGCTGGCTCCCGGCGTAACTGCTTTAATTGAAATACTGCTCATGAGACTAGCTAAATCACCTCTGCTTACAAACATGGACATCTATAGATATAAAAAAGAGATACATTTGGATTGGTCAAAAGGTCATAATAGGCAGAGTCAGCTGGCCCATAAAGAGTCATGGGAAATGCTGCACCCTCACCCTTTGAGAAAGCCAGTCAGTGGCGAAACATGTCAGGGGACAGGAGGGAATCTGTGTAGATTTTAATGGGCAATGAGCTGCTGGTAAATCTGCTTAACACAAACCAACATGGATAATAATATTCTAAGTGGACACGCTGGAATGTATGCGCATGCCCACTGTTAACTTATAACTAGGTGTGTTGGAATGTGTAGCATTTTAAATCTATAGATGTCCATGTTTGTAAGCAGAGGTGATTAAGCTAGTCTCATAAGCAGTATTTAAAATTCCTGACTACACCACTAGTAGTGCCATTAGTGTTTTTCCTTTGTTAAAGGGACATGAAACCCAACATTTTTCTTTCATGTTTCAGATAGAGAATACAATTTTAAACAGCTTTCCAATTTACTTCTATTATTTAATTTGCTTCCTTCTCTTGTTATCATGTGCTGAAAGGTTTATCTAGGAAAGTTCATGAGCAGCAGAGAACCTAGGTCCTAGCTGTTGATTGGTGGCTGCATATATATATTGAATGTGATTGGCTCACCCATGAGTTTAGTTAGAAACCATTAGTGCATTGCTGCACCTTCAACAAATGATACCAAGAGAATGAAACAGATTTGATAATAGAAGTAAATTAGAATGTTGTTTAAAATTATATTCTCTATCTGAATCATGAAAGAAACAGTTTGGGTTTCATGTCCCTTTAAGGGTGAGTGGACGTTGAACTGGAACAAAGTCTGGCAGCATGGTGCAGGCACAGCAGCAGCAGTGAAGTTGGAGACCTGTTGTGATGATGGAGCATGGGAGTGTTGGAATGGGGCATGTCTGTCGGAGACTGAAAAGTAGAGCAGGAGGTGTGTCGAGGCTGCAGGAGAGGCACAGGTAGAAAAGTTTGCAAACTTGCACTGAACAAGACTCTATTTACTAATGTTAGCTGAAGGTATAGTATATCCATGAAAAGGCAGCAATATATAATTCCTCTAGGGCTTTATAGATCCCATTAGTACTTAGACTGTTACTTCTGAGAAGATAAACAGGAGTAGAAAAAAAGTGGTTAGAGAAGATAAAGTGAGAGAGTGAGTGGAGAGAAAAGAAGAGTGAAGAGATAGAAGAGATGGAAAAGAAAGAGTGTAAAGTGAAGATGGCTTGAGAGAGGTGAGAGGGTAAAAAAGAGAGATTATAGAAAGGAGAAAGTGGAAAATGAGTGTAAAGAGATTGAAAGAGAGATTATAGATCTGCTATAACATTCCACAATTTTTTTTTTTGCTATGACCTTTCAAGACTGTTAGTACTGTATCTGAACTCGCACAGAGAATGCAGAAAGTAATTGCTAACAGTCATGAAAGGTCATAGTATACCCGGAGGTTTTTGTTTTGTTAATTATAAGGAATTATAAACTGTTTGTTGCATTATTTCATTTGTTATGATATTAAATAAAAAATATATATTAAAAATTACTGCACAATAAGGAGTTTCACAATGGCTAAACCTATTCAAAAAGGAGATGGGGTATTTGGTGTGGTATGGGCGGATGATGGGAGGAATCAGAAGTAAAGGTGGATGTGCCCAGGCTACAAGATTAAGACTGGAAATTTTGAGCCCTGATCGATTACAGTGGAAATTTTCAGGCAGTGTCACCTTCCCACCGCAATCAGAGTCTATTTTACTGCCGGTCTGTTTTTGGAATGGGTTTCATGCAAACTGAATCATGAGTGTGGCCACTGCAAGCGGCATCAGCTCTAAATCCTTTGTCCTACTCTTTCAGTAACCCGCACTCAGTACTTGGTTAGAGCCTATGTAAGGTAATAAACTTTAAAATAAAAATAATTGAAACATGAAAAAAATCAATAAAAATCAATATCTTCTTGATTTTCCCTACTCTCCCAGGCATACCTTGTACTCATCCTGGAAGGGGATGTGTGTCTTTTTCAGGCAATGTATTTATCAATATATATTATAACAATGTACAAATATTCATATTAGCTTTCAAAAGGGAATATAGTATATAGGTACTTAAAGGGACACCAGAATGTTTACTGTTGAAAAAGGTAGATAATCCCTTTAATACCCATTCCCCAGTTTTGCATAACCAACACAGTTATATTAATATATGTTTTACCCCTGTGATTACCTTGTATCTAAGCCTCTGCAGATTGCTCCCTTATTTCAGGGCTTTTAACAGACATGCAGTTTAGCCATTCAGTGCAGACTCCTAAATAACTCCATGGGAGTGAGCACAATGTTATCTATATGACACACATGAACTAGTACTGTCTAACTGTGAAAAACTTTCAAAATGCTCTGAGCTAAGAGGCAGTTTTCAACGGTTTAGAAATCAGTTTGAGTCTACCTGGATTTAGCTTTTCAAAAATAGCACCAAGGAAACAAAGCAAATTTAATCATAAAAGGAAATTGAAAAGTTGTTTAAAATCGCATGCCCTCTCTGAATCATGAACGTTTAATTTTGTCTAGACTGTCCCTTTAAACATTGGCATTTTTTTATTATTTAAGGAAGAATGACCTTGTAATATTGCTTTATGTGGACAACCAATTGTGTAACTTTACAGACATATCTGAATGCTAGGTTACTAACAGCTGTCTCCTACAAGAAATTAAAAACTAAAACTCTTTGTTCAACCCCAACATACTACATAAAAGCACAAACAGAAAAAATGGCTGCACCACCTTAACCAGGAAAAACATAATGGTGAAAACATTGTAGCAAATTAGATTTTGTGTTAAGAAAATTATGTTTTTTTTTCTAGAATAAGACATTAAACTTGGCACTATTGTAATGCCAATTAATTTCCCTAGAATTTAAAAAGATTTGACACTTAGTTGCTAGCAGTCAGGTGGTTGAGGTTACTGAGACATTTTCTTATTTTAAGCCATGCACACAATCAGCAGATAATCTTTACTTAAAGGGACATAATATCGAGTTGATGAATCACTTGCAAGTGATGTAGCGTATCTGTAAAAATCAGACTAGAAAATATCACATGATATGCGTAAAAAAAGGAAGATAATTTGCCTCACAACTTCCTCAATAGCTACATTACAGTGTAAAGCTTGTGTAGACACAGTCACTTTATTTCCCACCTAAGTTTAAGGAAGTTTATGATGAAATCTCGTAAGATTTCAGTGGAATCCCAAGAGATAACAGTAAACTGATGAAGATGATTGTTTGTTTATTTTTACCATGCAGATGACAGTAAAATAAAATAGCTCTGGATCACAGAGGTAAAATATTTTCCTCTTAAAAATATATATTTATGTGCTCCTCCTAACATACTACATGTAAACATAATTTGAAAAATTGTTGTACCACCTTTTCAAGGAAGTGAAATAAGAATTTCTCTTTTTTTACATTTAAGCCATTAATCATTTGTTAAAACGAACACAAAAAGTAATTACTTTTATATTATAATTGCATTTTAAAGTATTACTTTTTTTTGTAAAACAGTTATTTCTGTACAAAACCAGTTTGTTTGCTTCTAAGGAACATCACAGTCATATACATATGTGGACTGAAATATAATATAAATATTTAGAATTTACTGTTTCGTTAAGATTACACTTATGGGGCATATTTATCAAAGTGTCAACCGAAAATACGCCGGAATTCCCCATTGTAATTGTTGCAAGATTGATCCGACCTAGTTACCAAAGCCTCAAGATCGGCAAATGTTGAAATTTGTGACGTAACATACAATCCCGCAATCTCAATAGGGACAGCCAATAGGATGAGAGCTCAATCCTATTGGCTGATTGGAACAGCCAGTAGGATTTTAGCAGCTCTAATTCCTATTGGCTGATTGAAATATTTCAGCCAATAGGAATGCAAGGGACGCCATCTTGGATTGCGTCACTTGCATTGAAGAATCAGTGTACGACGGAGACCATATGAAGAGGATGTTCCGTGCCGGATGTCTTCAGGATGGACCCACTCTGCACCGACTGGATGAAGATAGAAGAGGCCACCTGAATGAAGACTTATTGCCGCCTGGATGAGGACTTCGCCGGCTATATTGATCCTTCAAGCGGGACTTCAAGAACTGTAAGTGGATCGTCGGGGGTTAGTGTTAGGTTTATTTAAGGTTTTTTTGGGTGGGTTTTATTTTTAGATTAGGGTCTGGGCAGTAAAAGAGCTAAATGCCCTTTTAAGGGCAATGCCCATACAAATGCCCTTTTCAGGGCAATGGGTAGCTTAGGTTATTTTAGATAGTTTTTTTATTTGGGGTGTTAGTTGGGTGGTGGGTTTTACTGTTGGGGGGGCTGTTTGTATTTTTTTTGCCAGTTAAAAGAGCTATTATCTTTGGGGCAATGCCCCACAAAAGGCCCTTTTAAGGGCCATTGGTAGTTTATTGTAGGCTAGGGTTTTTTTTTTAGGGGGGCTTTTTTATTTTGATAGGGCTATTAGATTAGGTGTACATTTTTTTATTTTTGATAATTTGGTTTGTTATTTTTCGTAATTTAGTTTTTGTTTTTTTTTGGTAACAAAGTTTTTTTTTTGTAATTTATAGGACTTTGTAATAATGTTTAATTGTATATATATTTTTTTTAGTAGGGTTAGGTTTTTTAATATGTAATTTAGTTTATTTAAATGGTAGTTTAATTTAATTGTAGTATAATAGTTAGGGTAGGTTAAATAATAGTTTAAAATGAGTTTATTTTAATTCTACAGGTAAGTTTTAATTTATTTGAAGATAGGGATGTTGTAATTTAAATTTAAATTTAAGGGGTTGTTAGGTTTAGGGGTTAATAGCTTAATTTATTTTTTTGCGATGTGGGGGGGCTGACGGTTTAGGGGTTAAAAGGTTTAGTTAGTGGTGGTGATGTGGGAGGCCAGAGGTTTAGGGGTTAATACGTTTATTTAGTGGCGGCGGTGTCGGGGAGTGGCGGGATAGGGGTTAATAACTTTATTTATGTTACGGCGGTGTCAGGGAGTGGCAGGATAGGGGTTAAACATTTTAGTATAGTGGCGGCATTTAGTGAAATGGTAAAATAAAGTTGGGAAAAAGCCGAATAGACGCAAGATCAATGACTACTAGTTAACAACAATCCGATGCTCATCGCCCCGTACTTGGTGCGCATGTTTTTGACAGCTTTTTTTATAAATAAGGAGAGCATATTGAGATCCGCGGCCGCAATGTTTGGCGATGTTAGGTGAGCGTATTGATGCCGGCGAATGCAACATAGTTGACGCTTTGATAAATATACCCCTATATATATATATATATATATATATATATATATATATATATATATATACATAAATATAATCTTCCCTTTTTGATTATGGAACCATATTCAGCCCCAGGTGTTCTCCTGTTTACTTCTCTCTCCCCTGTGAAATTATGTATTCCAGATTCCTCATTAGTTTTTATGGAAGGCATCTCTCAACTCTCTGGGACTTCCAGGTTCCACCATTTTTCTTATATAATTCAGTGAGCTCTGGTCCTGGGAAGTCAGCACTATATATTTTTTTTAAACTGGAAACCATAGAAAGTATTGAGGCTACGGGAAACTGAAACTGTCAGTTTTTCAGATTTATTTTAATAAGAAGAAATACAAAGTGCAATGTAGTTTGTAAAAGATACATATAAAAATAAGAATGAGCCTAATTTATTAAAGTTATACAGCTACTGTGAAAGCATAATCTGAATTTGTATATACACAATCCTAAAAATACTGGTATTTACAAAATAGAAAGTGCAAAGTTTATATGTAATAAAACGGAATATGAAGTGCAAATTAATATAAATATAAAGCACAAAGTGTAAATGCAGCAAAACTCTAATGTCATGTAGTACTAAATTGCAACAGGGTTGCCTATGCTTTAAATACAAAAATGTAGGGAACGCCCCCTGGAGAAGTATAGCCAAATTTACCTTTTTAGAATTTCTTGCAGTTCTGGAGGATCATTTTATATCATCTCACCTGAGTGGAGACCTTTATATCATCAGGTCCCTAAATATCTACACTGATTTAATGCCTTCATTGACTGACATTTCTATTTACGAAGTGTGGGCTTTGTTATATGCTAACTCACATCAGTGTCTATTTAGGGCACTTTGAGGTGGATGGTCCTTACACCACACCTTTTGCTGACTAGGATCATTGACCACTGGTCAATGTACATATGATCTGCCCTTGTTATACAGGTGACTGTCCCACACAATTATAATTAATATTTGCGCATTTTAATATTCCATTCATATATTCTTATCCATTTATTTTTAATGGTAAGCGTTTACTTATAAATTTGTAATATGGAATTCCTAATTGGTATAAATATAAGGTTTATGTACAATGTTTGTCTCTTGGGGTATTTAATTTACCTACCATACAGGTATTGTGCCTGTTTATCACTTAATTTTGTGACTAAGTTATTGAGCTCTGAGTTTACTGGTTTATGTGCCCAGTGGTTGGGATGTATCACCAATGGCACACACTAACATACTTTGATAAATTATTTGTGATTAGTAAGATAAGGCGAATAACTAAGCTTAACTATTTATTTTATTGGGACTAAGGTATTGTCTATCATATGCGTCCTAAGGGGTTAATATCTGGATGCTGTATATATCAAATTAGTAACAAAGTATAAGGATTGTGTATTGAGTAGTGTTTTACTACACTAATAACGTTTTTCTTTTGTATTCTTTATGTATACTTATATCTGATTGATGTAATGCTTTTACTATTGCTTATGTGTTGTGAAGGTGTAATTTGTGAGGTACAAACAAAAGAAAGAGAAGAAACACTATATTGGCACACAAATACTGTAAGAGGGTAGTTCATCCAAACAAATACATTTGTAAGAGAGGAGTGAAGAGTGGGATGTTTAAAACTTAAATTTTAATGTTATAACTGTATTAAAATAAGGGGGTGTTGAAAAACACCACAATTGCATAAACAAAAAACAAAAAAGAAGGAAAAAATTAAAACTTACATATTACATGTACTGCTCCCTGAGTGTCAAGCCAGTAACTATAGGCTGACCATATTGCCGCTTTAAAAAGGGGACACATATGAAAAATACATATGTCAGGGCTGTTTAAAGAAATGTTTTGAATAATGTTCCATTATAAGAACCCTGACATATGTATTTTTCATATGTGTCCCTTTTTAAAGCGGCAATATGGTCAACCTAAGTAACTATAATGTCCTATAGCCAACTATGTTAAAGGATTAACATGTTCAAATAACCCTAAATGGTAGAAGAGTATGCTCTATGTTAGCACGAGGTAGTAACTGGTGTGAAAACTAAGATGATCTCAATGGTATAAGTAGCAGAGTCTAAAAAATATCACTATTAATACCAAAGCCAAAGTGTCTGTTGGATACCTTTTAATACCAAGATAAGGTATTTAGCTAGTTACTGCTAATTGAATACCTTTTACTACCTGTTAATTCCATATTGAATCTAGTTCCCAATAATGAATAATATCAGTTTGCTAGTAGCCAGGGCACCAGTTGAGCTAACAATACCACGGCCAGAATGGCTGTGTTGTACCAATTAATACCGTTAAATAAAGGTGACCCATGGGCTATTGAGAACTGTTAGAAAATTAACATTAAGTTCAGATGAACCTAAATAGAAGCAAAGTATGCTCTATGGCAGTGCGAGAGTGGTAACTAGTTAATACTCAAATATTCCCTTTTAATACCTATTAATGCCAAGATAAGGCGTGTAGATAGTAACTGCTAAGAAGATACCTATAACTACCAGCTAGTACCACATTGAATCTAATTCCCAATATAGGAAAATACCAACATACTAGTAGCCAGGGCACCAATTAGTCTATCAAAAAGACAGCCAAAATGGCTGTGTTATACCAATTAATACCGTTAGATAATGTTGGATAAAGGTAACCCATGTTCTCTTAAATGCTGTTAGTAAATTAAATTAAATTCAACAGGGTTTAAAAGTCGGACCGCGTACATATTACAGTGGCATAAGGAAAATAACAATCAAAAGACAAAGAACAGGGAGCAATGCGAATGCCTGACGCAAGTTTCGCATCTGCTTTGTCAAAGGCACCGATCGCTATCCTACTCTCCTCCTTTATATTGCCCACCGCCAATCAGATATGAGCAGTGTGAGCGTCACTAACTGCTCAGATCTGATTGGCGGTGGGCGATATAAAGGAGGAGAGTTGGATAGCGATCAGTGCCTTTGACAAAGCAGATGCAAATGCGTGTCAGGCGTTCGCACTGCCCCCTGTTCTGTGTCTTTTGATTGTTATTTTCTTATGCCGCTGTAATATGTACGCGGTCCGACTTTCAAACCCTGTTGAATTTAATTTAATTTAATTTACTAACAGCATTTAAGAGCCCCTGGGTTTCCTTTATCCAACGTTATCTAACGGTATTAATTGGTACAACACAGCCATTCTGGCGGTGGTATTGATAGCTCAACTGGTGCCCTGGCTACTAGCATACTGATATTATTCATTATTGGAAACTAGATTCAATATGGAAATAACAGGTAGTAAAAGGTATTCGATTAGCAGTAACTAGCTTCACGCCTTATCTTGGTATTAAAAGGTATCCAACAGCCACTTTGGCTTTGGTATTAATAGTGATATTTTTTAGACTCTGCTACTTATACCATTGAGATCATCTTAGTTTTCACCAGTTACTACCTCGTGCTAACATAGAGCATACTCTTCTACCATTTAGGGTTTTTTGAACATGTTAATCCTTTAACATAGTCGGCTTTAGGACATTATAGTTACTTAGGTTGACCATATTGCCGCTTTAAAAAGGGACACATATGAAAAATACATTTGTCTGGATGAACTACCCTCTTACAGTATTTGTGTGCCAATATAGTGTTTCTTCTCTTTCTTTTGTTTGTATCTTTTCCATTTAGACACTAGGCACTGCCCCTCTATCTGTATATTCTACGCTAGAGGGGATTTTGGGCCATTCATCCACCACCCTCACCTCCCTGACTTACCATCAGGGAACCCCCCTGATCGTTAAAGGGACATGAAACCCAAAAATGTTATTTCATGATTCAGACAGAACATGTGATTTTAAACAACTTTCTAAATTGCTTGATTCTCTTGGTATCCTAAATTGTATAGCATATCTTGGTAGGCTCAGGAGTCGCAATACATTACTGGGAGATATCTGCTGATTGGTGGCTGCACAAAAATGCCTCTTTTAATTTGTTCACCAAATGTCTTCAGATAGCTCCCAGTAGTGCATAACTGCTCCTTCAAAAAACAATACCAAGGAAATTAAGCAAATTGGATAAACAAAGTAAATTGGAAAATTGTTCAAAATCACATGTTCTATTTGAATCATGAAAAATAAGAAAAAGAAACATGTTAGGATTCATGTCCCTTTAACTTGGTTTGTGCTATCACTATGGAAACCATTTGTGGGAGGAGTTTCAGGTGTAAATTTTCTGTGTTTGTTAACTATCTGACTAGTCTGATGAAAGGACTGTGACCCCGAAACATCACTGTTTTCACAATATTTAACGCTACCGCTCAAGCATAAACACTGCTAGTTATATTTTTCTGCACGCTAACTTCAAGACCTCGAATATAACTTTTTCTCCCCATCGACTTCAATGGAGAGTGCAGAAGAAAAAAAAACCTATCACTTGTCATGCTTATTCAACAGTTCTTAATATTTCACATTCCAATGTTCTTCACATACAGAAAATTATTTTAATTTTATCTTAAATATTTATATAGTAGCAGGTGTCCCAGCACTCCAACCTTGGCACTATGTCAACCACCTGGGTGCAATCCTCAAAGTTCATATATAGTAAAGCTTGGAAATGAAGGGCACTCTCAGGGTGTTTTAGAGAACCACATTAATCATTTTATTCAGAGTCTCAATAGGCCATCAAAGACAGAGTCGACGTTTCGGCTCACATTAGAGCCTTCTTCAAGACAAAGTTAATCTTACTTCGGCACGTAGCCATACTCCCAAACAGGAAACATACTATCATCAAGCTTTACTATATATATATATATATATATATATATATATATATACACATATATACATACATATCTAAACCTATATATCTATTCATATAGCTATGTAGGTATAACTATATATTTTACATTAAAATTGTCACATATACAGTATATATATATATATATATATATATATATACATATGTAATGATAAAATTTAAAAAAAATTCTACCTGCAGAACAATGAAATGTAAAATATGTGTTTCGCGCTTCGGGTTTCGTGATTTATGTCTAACGCGATGTCGGGTTAGGCACATGAAGAATTAGTTGTCTTAAGGCATGTTATAGAGATATTAAAATTAAAATATTAATAAAAATTATTAAAAAATATTTTAAGGGGGCGGAGCTTGGCCACGCAGGCAAATGGCCGTGTTTTAAGTAAGCTCCCAGTTTGAGGGGAAAAAAAACGGCTCAATAAATGAGATAGGGCATGCCTGAATAATTAAAACTGTCACGGGAGAAGCATCTGTTAATTGCCCATCAACAGCGGAGTTGGAGACCTGAATCTGCACCATAGGTCTGCGAATCGGAACACTGCAGGAGACAGAGAGTGCGACGCAGCGCCATTTAACAGGCCCACCACGAGGCACAGATTGGTGTGAGCAACGGGTGCACAGAAGGGCTCCGGTCTATACCGGATTGTGTCTAAACAGGAGAGGACTGCTCAACTATCAACGAAGCAAGCAGCGGAACATAAGGAGAGAGGTACTGGGGGATAACCGTTAACACATAACGTTAGAGGACTGTTGCGCACAGCAAACCGGCCCCATAGCTTCCTGTTTTCTTTTATATCAGGGGTACTTGGCTGCAAACACTTGTGCCCTCTTCCTCACGGCTAACACCTTAGACTGTGAACGCAGGATTGTGATTATCATCATCCCGCCAGCAAATAAAATACGCCTGTTTTTACATTTTAGTAGATCACCCTCTATGTAACATTTTTTTTTTATTAAAATCATTTTAATGGCACACATTTATTAAAACTGCTGATACTGAGTTGGAACCTGTTAATATGATCCGTGAATTATTATCAATATATAAACGCCCTGTAGGCCCTGCACACCTAAAAGAACAAAAAAAAAAAAACAAAGAAAGGAAGGAAGGAAAAAGAATAAAAAAGAGGTTACCCTTCTGTAATAAACTGACACTGAGAAGAGTATAGCAGTATTGATGCGAAAATAAACCCAGGTATATATTAGGGGGCAGACAATAATCCATTAAACTCACAATACATCAAAGGTTCACTTTATTAACTAGAGATCTGTTTTATTTACTATTTTCTCGCGGGTTTGATGTCAAAAGAGGAGGTATAAATATAAACCCTCTGTTGAGCAGAGAGGAAACCACTAAAAGGTGATGCCTAAAAAACCTCAAAGCAAGTCTGACAAATGAACACCAATAAGGCCGCTGAGTAAATTCCTAAAGCAGATTGAATCCAATAGTACAGTAGAAAAGGAGGCTATGAACCCCAGCCAGCAGTTGGCGTCCGCCCAGGGTCAGTCCGATGACCAGTAGCTACAACATTTCATTACTAAAGAGGACCTACACAACCTATCCACTAAAGAGGACATGCACAATTTTATGCAGGAGATGCGCAACTACTTTCAGGACCTTAAAAAAGATATCAAGACCCTAGATGTTAGACTCACTAAAGTTGAAGAAGCCCAAAAAGAAACCTCCACACTCACTCTGCAACACAAGTCTGATATACAACGTCAAGAGGATACTATACAAGCGCTGACGGAAAAACTAGAAGACCTAGATAATCACGGACGGCGAAATAATCTACGGATCAGAGGAGTACCAGAGTCTATACATCCCCCAGCCATTGAAGGATGCTTGCAAAATTTATTTTGCACAATAAAGGGTAACCCATCAGCCTCCGATGTACCTCTGGAGCGAGCTCATAGAGCACATAGACCGAAGCCTCCCCCAAAGGCTCCTCCAAGGGATATCATAGTAAAATTCCTTAGTTTTAAGGACAAAGAGGAGATCCTGCGTTGTGCAAGAGCTAAGCACCCCCTGCAGCATGCAGGCTTTGATATTCAAATTTTCTCTGACCTGTCTCCATCTACACTGCAGAAGAGAAGAGAATTATCGCAGATTACTCAACAATTGAGAGCCCACAAAATTCAATATAGATGGGGCTTCCCAGTTTCTCTGATCGTCACCCATAATAATAGGGTTGTCACTTATAAACCTGGCTCAGATGCACAGTCCTTCTTGGCGGAACTGTCACTCGAAGCGGAGCAGCCACAAAATGAAGACAGTCTGGGAGCAGGTGGCACTGAAAGGCCTTGATTTGACAGCCAGAAGTAGACTGTGTGGTAGGCATAAGTGCCGCACTGGGTGCAATGTCTGCCCCTTGAGGGGGGATTGTCAAGCCATCTTTGAATGCAAACTTTGGAAGAAAGTGCTTGTTCTGGTTGAGGATGGGACCAGAGGAACATGAACCATGGCGTATCCAAGTGTAAATGTATTGTGTTATCTTAATATTATTGTGAACGTTTAGGCTCCTAGTTTACCTTACCACTACCTTAGGTTATGGAGCCTACCATAATTTCTAGGATCTGCATGAGAATAAAATTATATACTGGGCTTCCCCTGGTGCCATTGTTATTCCAAAAACCAACATATGCTGCAACCTGAAGGGCCTTATGTCTTGGTTGCAGATAAGATCAGAGGAACATGGACCATAGCGTATCCAAGTGTAATATATTGTGTTATCTTATTACTATCGTGAATGTTTAGGCTCCTAGATCACCTTATCACTACTTAAGGTTATGTAATCCACCATAATTTCTAGGATCTACACGAGAGCAAAATTATATAATGTGCCCCCTCTGACACCATTGTTAATCTGGCAGTCAACATGGGCTGTAACCCCCATTGGAACAACGCACACAGTATTTCTAAAAGTAAACGGCACTTAGGACCAGGATTATCCTGGCTACTTAAAAATATCCCGTTACAGTGTAATCCCCTTTCTAACCCTCTTCTTACTTCCTTACCAAAAGGTTATGTTTTATCTCAGTTTTATGCCCAGGGCCATGGAACCCAGGCTCATGGGTACATTTTGATAGTTTAAGCCGTAATCCCTCTCATACTACCACCCTCATTGTTTACTGTTAACTGTTCACCATAATTGGTTATTTGACTGATTACTGAGAAGATATATTGACCTTGTTTGTTTTTCAGGTAAACTTGATCAAACCATTTCTCTCTTGGGCACACTAACTAGCTATCCTTTTATTCCCCCCCCCTTTATTCTCACACTACGCTACTTTCTCTTACCCTAGCTCTTTACTCTTTATTCTTTTCCTTCTTCTCCTTACTTCCTTTTTTCTCTTTTTTTTTTTTCCACGTTACCACACCAAGATGGCCCAGAAGGCAAGTAGGTTCCGCACACATAGTCTCACCTTCACTACAATCAATGCAAAAGGCCTGAATAATCCAGGTAAGTGATCCATTGCATTTAGAGAACTTAGAGACCTACATAGTCATGTTATATTCCTCCAGGAAACACACTTCCGCAGAGGCAGGGAACCGAAATGGTATAACACCCAATTTCCCCAGCGCATTCTTTGCTTCAGGCACCTCCAAGAAATGCGGGGTAGGCATCCTTATTCATAAATCAATACCCTTCAAAAGCACGCACAATATCAGGGACCCAGATGGACGTTTTATCATCGTGACGGGCACTTTATATGAACATCCAATAACACTGTCTACAGTATATGCCCCAAACACAAAGCAACACAAATTTCTTAAACATTTTTCAGGGGCTTTGCTTGACCATGCTAAGGGGCCAGTGTTCTTGACTGGCGACCTCAATGTTCCTATTGAACCATGCTTGGACACTTCCAATGGCCTAACTAGTGTGTCTGATGCAGTGATTAAATCGATCAGGGCGACCATTTCAAACTTAGCTTTACACGATGTATGGAGAACCATACACCCACATGAAAAAAATTTCACCTATTACTCCCCTCCATTTAATAAATATTCTAGAATAGACTATATCTACACAGATACTACAGGGCTAGACATGGTCTGCGCAAGCGACATTGGCCCAATCTCCTGGTCTGATCATGCCCCTGTCACTTGCTCTGTACAGTGGCCAGACATCCCTCCCACGACTTACATTTGGAGACTGGATGACTCTCTACTGGACCAACCATTAATCATGAAAGACCTTCAAAAATCTCTGACTGAATACTTGACCCACAACACTCCATCACACACCTCCCTGCCTAAAGAGCAACAAGGAAATTGCTAGGGCGTTCAATACGTACTATACAAAGCTATATAATATTACTGATATAGGAACTGCCCAAGGCCATCCCCTAGATAGGAAGCAAGCAATAGACAAATACCTAGCATCAATAGACCTACCAAAATTAGAGAAAACAGATATAGACAAACTAGACGCCCCCATAACGCATGGGGAACTCAAACAAGCAATCAAAGAACTGCCTAACGGTAAAAGTCCAGGGCCCGATGGGCTAACCCCCAAATACTATAAGACATTCATTAAATATTTAGCCCCAACAATGTTACAACTTTTTAATAACTTAAAAGAGAACCCACACCTTAGAGCCTCTATGTTAGAAGCTCACATCACTGTGATACCCAAGCCAGGCCAATCACCCAAAACAACAGGGAACTTTAGACCTATATCCCTATTGAACTCAGATATTAAGATCCTTGCCAAAATATTATCAATTCGTCTAAATAAACTCTTGCCTGGCCTGATATCCACTGACCAAGTGGGTTTCATCCCCGGAAGGGAAGCAAGGGACAATACTTGCAAGGTATTGCAGTTAACGCAATACGCCCGACACCATGCCATCCCGTTAGCGCTTTTTTCAACAGACGTGGAAAAGGCTTTCGACCGTGTCGATTGGCAGTTCCTATGACAGGTCATGAAAGCCATGAATTTCGGAGACTCTTATATAAATATGACCTTTGCGCTATACTCTAACCCGAATGCTCGAGTCCGTGTGAACGGAACGCTGTCAGACATGTTTAAGATTACTAATGGCATGAGGCAGAGGTGTCCCTTGTCACCCCTTCTCTTCACACTGTCAATAGAAGCCCTTGCACAAAAAATTAGAAGAAACCCAAACATTAATGGTATAAAGATAGGGGAAGACGAGTACAAACAGGCACTATATGCCGATTACATTCTTTTCACTTTAACAAATATTAAAACTTGTGTCCCTGAACTCCTTCAAGAATTAGAGACATACGGCTCCCTATCTAATTTCCACTTAAATCTTTCAAAGTCAGAGTTACTAAACATCAATGCCCCACAAGATCACATACATTTTTTACAAACAGAACATGGCGTCCCCATAGCACACTCAAGTCTAAAATATTTAGGTATATACATATCCGCAAACCCCTCAGACTTATTCAAAAACAACTATATAGGCCTAAAAGAGGACATAATAAGAGACCTCTCATCTTGGAGAAACAAACCACTCACTTGGTTTGGTAAAATAGGAATAATCAAAATGAACATTCTCCCGCGTAAACTATACATCCTACAAACATTACTAATCCCACTGCCAAAAGATTTTCTACCCTTATTGCAGAAAACATTAGAACATTGTTTGGAGAGGAACAAAACCGCGTGTCCCAAGGAAAACAATGTATATGACTCGTGATAGGGGTGGACTGGGGTTCCCTGACTTGAATAGCTACAGACGAGCAGTTCTCCTACAGCGCCTTACAGAATGGTCCCATAACACCAAACACAAAGCCTGGGTACGCCTGGATGGCCAAATATTTCAATTGAAAAATGTGGGAACACTGGCATGGATTCCTAAAATGCTACGTCCCAAGAGCTTGATTAACTATCCTTTATCGGCAGAGATACTGCGTGAGTGCGATAGGTCGGCGGATACCAGTACACATCTGTCTTCCAGGTATTCACCATTAATACCAATTATTGAAAACCCAGAGCTGCCATACAGCCCTCTGGGCACAAGTCTAAGTGAGCCATATAGTCTGCGGAACGGCTCATTGCACTTTGCCTTAGACAATGGTAAAATAAACTCCCAAAAACCTCTAATAGAGAGATGCGGTGATATATTCTTGTCATGGCTAAGGTACCGCCAGCTCACCCATTACTTAATACATCACAAACATAGAAAAAACTTCACTAGGGAGCTCACAGCATTTGAACACTTGTGCACTGCTGCCACACCAGCGAGACGTTTGATCTCACTAATCTACAGGCTACTGACCCCTCCCACGGAAACATGTTTACCGACATACACTATAGCCTGGAATAGAGACCTTAATAAAGACATTGACCCAGACATCTGGTTAGAGGCATTCCAACTCACAAAGCAATCATCGGTCTCAGCCACTGTACAAGAGATACATATAAAGTTGCTAAGCAGGTGGTATTTAACACCTGTTAGGCTCCATAAATACTTTAGAGTAACAAGCCCATTGTGCTGGAGGGGTTGTGGAGAGCATGGCACCCTCTTGCATATATGGTGGTCATGCCCTAGAATACGGGAATACTGGACGGGGGTGCTTGGCCTCATGTCAGATAAATTGCAAACCCCAATAACAAACACCCCAGATTCGATCCTACTTCTCAACCTGCCAAAAATTAAAGAAACGCACAAACGTGCTCTAATGCTCATCATGATCACAGGAGCCAAAAGACTCATTCCCAGAAAATGGAAGTCAGGGCTCATTCCAACAAAGGACAAGTGGGTAAGCTCGGTCGACGAGCTCCTGCAGCTGGAAAGATTCCATTACTACAAAATCAACCAACTGGGCACCCACGAATTAATATCAGCAAGCAACCTGGAGGAACGCTTCTGCTTAAGGAGAAGCTGGTGCAGTCTCTCTCCCCCCTTTTTTTTTCTCTCTCTCTCTCTTTCTTTCTTTCTTCTTCCATATCTTCCTTTCATCTTCTTTGTCTCTCTCTGCAAACCTGATATACAGATTATGGATAATGACTCTGTTCATGTTACAGTATTTTGAAAAATGTAAAAAAATTTGTTAGGCTTTAAAGCAAAAATAGTGTACATTGAATTGTATAAACTAAGATTTTATGGTATGGTGCCTTGCTATGTTGATATGTTATACAAAAATGTAAAATAGGATGATTTAAAGCAATAGAAGGATAACTTGTTGTAAGCTATAATATGTCCTTCTATTTATCTGTGTACACTATTATTTTTGAAGTTTTTTCTGTATAACAGTTTTAATAAAGCTTGATTAAAATAAAAAAATAAAAAAATAAAAATATTTTAAATACTATAATATATATATTTATTTCATGTAATTGGCAAGAGTCCATGAGCTAGTGACGTATGGGATATACAATCGTACCAGGAGGGGCAAAGTTTCCCAAACCTCAAAATGCCTATAAATACACCCCCTCACCACAACCACAATTCAGTTTTACAAACTTTGCCTCCTATTGAGGTGGTGAAGTAAGTTTGTGCTAAGATTTCTACGTTAATATGCGCTTCTCAGCATTTTTGAAGCCCGATTCCTCTCCGAGTACAGTGAATGTCAGAGGGATGTGAAGGGAGTATCAACTATTGAATGCAATGGTTTTCCTCATGGGGATCTATTTCATAGGTTCTCTGTTATCGGTCGTAGAGATTCATCTCCTACCTCCCTTTTCAGATCGACGATATACTCTCATATTCCATTACCTCTGCTGATAACCGTGTCAGTACTGGTTTGGCTATCTGCTATATGTGGATGGGTGTCTTTTGGTAAGTATGTTTTCATTACTTAAGACACTCTCAGCTGTGGTTTGGCACTTTATGTATTTATATAAAGTTCTAAATATATGTATTGTACTTATATTTGCCATGATTCAGGTTTTCAGTATATTTCCTTTTGCAGACTGTCAGTTTCATATCTGGGAAATGCTTTTTATGAAAATGTATTTCTTACCTGGGGTTTAGTCTGTTTTTCAAATTGACTGTCTTTTAAATTCGCGGGCAGAATTAGGCTCGCGAGGGCGCAAAGTGCCAAAGTTTATTGGGTCATTTTTGGAGCAAGATTTTTTTGGCGCAAAGTTACATTTGTTGACACAAATTCGGCATTTCCGGCGTCTTAGTTGACGCAGAGTCTTTCACAAAGTTGCGTCCTCTGTGACGCGAGTGTGTCGTTTTCGGACGTTTTCGGCACCAAAAAATATTTTTCTGTTTGTTGTGCGTCATACTTGGCACCAAATATTTTCATTATTTAAGACCCCATATCTGCCTCTTGCCTTTTTCTATGTCAGAGGGCTATGCTGTTTGCATTTTTTCCCATTCCTGAAACTGCCATATAAGGAAATTGATAATTTTGCTTTATATGTTGTTTTATTCTCTTACATTTGCAAGATGTCTCAATCTGATCCTGTCTCAGAATTCACTGTTGGATCCCTGCTGCCTGATAACAGTTCTACCTCCAGCTGTGATTTGTAATAGTTGTCATGATAAACTTTTATATGCAGAAAATGTATCCATCAGTAGTAGTTCTTTACCTGTTGCTGTTCCCTCAACATCTAATGCACAAGATATACCTGTAAATTTAAAGAATTTATTTCTGATTCTATTCAGAAGGCTTTGTCTGCCATTCCGCCTTCTAATAAACGTAAAAGGTCTTTTAAAACTTCTCATAGAGTTGATGAAATTTCAAATGACCGGCAACATACTGATTTATCCTTCTCTGATGAGGATCTATCTGATTCAGAAGATCCTGCTTCAGATATTAACACTGACAAATCCTCATATTTATTTAAATTGGAGTATATTCGTTCTTTATCAAAAGAAGTGTTGGTTACATTAGATATGGAGGAAACTAGTCCTCTTGATATTAAAACTAGTAAACGTTTAAATTCTGTTTATAAACCTCCTGTGGTTATTCCAGAGGTTTTTCCAGTTCCTGATGCTATTTCTGATATGATTTCTAAAGAATGGAATAGGCCTGGTACTTCTTTTATTCCTTCTTCAAGGTTTAAAAAATTGTATCCTTTGCCAGCAGTTAGATTGGAGTTTTGGGAAAAGATCCCCAACGTTGATGGGGCTATCTCTACTCATGCTAAACGTACTACTATTCCTACGGAAGATAGTACTTCTTTTAAAGATCCTTTAGATAGGAAACTTGAATCTTATCTAAGGAAGGCTTATTTATATTCAGGTCATCTTCTTAGGCCTGCAATTTCTTTGGCTGATGTTGCAGCTGCTTTAACTTTAGTGCAACAAGTATCAGATCATGATTTGTCTAGCATTGTTCAGTTAATTCAACATGCTAATAATTTAATTTGTGATGCCATTTTTGATATAATCAAAATTGATGTTAGATATATGTCTTTAGCTATTTTAGCTAGAAGAGCTTTGTGGCTCAAATCTTGAAATGCTGATATGACTTCTAAGTCCATATTGCTATCTTTCTTTCCAAGGTAATAAATTATTTGGTTCTCCGTTGGATTCAATCATTTCAACTGTCACTGGGGGGGAGGGAGTTTTTTTGCCTCAGGATAAAAAACCTAAGGGCAAATCTAAAACTTCTAACCATTTTCGTTCCTTTCGACATAATAAGGAACATAAATCTAATCCTTCCCCAAAGGAATCTGTTTCCATTTGGAAGCCTTCCTCAGATTGGAATAAATCCAAGCCATTTAAGAGATCAAAGCCAGCCCCCAAGTCCGCATGAAGGAGCGGCCCTCATTCCAGCTCAGCTGGTAGGGGGCAGATTACATTTTTCAAAGATGTTTGGATTCATTCAGTCCAAAATCATTGTCTCTCAGGGGTACATAATAGGATTCAGAGTAAGACCGCCTGTGAGAAGATTTTTTCCCTCATGCATTCCAGCGAACCCAGTAAAGGCTCAGGCTTTCCTGAAGTGTGTTTCAGACCTGGAGTTATCAGGGGTAATCATGCCAGTTCCGTTTCAGGAACATGGTCTGGGGTTTTATTCAAATCTATTCATTGTCCCAAAGAAAGGAAATTCATTCAGACCAGTTTTGGCTCTAAAGATTTTGAATCGATATGTAAGAGTACCAACTTTCAAGATGGTGACTATAAGGACTATTCTGCCTTTTGTTCAGCAAGGGCATTATATGTCCACAATAGACTTACAGGATGCATATCTTCATATTCCGATTCATCCGGATTACTATCAGTTCCTGAGATTCTCTTTTCTAGACAAGCATTACCAATTTGTTGCTCTTCCTTTTAGCCTAGCAACAGCTCTAAGAATCTTTTCAAAGGTTCTCGGTGCCCTACTCTCTGTAATCAGAGAGCGGGGTATTGCAGTGTTTCCTTATTTGGACGATATCTTGGTACTCGCTCAGTCTTTACATTCTGCAGAATCTCACACGAATCAACTAGTGTTGTTTCTTCAAAGACATGGTTGGAGGATCAATTTACCAAAAAGTTCTTTGATTCCTCAGACAAAGGTAACCTTTTTAGGTTTCCAGATAGATTCAGTGTCCATGACTTTGTGTCTAACAGACAAGAGACGTTTGAAATTGGTTGCAGCCTGTCGGAACCTTCAGTCTCAGTCATTCCCTTCAGTAGCTATGTGCATGGAAGTTTTAGGTATCATGTTTGCAGCATCGGACGCGATCCCCATTGCTCGTTTTCATATGAGACCTCTTCAGCTTTGTATGCTGAACCAATGGTGCAGGGATTATACAAGGATATCACAATTAATATCCTTAAATCCCAATGTTCGACTTTCTCTGACTTGGTGGTTAGATCACCATCGTATAATTCTAGGGGCCTCTTTCGTTCATCCAACCTGGACTGTGATCACAACAGATGTGAGTCTTTCAGGTTGGGGAGCTGTTTGGGGATCTCTGACAGCAAAAGGGGTTTGGAAATCTCAAGAGGCGAGATTACCAATCAATATTTTGGAGCTCCGTGCAATTCTCAGGGATCTTCAGTTTTGGCCTCTGTTGAAGAGAGAACCGTTCATTTGTTTTCAGACAGACAATATCACAACTGTGGCACATGTCAATCATCAGGGTGGGACTCACAGTCCTCAAGCTATGAAAGAAGTATCTTGGATACTTGTTTGGGCGGAATCCAGCTCCTGTCTAATTTCTGCAGTTCATATCCCAGGTATAGACAATTGGGAAGCGGATTATCTCAGTCGTCAGACTTTACATCCGGGAGAATGGTCTCTCCACCCAGATGTGTTTTTTCAAATTGTTCAGATGTGGAGGCTTCCAGAAATAGATCTGATGGCATCTCATCTAAAAAAAAAACTTTCCAGGTACCTGTCCAGGTCCAGGGATCCTCAGGCGGAAGCAGTGGATGCGTTGACAGTTCCATGGTGTTATCAACCTGCTTATATCTTCCCGCCTCTAGTTCTTCTTCCAAGAGTGATCTCCAAAATCATGGAGCAATCGTTTGTGCTGCTGTTGGCTCCAGCATGGTCTCACAGGTTTTGGTATGCAGATCTTGTTCGGATGTCCAGTTGCAAACCTTGGCCACTTCCATTTAGGCCAGACCTTCTATCTCAAAGTCCGTTTTTCTATCAGGATCTCAAATCATTAAATTTTAAGGTATGGAAATTGAACGCTTCTAGAAAGATTTATTATCGAGTTTGGAAGACTTACATTTCATGGTGTTCTTCTCATAAATTCACTTGACATTCTTTTAGAATTCCTAGAATTTTACAGTTTCTTCAGGATGGTTTGGATAAAGGTTTGTCTGCAAGTTCCTTGAAAGGACAAATCTCTGCTCTTTCTGTTTTATTCCACAGGAAAATTGCTAAACGTCCTGATATTCATTGTTTTGTACAGACTTTGGTTCGTATCAAGCCTGTCATTAAATCAATCTCTCCTCTTTGGAGTCTTAATTTGGTTTTGAAGGCTTTACAGGCTCCTCCATTTGAGCCTATGCATTATTTGGACATTAAACTACTTTCTTGGAAAGTGTTGTTCCTTTTGGCCATCTCTTCTGCTAGAAGAGTTTCTGAATTATCTGTTGTTTCTTGTGATTCTCCTTTTCTGATTTTTCATCAGGATAAGGCAGTTTTGCGGACTTCATTTAAATTCTTACCTAAGGTTGTGAATTCTAACAACGTTAATAGAGAAATTGTTGTCCCTTCTTTGTGTCCTAATCCTAAGAATTCTTTGGAGAGATCTTTACATTCTTTGGATGTGGTGAGAGCTCTGAAATATTATGCTGAAGCCACTAAAGATTTCAGGAAGACTTCTAGTCTATTTGTTATCTTTTCTGGTTCCAGGAAAGGTCAGAAGGCTTCTGCCGTTTCTTTGGCATCGTGGTTAAAGCTTTTGATTCATCAAGCTTATTTGGAGTCAGGTAAAGCCCCGCCTCAGAGAATTACAGCTCATTCTACTAGATCAGTTTCCACTTCCCGGGCTTTTAAGAATGAAGCTTCAGTCGATCAGATTTGCAAAGCAGCAACTTGGTCTTCTTTGCATACATTTACTAGATTCTACCATTTTGATTTATTTGCTTCTTCGGAAGCAGTTTTTGGTAGGAAAGTTCTTCAGGCAGCTGTTTCAGTTTGATTCTTCTGCTTATGATTTAAGTTTTTATTTTTATTTTTTGAGAATAAACTTATATTTGGGTTGTGGATTCATTTTTTTCAGCGAAATTAACGTTTTTATTTTGTCCCTCCCTCTCTAGTGACTCTTGCGTGGAGTTCCACATCTTGGGTATTGCTATCCCTTACGTCACTAGCTCATGGACTCTTGCCAATTACATGAAAGAAAACATAATTTATGTATGAACTTACCTGATAAATTCATTTCTTTCATATTGGCAAGAGTCCATGAGGCCCACCCCCTTTTTTTATGGTGGTTATGATTTTTTTGTATAAAGCATAATTATTTCCAAATTCCTTTGTTGATGCTTTTTACTCCTTTCTTTATCACCCCACTTCTTGGCTATCCATTAAACTGAATTGTGGGTGTGGTGAGGGGTGTATTTATAGGCATTTTGAGGTTTGGGAAACTTTGCCCCTCCTGGTAGGATTGTATATCCCATACATCACTAGCTCATGGACTCTTGCCAATTACATGAAATAAATATATATATTATAGTATTTAAAATATTTTTATTTTTTAATTTTTTTATTTTAATCAAGCTTTATATATATTTATATATATCCTATGGATTATTTAGATTTATTTGTACATCTATAAGATATATAAGAATAAAATTTTCCTGTATGTGAAGAACATTGAAATGTGAAATATTTACAGTAAATACACAGTATAAATCTTTATTAAATTATATTATATAATTATTATTTAGATACATATTTATATATTATAGTTATAGTCATATACCATATACCTTTGAACCCTTATAAAATATTTGTATTAATATTTTTATGATTTTTTTTTATCAGAATATGTTTATATGAGTGTAACAGTATATTTTAATGTATTTATGTTTTGTTTGGTGCAACTTTTACTTTAGCTGCAACCCTTTACACAAGGTCTTCAGTTGCGCTGACCCAACGCAAATTAACATGCTCACTATATTCTGATATCGCTTGCATACAAACATTAGCACACCACTTGTAATCTAGCCCTACAGTCTACAAATCCAGTGAATGCATATCTAATATATATATATATATATATATATATATATATATATATATATATATTTATATATATATAGAGAGAGAGATAGATAGATAGATAGATAGATAGACAGATAGATAGATAGATATCTACTAGTCCTAAAGCCTGTGTACACGGGCTATTTTTTGCAGTACAGCCGTCCCACCCCTTGCTCTCTCTCTCTATCCCCCCTCTCTTTTGCTCTCTCTTTCTCCCCTCTCTTTTGCTCTCTTTGTCTCCCCTCTCTTTTGCTCTCTCTCCACCCTCTCTTTTGCTCTCTCTTCCCCCTTTCTTTTGCTCTCTCTCTCTCTCCCCCTCTTTTGCTCTCTCTCCCCCTCTTTTGCTGTCTCTCCCCCTCTCTTTTGCTCTCTCTCTCTCCCTCTCTTTTGCTGTCTCTCTCCCTCTCTTTTGCTCTCTCTCTTCCCCCTCTCGTTTGCGCTCTCTCTCCTCTTGTTTGCTCTCTCTCCCCCTCTCTTTTGCTCTCTCTCTCCCCCCTCTCTTTTGCTCTCTCTCCCCCTCTTTTGCTGTCTCTCTCCCTCTCTTTTGCTCTCTCTCCCTCTTTTGCTGTCTCTCTCCCTCTCTTTTGCTCTCTCTCCTCTCGTTTGCTCTCTCCTCTCGTTTGCTCTCTCTCCTCTTGTTTGCTCTCTCTCTCCCCTCTCTTTTGCTTTCTCTCTCCCTCTCTTTTGCTCTCTCTCCCCCTCTATTTTGCGCTCTCTCCCCCTCTCTTTTGTGCTCTCTCCCCATCTCTTTTGCACTCTCTCCCCCCTCTCTTTTGCGCTCTCTCCCCCTCTATTTGCGCTCTCTCCCCCCACTCTTTTGTGCTCTCTCCCCCCTCTCTTTTGCACTCTCTCCCCCTCTCTTTTGCGCTCTCTCCCCCTCTCTTTTGCGCTCTCTCCCCCTCTCTTTTGTGCTCTCTCCCCAATCTCTTTTGCACACTCTCCCCCTCTTTTTTGTGCACTCTCCCCCCTCTCTTTTGTGCACTCTCCCCCCTCTCTTTTGTGCACTCTCCCCCCTCTCTTTTGTGCTCTCTCCCCCCCTCTCTTTTACTGTCTCTCTCCCCCTCTCTTTTGCTGTCTCTCTCCCTCCTCTCTTTTTATGTCTCTCTCCCTCCTCTCTTTTGCTGTCTCTCTCCCCCACTCTTTTGCTATCTCTCTCCCCCCTCTCTTTTTCTGTCTCTCTCCCCCTCTCTCTTTTGCTGTCTCTCTCTCCCTCTCTCTATCCCCCCTCTTTAGAGCTCTCTGACAATCTCTCACTGCAGTCCGGTCGGCACTGGCACCTGGCCCAGCCCCACCCGCGTCACGCCCGGCCCGCCCACGTCACGCCCGGCCCCGTCCACGTTGCACCCGTCTGGCCATGTCCACTCCACACCCGTCTGGTCACGCCCACTCCACCACATGACACCAGGTCAGTTGGAAGGCCAGGTGTGTTTGTCCTTGCGCGATGTCTCTACTGCGCATGACAGCTTCGGACAAACACACTTGGCCTTTTATTATATAGGATTTATACATATATGTATACTTAATAAATATATATATATATAGATAGATAGATAGATAGATAGATAGATAGATAGATAGAGTGTAATGTCAAACCCCCTCACAGAGTGTCACTGTCTGTATCTGTAAGCCGCATTCATATTGTAACAGGAGTACGATCAGAGTTCCCTTACCATATAAAGACAGATGCCTTCTGTTTCTGGCTGCGGTCAGAGCTGACAGCTGGAGCCGCAGCATGAGGCAGCAGATTGGACATAGGTACTACATCAATGGGGTAAGCTGTGCAAAGTACCCTGTGACATAGTACCTACGTCCAATAGGCAGAAGGGGTTAAAGTTCTACTGTGAGTGGCAGAAGCCAGCAGTGTCAGGAACTTTTTAAATAAATCACTCACTCTTCTTTTACATTTATTACCTACTTTATGATGCTTATCCTTAACCTTGCCTTACTCTTCACTACTCAGGTTTGTTTTTCTTGGCTGTAATTGACAGCATTAAGCTAAGGAAATTGAAGAGGTGGGAAGGCAGGAAAGGGTGCATAGAGAATGGGTCAAAGGACAGAATATATATATGTTTTCTTTGTTACCAACTCTAGACCATAGAGGACAAAATCCAGTTATAGGTAGTTCCAGGACTGGGGGCGATTAGAAGCGCTTGAACTTTTCTTATCCTGCTCCCAACCCTATAGTGCTAAATGACACATGCTGGCAGCTGGCAGAACTCCGGTAGTCAGGAATACCGGTCTTCACCTCATTGTCACTTGGCTTGGATAGGTAGCTAAAGCTCATATATACTCCAAAGGTCCTTTTTTATAAAATCGATTTAATCATTAAAATGTAGCTCATGCATATATATATATATATATTTATATAACAGAAGACCAATATAAGAGCTTGCAAATAAAAGAGCTTGTTTGCAACGCATTTCTCAGAGTATCAGAATGCTGTTTCATCAGGCAAATCTCACTCTAATTAGAGAGCCCGTTATAAACAGTTTGCTACCAATCACAAAATGAGTGACTCCCCTTAGGGGATATACATACACCAATGGTTACCTTTGTCAATATATATACAAAGTGATTGCACCTGCTGAACTATGAAATGTTGCGAGCGTATCAAATGTAAATGCTTGGTATCCCTGCCATATATAAATTGTTACAAAAAATAATTATAAACATCAAACCGCAAATGGATGTATGTAACAACTACTAAATGCGCCATTAAAACTATTGATCAATATATGTTGAAGCGCTATCATTATAGATACCATAACACTTACCCACAGTGTAAACACTGTTTAGCGATATAATCAAAAACACCCTTGCATCTATTGTATCTCTATTGGGCCAGAGATTGTAACCACACCCAGCTAGGGTAGGCCCCCTCAATACGCTACTCATAACACAATATGTGTACAGATCTAAACAAACCACGGCCAACAACCAGGAGTACCCACCATGCCCAGATGCCACCGAACTCCTCCCCCATCCACGTTTAACTACTAACATGATATACATAGATGTGAAATTAAATTAACTAATTGTGCCCTGCTATAGGACTGTGTATAATCTTGTGAACAGAGGTGTATATTGGAAAGGCGATAAAATAAATTTACCTAATGTATGTTATAATTCTAATCACCCAAGTAAAACCAACAAGTGAATTTGAGAAACAATATATATAAATACTAGGGATGGGCGAATGTGTAAATTTTCGAATTTTGAATGTTAGAACGAATGTTATTACCGAAATTCGAATTATAAATCCAAATGTTGATAAGAACGAATTTTCTTAAAAATTCGATAATCGAATGCTATTTACAGTTTTCAAATGTCTCTTTCGAATTTGAATGTTTATAATTATATCAAATGTCCACATTCGAAATTTCGAATTTAACATTCTATTTAACAAATACTATTCAGAAGTTCAATAGTTCACGTGGTAGGGAGGGAATCTAGTAAATTGATACATAATAGATACAAATATATCATTTTGAATGTTTCTATATAGAATATTGCATAATTTGAATATTACATTTAAAGAAAGCCTTAGAAATACTATTACAAATATAAATTCGAATTTTTCGAAAATAATATTTTCGAATGTAATCATAAAATTCGAAACTGAACTTTCAAAAATCGAATGTAAGAATGTTATGTATACATTCGAAATTCGATTCAAACGAATGTGTTAAAATTCGTTTCGTTTTTCGAATGTTGCAAAACATTCGCCCTCCCTAATAAATACTCTTCTCATAATATGAGCCCTATACATGAATCATAAAACTAACAAATGAGAATGTGGATTTATACTAAAAAGTGCTACTGATTTAAACAAAATGAATACTGAATATTTGGGGAATTTTTCCATTAGTTTTTGTTGAAACAAATGTAAATGTTTAGTTGCTACAGGTGAAACCTGTAGACTTATACCTCTATATAGTGTGCTAGAGAGACTCCCTAATCCCAACAATTCTTCACAGGCCGCACGAATAGGAGGCTGAACACATCATGTGAGCCAATGATGTACAGCTTCCAATCAGCAGCTAGCTCCAAGTAGTGCATGGCTGCTCCTGCACCTACCTAGGTATGCTTTTCAACAAAACATACCAAGTAAACAAAGCAAATTAGATAACAGAACTAAAATGGAAAGTTACTTAAAGGAACACTATACCCAATTTTTTTCTTTCATGATTCAGTTAGAGCATGCAATTTTAAGCAACTTTCTAATTTACTCCTATTATTAATTTTTCTTCATTCTCATGCTATTTTTATTTGAACAAGCAAGAATGTAAGCTTAAGAGCCGGCCCATTTTTATTTCAGCACCTAGGTAGCTCTTGCTGGTTACTAAATGTAGCAAACCAATCAGCAAGCTCTACCAAGGTGCTGAACCAAAAATGGGCTGACTCTTAGCCTTTCATTCCTGCTTTTTCAAATAGAGATAGCAAGAGAACGAAGAAAAATAGATAATAGGAATAAATTAGAAAGTTGCTTAAAATTGCATGCTCTATCTGAATAATGAAAGAAAAAAAATTGGGCTTTGTATCCCTTTAAAATTACATGTTGTGTCACAAAATAAACAGTTTAGTTACCTTTAAGGTAAAATTGAAGCTGTAAAAATAGATCCCAGGCATAGCCACAAATTATGTGCTGCAGATGAAAGTATCACACTAAAAGAGTTAATGTTGCAAACAGCGAAACTTCATGGAAACAAACAATCCATGTGGTATCTCTTATAACTCAACAAATTTGAAATGCTATACAAAGCAGTCTGCATCACTGCTGACTGTATAACCCTTGCTACCTAACGTGATCCAAATCACTGGAACAAAAATCAACACCGTGCTGTGACAGGTTTATATAGCAAATTTACAGGGGGAAAAATCTTCTTTCCAATCACAGATGAATCAGCAGGCAGCCAACACCAAAATATTGAAATAATTAAATATCAGTATGGACATTGGTTTTGTCAAATGAAACATAAATGACATAATATAGTGATTCTGTCGACACAAGTTTCAGATAACTTTGTCGCGGTTAAGTGAAATGCACTTCTGCTGAGCATGTCTGATTTGTCTATACTCATCTCTACTTGGCAGTTTACACTGTGCCTGAGTCAAAGTTTACTGTAGCAGCTGAATTAGAAGGACAGTCAAATATTTTTTTTATATATGTGTATCATGTCAACAATTAAACACTACTGTTAAATATCTGCTTACAAAGTAAATATTTAAAATGCATATTAAGCTATTGATTTGTTAATAAAGGTAGCATTGGTGTATAGCCTGGGTTCATACCCTTTGTAAAGTCTCTTAAAGGGACAGTCTACTCCAGAATTTGTATTGCTTAAAAAGATAGATAATCCCTTTATTACCCATTCCCCAATTTTGTATAACCAACACCGTTATATTAATATACTTTTTACCTCTGTGATTACCTTGTATCTAAGCCTCAGCAAACTGTCCTCTTATTTCAGCTGTTTTAACAGACTTGTCTTTTAGTCAATTAGTGCCCTCTCATAAGTAACTCCACGGGAGTGAGCACAATGTTATCTATATGGCACAAGTGAACTAATGCCCTCTAGCTGGAGAAAACTGTAAAATGCATTCAGATAAGAGGCGGCATTCAAAGGCTTAGAAATTAGCGTAGGAGCCTACCTAGATTTAGCTTTAAACTAAGAATACCAAGAGAACAAAGCAAATTTGAGGATACAAGTAAATTGGAAAGTTGTTTCAAATGACATGCCCTATCTGAATCATGAAAGTTTCATTTTGATTAGACTGTCCCTTTAAGTATGTTCATCTTATCTCTTTTGTTTATCTTAGGGGCAGAAATAACTGAGCTACTGCACTGATTAAGCAACTACTGTGTAGGTAATAGCAGGGAAAATGTTCTGAGGTCTGCAGGATGCAGTCATTCTGGTTCAACAGAGTAACCATAGTTTTTAGAGGGATATGAAACCCTTGTTTTTCTTGTGTGATTCACACAGAGCATACAATTTTATAAACATTTTCAATTTACTTCTATTATCACATTTGCTCCGTTCCCATGATATTCTGTGTTAAAGAGATACCTAGGTAGGCATCTGGAGCACTACATGACAGGAAATAGTGCTGCTATCTAGTGCTCTTGCAAATGGATAACATTCTTGTGCTGCCATATAGTGCTCCAGACACGTGCACGCTCCTGAGCTTACGTCCCTGCTTTTCAACAAGACACCAAGGCCTAGATTTGGAGTTCGGCGGTAGCCGTCAAAACCAGCGTTAGAGGCTCCTAACGCTGGTTTTGGCCGCTCGCTGGTATTTGGAGTCAGTGATTAAAGGGTCTAACGCTCACTTTTCAGCCGCGACTTTTCCATACCGCAGATCCCCCTACGCCATTTGCGTAGCCTATCTTTTCAATGGGATCTTTCTAACGCCGGTATTTAGAGTTGTTTCCGAAGTGAGCGTTAGAGCTCTAACGACAAGATTCCAGCCGCCTGAAAATAGCAGGAGTTAAGAGCTTTCTGGCTAACGCCGGTTCATAAAGCTCTTAACTACTGTACCCTAAAGTACACTAACACCCATAAACTACCTATGTACCCCTAAACCGAGGTCCCCCCACACCGCCGCCACTCGATTAAAAATTTTAACCCCTAATCTGCCGACCGCCACCTACGTTATATTTATGTACCCCTAATCTGCTGCCCCTAACCCCGCCGACCCCTGTATTACATTTATTAACCCCTAACTTGCCCCCCACAACGTCGCCGCCAGCTACTTAAAATAATTAACCCCTAATCTTCCGACCGCAAATCGCCGCCACCTACGTTATCCCTATGTACCCCTAATCTGCTGCCCCTAACATCGCCGACCCCTATATTATATTTATTAACCCCTAATCTGCCCCCCTCAACGTCGCCGACACCTGCCTACACTTATTAACCCCTAATCTGCCGAGCGGACCTGAGCGCTACTATAATAAATGTATTAACCCCTAATCCGCCTCACTAACCCTATCATAAATAGTATTAACCCCTAATCTGCCCTCCCTAACATCGCCGACACCTAACTTCAATTATTAACCCCTAATCTGCCGACCGGAGCTCACCGCTATTCTAATAAATGTATTAACCCCTAAAGCTAAGTCTAACCCTAACACTAACACCCCCCTAAGTTAAATATAATTTAAATCTAACGAAATAAATTAACTCTTATTAAATAAATTATTCCTATTTAAAGCTAAATACTTACCTGTAAAATAAATCCTAATATAGCTACAATATAAATTATAATTATATTATAGCTATTTTAGGATTAATATTTATTTTACAGGCAACTTTGTAATTATTTTAACCAGGTACAATAGCTATTAAATAGTTAAGAACTATTTAATAGTTACCTAGTTAAAATAATAACAAATTTACCTGTAAAATAAATCCTAACCTAAGTTATAATTAAACCTAACACTACCCTATCAATAAAATAATTAAATAAACTACCTACAATTACCTACAATTAACCTAACACTACACTATCAATAAATTAATTAAACACAATTCCTACAAATAAATACAATTAAATAAACTAGCTAAAGTACAAAAAATAAAAAAGAACTAAGTTACAGAAAATAAAAAAATATTTACAAACATAAGAAAAATATTACAACAATTTTAAACTAATTACACCTACTCTAAGCCCCCTAATAAAATAACAAAGCCCCCCAAAATAAAAAATTCCCTACCCTATTCTAAATTAAAAAAGTTACAAGCTCTTTTACCTTACCAGCCCTGAACAGGGCCCTTTGCGGGGCATGCCCCAAGAATTTCAGCTCTTTTGCCTGTAAAAAAAAACATACAATACCCCCCCCAACATTACAACCCACCACCCACATACCCCTAATCTAACCCAAACCCCCTTAAAGAAACCTAACACTAAGCCCCTGAAGATCTTCCTACCTTGTCTTCACCATACCAGGTTCACCGATCCGTCCTGGCTCCAACATCTTCATCCAACCCAAGCGGGGGTTGGCGATCCATAATCCAGTCCAGAAGAGGCTCCAAA
The DNA here is from genome assembly GCF_027579735.1 of Bombina bombina. Classification (NCBI taxonomy): domain Eukaryota; kingdom Metazoa; phylum Chordata; class Amphibia; order Anura; family Bombinatoridae; genus Bombina; species Bombina bombina. The sequence continues at coordinate 1,004,430,388 of NC_069499.1, forward strand.
GTCTTCCTCCTATCCGGCAAGAAGAGGACATCCGGACCGGCAAACATCTTCTCCAAGCGGCATCTTCGATCTTCTTCCATCCGGAGCGAAGCGGCAGGATCCTGAAGACATCCAGCGCGGAACATCCATCCGGACCGACGACTGAACGACGAATGACTGTTCCTTTAAGGGACGTCATCCAAGATGGCGTCCCTCGAATTCCGATTGGCTGATAGGATTCTATCAGCCAATCGGAATTAAGGTAGGAATTTTCTGATTGGCTGATGGAATCAGCCAATCAGAATCAAGTTCAATCCGATTGGCTGATCCAATCAGCCAATCAGATTGAGCTCGCATTCTACTGGCTGTTCCGATCAGCCAATAGAATGCGAGCTCAATCTGATTGGCTGATTGGATCCGCCAATCGGATTGAACTAGATTCTGATTGGCTGATTCCATCAGCCAATCAGAAAATTCCTACCTTAATTCCGATTGGCTGATAGAATCCTATCAGCCAATCGGAATTCGAGGGACGCCATCTTGGATGACGTCCCTTAAAGGAACAGTCATTCGTCGTTCAGTCGTCGGTCCGGATGGATGTTCCGCGCTGGATGTCTTCAGGATCCTGCCGCTTCGCTCCGGATGGAAGAAGATCGAAGATGCCGATTGGAGAAGATGTTTGCCGGTCCGGATGTCCTCTTCTTGCCGGATAGGAGGAAGACTTTGGAGCCTCTTCTGGACCGGATTATGGATCGCCAACCCCTGCTTGGGTTGGATGAAGATGTTGGAGCCAGGACGGATCGGTGATACCTGGATGGTGAAGACAAGGTAGGAAGATCTTCAGGGGCTTAGTGTTAGGTTTATTTAAGGGGGGTTTGGGTTAGATTAGGGGTATGTGGGTGGTGGGTTGTAATGTTGGGGGGGGGTATTGTATGTTTTTTTTTACAGGCAAAAGAGCTGAACTTCTTGGGGCATGCCCCGCAAAGGGCCCTGTTCAGGGCTGGTAAGGTAAAAGAGCTTGTAACTTTTTTAATTTAGAATAGGGTAGGGAATTTTTTATTTTGGGGGGCTTTGTTATTTTATTAGGGGGCTTAGAGTAGGTGTAATTAGTTTAAAATTGTTGTAATATTTTTCTTATGTTTGTAAATATTTTTTTATTTTCTGTAACTTAGTTCTTTTTTATTTTTTGTACTTTAGCTAGTTTATTTAATTGTATTTATTTGTAGGAATTGTGTTTAATTAATTTATTGATAGTGTAGTGTTAGGTTAATTGTAGGTAATTGTAGGTAGTTTATTTAATTATTTTATTGATAGGGTAGTGTTAGGTTTAATTATAACTTAGGTTAGGATTTATTTTACAGGTAAATTTGTTATTATTTTAACTAGGTAACTATTAAATAGTTCTTAACTATTTAATAGCTATTGTACCTGGTTAAAATAATTACAAAGTTGCCTGTAAAATAAATATTAATCCTAAAATAGCTACAATATAATTATAATTTATATTGTAGCTATATTAGGGTTTATTTTACAGGTAAGTATTTAGCTTTAAATAGAAATAAGTTATTTAATAAGAGTTAATTTATTTCGTTAGATAAATATTATATTTAACTTAGGGGGGTGTTAGTGTTAGGGTTAGACTTAGCTTTAGGGGTTAATCCATTTATTAGAATAGCGGTGAGCTCCGATCGGAAGATTAGGGGTTAATAATTGAAGTTAGGTGTCGGCGATGTTAGGGAGGGCAGATTAGGGGTTAATACTATTTATGATAGGGTTAGTGAGGCGGATTAGGGGTTAATAACTTTATTATAGTAGCGCTCAGGTCCGCTCGGCAGATTAGGGGTTAATAAGTGTAGGCAGGTGTCGGCGACGTTGTGGGGGGCAGGTTAGGGGTTAATAAATATAATCTAGGGGTCGGCGGTGTTAGGGGTAGCAGATTAGGGGTACATAGGGATAACGTAGGTGGCGGCGGTTTACGGAGCGGCAGATTAGGGGTTTAAAAAAATATGCAGGGGTCAGCGATAGCGGGGGCGGCAGATTAGGGGTTAATAAGTGTAAGGTTAGGGGTGTTTAGACTCGGGGTACATGTTAGAGTGTTAGGTGCAGACGTAGGAAGTGTTTCCCCATAGGAAACAATGGGGCTGCGTTAGGAGCTGAACGCTGCTTTTTTGCAGGTGTTAGGTTTTTTTTCAGCTCAAACAGCCCCATTGTTTCCTATGGGGGAATCGTGCACGAGCACGTTTTTGAGGCCGGCCGCGTCCGTAAGCAACTCTGGTATCGAGAGTTGCATTTGCGGTAAAAATGCTCTACGCTCCTTTTTTGGAGCCTAACGCAGCATTTGTTTGAACTCTCGATACCAGAGTTAATTTTATGGTGCGGCCAGAAAAAAGCCCGCGGAGCGTTAACAGCCCTTTTACCGCCGAACTCCAAATCTAGGCCCAAGAGAATGAAGAAAATTTTATAATAGACGTAAATTATAAAGTTGTTTAAAATCATATTTTTTTGTTTCATGTCCCTTTAAATGACAGAAAAATCAGGAAAAATTATAATAAAAGTATACTGCAAACGTTTTGTTCTATAATGAATTCAAATTTCTATGGGAAACTAAATGATGAGTTTTAACCTCTTGACCCAAAACAAGGTATATATTTGTCATGTTATGTCTGTGTCACATCAATCACGGCCCGTGTATATATTTGTCATGTTATGTCTGTGTCACATCAATCACGGCCCGTGTATATATTTGTCATGTTATGTCTGTGTCACACCAATCACGGCCCGTGTATATATTTGTCATGTTATGTCTGTGTCACACCAGTCACGGCCCGTGTATATATTTGTCATGTTATGTCTGTGTCACATCAATCACGGCCCGTGTATATATTTGTCATGTTATGTCTGTGTCACATCAATCACGGCCCGTGTATATATTTGTCATGTTATGTCTGTGTCACACCAATCACGGCCCGTGTATATATTTGTCATGTTATGTCTGTGTCACATCAATCACGGCCCGTGTATATATTTGTCATGTTATGTCTGTGTCACACCAATCACGGCCCGTGTATATATTTGTCATGTTATGTCTGTGTCACACCAATCACGGCTCGTGTATATATTTGTCATGTTATGTCTGTGTCACACCAATCACGGCCCGTGTATATATTTGTCATGTTATGTCTGTGTCACACCAATCATGGCCCGTGTATATATTTGTCATGTTATGTCTGTGTCACACCAATCACGGCCCGTGTATATATTTGTCATGTTATGTCTGTGTCACACCAATCACGGCCCGTGTATATATTTGTCATGTTATGTCTGTGTCACACCAATCACGGCCCGTGTATATATTTGTCATGTTATGTCTGTGTCACACCAATCACGGCCCGTGTATATATTTGTCATGTTATGTCTGTGTCACACCAATCACGGCCGGTAGTCTTCTTATCCCAGCGTCAAATGGAAAGATAAATAAAAATCCCAGGATAAAGAGAATAGGATAAAAGGAATGAGGTAGCCTAGGAATAGGCACAGTAACAAGAAGAATAGAAAGGGCCAAGCAGGATACAGCAATAGGAAGACAGTCAGAGAAAACAATGTAGAAGAGCACCCGGCTAGGTAACACAGAGTAAACCGATATTTGGGCAAGAAGGTAAGAATGAGGCTGATTCAAATAGAAGTAGGTTCACACCAAAAGTGGCGCACACGTGCACACAGCATGGCACAACGTATTAAGAGGGATATTGTGATATTAGAGTAATACCACAAATCCCCTATAGGAGGCGCTAATGACTCAGGGCAGAAAATAGTACTGAAATACAATCAAAAAACCCCTTTGGTGATACCAAAAATGTAAAAAAACCTATAAAACAATATATAGAAAATAAATGGTAAAATCTGTAAAATGTAAAATATAAAACATAAAATATAATGATAGAATAAAATATATATATATGAGAATACAGACGTATCAATAGGTGAAATGGGAAAGATCCCAACTGAAGTCCAAATAAGTCCAAATAAATGGAAGTATAAATAGAAGGCAGCTCTCGGTCTTCACCCAAACGATGGTGTATCTTCAAAAAGAGGTTTCACTGCAAGGAAAACAGAAACAGAGGCGCCACATGTGTAGATCAATCAAAACAGACAATATCCAAGTTAGATGAGATACAGGATACTCACAAACGTGAAGGCACTCTCTTGTGCCTGTAGGAGCGGGCTGGTATTTAAACAGCAAACCAGCTAGCTGTACCAAGGGATCCCCGTCAGGATATCCTCGCAACAGTAATCCTTCACTAGATTGATTCCAGCAAAAAGGAAAAAATGTTCAGAGGGGAGGAAGGCTAAACAGCCTTATGGTTACTGGCAAGGGAAATGCCACACGAACACCAGATTTGTTTAAAAAGTATCAAGTATTTTATTTTACAAAAGATAAAAAATACCATCAATAACAAATTACAGCTTGGTGTATTTAATGGCAAATCTCCTTGTATATAGAGATAATAGCGACGCGTTTCTCAGGGAAGACCCTGTTTCATCAGGCTTGTATACTCTAGAACCATTTAAAACCCCTTTATATAGGGATCAGTAACCATATGTTTGCAATAAACCCTCCCCTTCCTTGACATAAACCAATGAAACCTTTTCTTTCCGAAAACTCCCACTTGTTGCCTTAATTAGAAGTTTATAATAGTTTTTCCTTTAGTATTATGTCCACTTGATCAATAATCTGTGAGCCCATATCCTAATGTGGTTATGTGTGATGTTAGATCTAGATCGTAATGTGTCGATTGTGAGATAATTAAAAGTGTATGAATGTAAACATACTTAATCGGTGATCGTTTTTTGACCAATTAAAAGCCTGCCTCCTAAAAGTAATCTGTACAATAGGTTCAGTAAGTTGAGACAAAGAGAAACATATTGGATCTTTAAATTCAATAGTTTATTTCCAACTGGCCTCAATGAAGTCATAGACTCTGCTGCGTTCTCTTAAGCTATTTCATAATATGTCAATTTCTGAAGTTATTAGTATACTATGGTTATAATTATTATGGGCTCTGTTAAGATTTGTATGTTTAACACGGTATCATTCACTGATTTGGTGATGTTTTTTATATTTCCTTTTTTCACTGTGTTAAACAGTGGGAATTCTTGGTATACTTTACTTTCCGAGCTCACTTGCTGCCTAGTTACATCCAATTGGGATAATAATTTATCACACCATCATACACATGATAAATAATCATAGACACAGCAGTATAGGTGACATCACAACTTCATCGTCATTATAAGTGGTATTAAGTGGTAGCTTTAAACACTATTAGGAATTCACTATCACAATCATTTTCACTATGTTTGAAAATTACACATATATACACGCACTTAGGTTTTGTCAGCCACCAGTGGTAATAATAGGACCACTCATATTCTTTTTCTTCATAACACATTCAGCATAATATTGAACACCACACTTAGCATAATCTTTATCTTCATTAATATTACCATTGTCATAAGGCTGATGACTAATATATGGTATAAAATAATACATATAATTTAGATTAAGGTGCACCAACATTTTTTATTAGTTAGAAAAATATATACATTAGGTGTAAAAGGTTGAGTCACTTTAACTATAAATTTATATGCACTGACATTATATCATTATGTTTAAATCGGTACACGTTTTTAATTTCATAGTTAAAGTATATAGAGTGTAATCAGCAAAGTTTATTTACAGCACTTTACAATTGTTATTGTGCTATCACATTGACCTAATTAAAGATTGAGTATTATAAGCAATGAAGCAAATTGTTTTAGAGCAATCATATTATTCATTAACATGTTATTCATAATTTAGAGTATGTAATTCTGCCCCCACCATTACACTTAGGAGCGCAATGGGTACATCTGCAAAACCATTGCGAGTGAACCAAATGCGCCTGTATAGGGAGACTACAAGTGGATGCCCATTAGACACCAGATAGCGGTTTCTATTGGACACAGAGAAGCATTATGGGAGTTGTAGTCCATCAGAGTCAAACTGCAGTTAAAGTGGGAATGTGACACCAACCAATCGAATGGATTATTAAGTACAAGCCCCCACTTAGACGAAAAAGACTACAAAATAACAGTCACGCAGACACACTATCCGGGCACTTCCGGTAGAGACTAGAGAAGCATTATGGTACTTGTAGTCACTGAAATTAGACGGTCAGAGAACAATTCACAATTAGGCAAATTCTATTTCCTTATAGTTCCGGTAGAGAGGTATGATGGTAATTGTAGTCATCAAACTAAGAGCACATGAACCAATTGGGTGTTTCAAATTGTACAAGCCTCCTAAAGCAGGCTTTTAATTGGTCAAAAAACGATCACCGATTAAGTATGTTTACATTCATACACTTTTAATTATCTCACAATCGACACATTACGATCTAGATCTAACATCACACATAACCACATTAGGATATGGGCTCACAGATTATTGATCAAGTGGACATAATACTAAAGGAAAAACTATTATAAACTTCTAATTAAGGCAACAAGTGGGAGTTTTCGGAAAGAAAAGGTTTCATTGGTTTATGTCAAGGAAGGGGAGGGTTTATTGCAAACATATGGTTACTGATCCCTATATAAAGGGGTTTTAAATGGTTCTAGAGTATACAAGCCTGATGAAACAGGGTCTTCCCTGAGAAACGCGTCGCTATTATCTCTATATACAAGGAGATTTGCCATTAAATACACCAAGCTGTAATTTGTTATTGATGGTATTTTTTATCTTTTGTAAAATAAAATACTTGATACTTTTTAAACAAATCTGGTGTTCGTGTGGCATTTCCCTTGCCAGTAACCATAAGGCTGTTTAGCCTTCCTCCCCTCTGAACATTTTTTCCTTTTTGCTGGAATCAATCTAGTGAAGGATTACTGTTGCGAGGATATCCTGACGGGGATCCCTTAGTACAGCTAGCTGGTTTGCTGTTTAAATACCAGCCCGCTCCTACAGGCACAAGAGAGTGCCTTCACGTTTGTGAGTATCCTGTATCTCATCTAACTTGGATATTGTCTGTTTTGATTGATCTACACATGTGGCGCCTCTGTTTCTGTTTTCCTTGCAGTGAAACCTCAGCATGGCACAACGATGCACATAAAGATGCATACAGAGATGCACCCAAAATGGCGCCGTAGTTATGTCATAACAGCGCTGACAGCATGAGAAGCGGCCATGGCAACAGCCGGGACGTGACACTTCATGCAGTACCTTACCCATAATACCACAGGAAGCTACAGCAACCTCGGCAGTAAAGTGACAGACAAGAGCTGCTGTTCCCGAGCTGCAGGCATCTGTCTTCATATGGTAACGGAGCATGACCGGTGCTTCTTTACATATGAAGGCAGATTGTCTGATTGTTACAGACTGTTACAATTAGTGTGTCACCGTCTTTAAAAATCATCTGCTAGTGCTGGCAGAAGGTGTGCGGGGGAAGGTAGGAGGCAGGTGGACGGCCCAGCGGCAGAGGGAAGAGGAGGAAGAGGTGGGACTCTACCTACAGAAAAATTGTTTGGGAGTATGGGGGGGGGGCATACCCTATGCATGGTGTGGAAGGGAGAGGGAGGGATCAGGCATATGCTGCCTCATAGAAATATAGGGGAGGGAGACTCTACAATTTGAAACATGTATTATGAAGGGAGAGGGAGTCTCAAGGTGACAATTTAATACCCTTAATTTTTATAGCCCTGAAATTCCAAATATTACTAAGTCTGCTGATATCAATGTAGACATAACCAATTACAATCGAACAGACTTTTCCAAAATATTTTTTTGGAAGAAATTACGTGCCAGACTTACATTTACCCAGAGTAGTTCTTGGCCCAGAAATCATCTAGAGATGTACAAAACTATAATTGGATCCCAGAAAATATTGCAGAGTTAATAAAAAAACTAGGGACTCACTCTTACTATGGGCATCATACATAAACCAAGCATCAAATTATATTGGTCTACCAACCCTTTCTTTTCAACACCTCTGCTCCCAGCTGTAATGCCCAGATCAAGGTATGAAATCTTACACAGTTCCCTCCACTTTACGGATAGCACAAAGGTCCTACCTTTGACTGACCCAAATTATGATAGATTATATAAAATAAAACCATTAATTGATTATTTTAACAAATTATTTGCTGAAGTAAATACCCCATCTAAAATATTTGTATTGACAAATTCCTTATGCTTTTCAAAGGTAGATTACAAATTAAACAATATATCCCCTCTAAAAGAGCACATTATGGTGTTCAGTTTTATAAACTGTGTGAGAGTTCCACAGGCTACATACTAAATTTTAGAGTATATAAAGGAAAAAACTGCCAATTAGATCCACCCGGCTGCCAACCTTACCTTACAAGTGAGAAAATGGTCTGGGACCTCATTTATCCCTTGTTAGGAAATGGATACCATCTTTATACTGATAATTATTATACTAGTATCCCCCTTTTCAAAAGGTTATTTTGCTTTGACACAGTAACCTGTGGAACAATTCGAAAAAAGATCATAAAGGTTTCCCACAGCAATTAGTCTCCAAGAAGCAATAGGCAGGAGAAACAGCAGCGCTGCAGAGTGAAGAACTCCTAGCAGTTAAATTTAGCAACAGAAAAGCTGTGTATATGCTAACAACTATACATAATGAGGGAACCAAGGCAGTTACTTCCACAGGTGAAAGGAGACAACTGCAAAAACCAGATTGCATTGTAGACTACAACAAATACGTGGGTGGTGTAGACCTTTCTGACCAGATAATAAAGCTTTATCTTGCTGCAAGAAAAACAAAATCTGTTACAAAAAGCTTGCTGTCTATATGATTCAGATGGCACTTTTTAATGACCCAATATGTGCAATAATTCGCAGTAATACACAGACACCTAAAATGGGTTATAAGGTCGCAGCACAGATTTATTTTTGAAACATATAAAACATGTAAACCATCAATATTGCATAAATATATAAATAACTTTAAACATATGAAACCCAAAATATCCCCAGCGATGCTTGCCCACACATAGGGGCCCATTTATCAAGCTTGTGGGCCCGTGTTTCTGGTGAGTCTTCAGACTCGCCAGAAACAGCAGTTATGAAGCAGCGGTCTAAAGACCGCTGCTCCATAACCCTGTCCGCCTGCTCTGAGCAGGCAGACAGGAATCGCCGGAATTTAACCCGATCGAATACGATTGGGTTGATTGACACCTCCCTGCTGGCGGCCGATTGGCTGCGAGTCAGCAGGGGGCAGTGTTGCACCAGCAGCTCTTGTGAGCTGCTGGGGCAATGCTGAATATGGAGAGCGTATTGCTCTCCGCATTCAGCGAGGTCTTACGGACCCGATCCGCACTCTCATATCAGGTCCGCAAGACCTTTGATAAATTGGCCCCATAGCCTCCAATACCAAGCTCAGCATAACACTGAACCCCAGTTATATCCCCCCTACCGCAAAGGAGGCCTGTTCCCAAATACGCTGCAAAGTTTGCTCGAAAAGGGGAGTTAGGAAAGACTCACGTTTTCACTGTATGACATGCCCAAATTATGCATCAAAAACTGCTTCGAGATTTATCATACAGTTGAAAAATACTGGTAAAAATGCTGTGCATAAATTTACAAATCCTAAAATTTGTGTGTTTTTTTTTAAAGTATATCATCATGCTTGCCATAAATTCAGACGTCTGGGGCGAGATTACATATACGGCGCAGGCTTCAGTGCAAGCGCTGCAACCCGCGCTCACCTTGCACCTCGGGGTATCACATATACGGCGCCGGCAGTTCATAAAGTGACCGTAAGTCGGATAAACTTGCGATGTCCAGAAATAAGCGTAAATACAAATTTCTGGAGTCTCCAGTGACTTACGGCACTTTAGAAACTGCCGGCATCTAAGAAAAGTAAAAAAAAAATATATAATCTCCCGCAAAAGTCTAACCCGCCTCCCAAAAATAAGCACAACACGTAAAACCCCTATATCCGCAACCCCCCACAACTAATAATTAATGTATTAGCCACTTAACTGACAACCCCCCACAACGCAAATGCCTAATTAAACTATTAACCCCTATATCCGCCATCATACCCACACTGCAAGTAATAACTCAATTATTAACCCCTAAACCGCCAAAAACCACAACGCAATAAACCTATAAAAGTATTAACCCATAAACCGCCAAAGCCCACATCGCAATAAACCTAACCCTTAACCTAAGACTCTCTAACCTAACACCACCTAAATGAACCCAAATTACCTAAATTACAAAATACTAAAGTTACTATTAAAATAAAAAAAACTAACACTACTTTAAAAATAAAAATAAACTAAGTATAAATTAAAGGGACAGTCTAATCAAAATTAAAATTCTGGTGTAGACTGTCCCTTTAAGCTACAATTACAGAAAATAAAAAACAAATTTACCAAATTTAAAAAAAATTATACCTAATCTCTATGGCCTAGATTTGGAGTTTGGCGGTAGCCGTGAAAACCAGCGTTAGAGGCTCCTAACGCTGGTCTTAGGCTACCTCCGGTATTTGGAGTCAGTCAAAAAAGGGTCTAACGCTCACTTTTCAGGCGCGACTTTTCCATACCGCAGATCCCCTTACGTCAATTGTGTATCCTATCTTTTCAATGGGATCTTTCTAACTCCGGTATTTAGAGTCGTGTCTGAAGTGAGCGTTAGAATTCTAACGACAAAACTCCAGCCGCAGAAAACCCCTAATCTGCCGACCGCCACCTACGTTATCCTTATGTACCCCTAATCTGCTGCCCCTAACACCGCCGACCCCTATCTTATATTTATTAACCCCTAACCTGCCCCCCAGAACGTCGCCGCCACCTACCTACAATAATTAACCCCTAATCTACCGACCGCAAAGAGCCGCCACCTACATTATAGCTATGTACCCCTAATCTGCTGCCCCTAACACCACCGACCCCTATATTATATTTATTAACCCCTAATCTGCCCCCCTCAACGTCGCCTCCACCTGCCTACACTTATTAACCCCTAATCTGCCGACCGGACCTGAGCGCTACTATAATAAAGTTATTAACCCCTAATCTGCCTCACTAACCCTATAATAAATAGTATTAACCCCTAATCTGCCCTCCCTAACATCGCCGACACCTAACTTCAATTATTAACCCCTAATCTGCCGACTGGAGCTCACCGCTATTCTAATAAATGTATTAACCCCTAAAGCTAAGTCTAACCCTAACACTAACACCCCCCTAAATTAAATATAATTTTTATCTAACGAAATTAATTAACTCTTATTAAATAAATTATTCCTATTTAAAGCTAAATACTTACCTGTAAAATAAACCCTAATATAGCTACAATATAAATTATAATTATATTATAGCTATTTTAGGATTAATATTTATTTTACAGGTAACTTTGTAATTATTTTAACCAGGTACAATAGCTATTAAATAGTTAAGAACTATTTAATAGCTAAAATAGTTAAAATAATTACAAATATACCTGTAAAATAAATCCTAACCTAAGTTACAATTAAACCTAACACTACACTATCAATAAATTAATTAAATAAAATACCTATAATTATCTACAATTAAACCTAACACTACACTATCAATAAATAAATGAAATACAATTCCTACAAATAAATACAATGAAATAAACTAAAGTACAAAAAATAAAAAAATATTTACAAACATTAGAAATATATTACATCAATTTTAAACTAATTACACCTACTCTAAGCCCCCTAATAAAATAACAAAGCCCCCCAAAATAAAAAAATGCCCTACCCTATTCTAAATTACTAAAGTTCAAAGCTCTTTTACCTTACCAGCCCTGAACAGGGCCCTTTGCGGGGCATGCCCCAAGAAGTTCAGCTCTTTTGCCTGTAAAAAAAAACATACAATACCCCCCCCCAACATTACAACCCACCACCCACATACCCCTAATCTAACCGAAACCCCCCTTAAATAAACCTAACACTAAGCCCCTGAAGATCTCCCTACCTTGAGTCGTCTTCACCCAGCCGAGCCAAATTCTTCATCCAAGCGGAGCAAGAAGAGGTCCTCCATCCGGTAGAAGTCTTCATCCAAGCGGGGCAGAAGAGGTCTTCCATCCGATTGAAGTCTTCATCCAAGAGGCATCTTCTATCGTCATCCATCCGGAGTGGAGCGGCAGCATCCTGAAGACCTCCGACGCGGAATATCCATCCTGGCCGACGACTGAACGACGAATGACGGTTCCTTTAAATTACGTCATCCAAGATGGCGTCCCTCGAATTCCGATTGGCTGATAGGATTCTATCAGCCAATCGGAATTAAGGTAGGAAAATTCTGATTGCCTGATGGAATCAGCCAATCAGAATAAAGTTCAATCCAATTGGCTGATCCAATCAGCCAATCAGATTGAGCTTGCATTCTATTGGCTGTTCCGATCAGCCAATAGAATGCAAGCTCAATCTGATTGGCTGATTCAATCAGCCAATCAGATTTTTCCTACCTTAATTCCGATTGGCTGATAGAATCCTATCAGCCAATCGGAATTAGAGGGATGTCATATTGGATGACGTCATTTAAAGGAACCGTCATTCGTCGTTCAGTCGTCGGCCAGGATGGATGTTCCGCGTCGGAGGTCTTCAGGATGCTGCCGCTCCACTCCGGATGGATGACGATAGAAGATGCCTCTTGGATGAAGACTTCAATCGGATGGAAGACCTCTTCTGCCCCGCTTGGATGAAGACTTCTACCGGATGGAGGACCTCTTCTTGCTCCGCTTGGATGAAGAATTTGGCTCGGCTGGGTAAAGACGACTCAAGGTAGGGAGATCTTCAGGGGCTTAGTGTTAGGTTTATTTAAGGGGGGTTTGGGTTAGATTAGGGGTATGTGGGTGGTGGGTTGTAATGTTGGGGGGGGTATTGTATGTTTTTTTTTACAGGCAAAAGAGCTGAACTTCTTGGAGCATGCCCCGCAAAGGGCCCTGTTCAGGGCTGGTAAGATAAAAGAGCTTTGAACTTTAGTAATTTAGAATAGGGTAGGGCATTTTTTTATTTTGGGGGGCTTTGTTATTTTATTAGGGGGCTTAGAGTAGGTGTAATTAGTTTAAAATTGTTGTAATATATTTCTAATGTTTGTAAATATTTTTTTATTTTTTGTAACTTAGTTCTTTTTTATTTTTTGTACTTTAGTTAGTTTATTTCATTGTATTTATTTGTAGGAATTGTATTTAATTTATTTATTGATAGTGTAGTGTTAGGTTTAATTGTAGATAATTATATGTATTTTATTTAATTAATTTATTGATAGTGTAGTGTTAGGTTTAATTGTAACTTAGGTTAGGATTTATTTTACAGGTATATTTGTAATTATTTTAACTATTTTAGCTATTAAATAGTTCTTAACTATTTAATAGCTATTGTACCTGGTTAAAATAATTACAAAGTTACCTGTAAAATAAATATTAATCCTAAAATAGCTATAATATAATTATAATTTATATTGTAGCTATATTAGGGTTTATTTTACAGGTAAGTATTTAGCTTTAAATAGGAATAATTTATTTAATAAGAGTTAATTAATTTCGTTAGATAAAAATTATATTTAACTTAGGGGGGTGTTAGTGTTAGGGTTAGACTTAGCTTTAGGGGTTAATACATTTATTAGAATAGCGGTGAGCTCCAGTCGGCAGATTAGGGGTTAATAATTGAAGTTAGGTGTCGGCGATGTTAGGGAGGGCAGATTAGGGGTTAATACTATTTATTATAGGGTTAGTGAGGAGGATTAGGGGTTAATAACTTTATTATAGTAGCGCTCAGGTCCGGTCGGCAGATTAGGGGTTAATAAGTGTAGGCAGGTGGAGGCGACGTTGTGGGGGGCAGATTAGGGGTTAATAAATATAATATAGGGGTCGGCGGTGTTAGGGGCAGCAGATTAGGGGTACATAAGGATAATGTAAGTAGCGGCGGTTTTCGGAGATTAGGGGTTAAAAATAATATACAGGGGTCAGCGATAGCGGGGGCGGCAGAATAGGGGTTAATAAGTGTAAGGTTAGGGGTGTTTAGACTCGGGGTACATGTTAGAGTGTTAGGTGCAGACGTAGGAAGTGTTTCCCCATAGCAAACAATGGGGCTGCGTTAGGAGCTGAACGCGGCTTTTTTGCAGGTGTTAGGTTTTTTTTCAGCTCAAACAGCCCCATTGTTTCCTATGGGGGAATCGTGCACAAGCACGTTTTTGAGGCTGGCCGCGTCCGTAAGCAACTCTGGTATCGAGAGTTGCAGTTGCGTTAAATATGCTCTACGCTCCTTTTTTGGAGCCTAACGCTGACATTATATGGACTCTCAATACCAGAGTTATTTTAAAGGTGCGGCCAGAAAAAAGCCAGCGTTAGCTACGCGGGTCCTTACCGACAAAACTTTAAATCTAGCCGTTAGAGAATAAAAAAGCCACCCCCAAATAAAAACACCCCCTACTCTAAGAATAAACTACCAGTAGACCATAAAGGGACAGTAAACCTTAAAAATAATGCTATATAATTCTGCACATAGTGCAGAATTATATAACATTATTTAAGTGCTATAGTTCTAAAACCCTTTTTTCTCTTTTAATATGTAAAAATGATGGCGCTTTTACAAACCCGCTCTCTGCTCTCTGCTGAGCGGTTCTGTAATATTTAGTCACAGACCGGCCCGACCGCGCCATAAGACTAAGTGCAGCTCGCTCCTGTCACAGAATGTGCAGAATTATATAACATTATTTTTAAGGTTTACTGTCCCTTTAAAAGGGCTTTTTGCAGGGCATTGCCCCAAGATAATCATCTCTTTTACAACAAAATACACAAAGTCCACCCTAACAGTAAACCCCCCCCCACCCATCAAACCCCCCAAAATAAAAGAACCTAACACTAAAAAACCTAAACTACCCACTGCCCTGAAAAAGGCAATTGTTGGGCGTTGCCCTTAAAAGGGCATTTAGCTCTTTTACTGCCCACCCTAATCTAAATAAAACAAACCCCCCCAAAAAACTTAAAAAAAACCCTAAGTCTAACCCTCAGGTTGGTACTCACCGTTCCTGAAGTCCGGCGGAGAAGGTCCTGTTCCAGGCGGTGAAGTCTTCTTCCAAAGCGGCGACCTCTTCTTTCTTCTTCCAGGAACATCCAGCGTGGAGCAGAGCTGAAGACCAATGACCGCAGAGCTGAACACCGGTGACCCTGGAACTGAAGACCGGCAACCGTAGAGCCATGGAGCGTGGAGGATCCTCTTTGTACGATGTCCGCCATACACTGGATAGAGAATTCAAGGTACGCGATTAAAAATGGCGTCCCTTGAATTCCTATTGGCTGATTTGAGCCTTCAAATTCAAATCAACCAATAGGATGAAAGCTACTCAAATCCTATTGGCTGTTCAAATCAGCCAATGGGATGAGAGCTACTGAAATTCTATTGGCTATTCAAATCAGCCAATAGAATTTCAGTAGCTCTCAATGTTATTATTTATGATTCACCAGTTTTGCATAACCAACACTCTTATATTAATATACTTTTTACCTCTGTGATTACCTTGTATCTAAGCTTCTACAGACTGCCTCCTTATCTCATATCTTTTGACAGACTTGCATTTCAGGCAATTACTGCTGGCTCTTAAATAACTCCACAGTCATGAGCACAATGTTATCTATATGGCACACATGAGCTAACACCCTCTAGCTGTAAAAACTGTCAAATTCATTCAGATAAGAGGCGGCCTTCAAGGGCTTAGAAATCAGCAAATGAGCCTACCTACTTTCAATTAAGAATACAAGATTACAAAGCAAATTTGATGATAAAAGTAAAATGGAAAGTTTTTTAAAATTGCATGCCCTTTTCGGAATCATAAAAATTTAATTTGGACTTTACTCTCCCCTTAATATAGGCAGTTATGCCATAGCAAACAAGCGATTATCCCTTTCCCAAAAATCCGCTTTCAGGACTGTGGTGAACAGCTGCAATTAGCGGCCTTCTATCACCCTTTTCCCAAACATATCTAAAAATCCCCTTTCAGAACTGCGATGCACAGCTACAATTTGGGACCTTTTATGACCCTTTGCCAAAACATATGTAAAAATCCCCTTTCAGAACTGTTACCAAATGGGCCCTGGAACCGTTACCATAATGTGCCTAAAATCCCCTTTCATAACTGTGATTCAATTAGCAATTGAATGCAATTAGCAGTTATGCAATAACAAATAAACCATTAACATTTGCCTGAACATATCTATAAATCCCCTTTCGGAGTTGTGATTCACAGCTGCAGTTAGCAGCCTTTTAATTACCAAAACCAATGACAAGCACATATATGCAGAAATGTATGAGTTTACCAGTGATGAAAGATGATAGTAATGTCTACTATTTCTAAACAAAGGGGATACCAGAGAAGCTTTTACAACCATTTGGCTTCTGGTTACACACATTGGGGAATATTTATCAAGCTCCGTATATAGAGCTTGATGCCCCTTGTTTCTGGTGAGTCTTCTAAAGACCACTGCTCCATAACCTGTCAGCGGCAGACAGAAATCTACCCGATCGAATATGATCGGGTTGATTGACACCCCCTGCTAGCGGACGATTAGCCGCGAATCTGCAGGGGGCGGCATTGCACCAGATGTTCACAAGAGCGGCTGGTAAAATGATAAATGCCGACAGCGTATACTGTCAGAATTTATCAATGTGCCGAGATGTGCAGCAGACATGATATGCTACTTCGCATCATGTCTGCTCGCACATTGGTAAATAGGCCCCATAATGTTTAAATAATTTCAGTGAGAAACTCAAAGTTTGTGAAAAGTTTTTTTTTATATAATCTCAGTTGGCACATATCTGACTGTAAACTGGTCACATGAAATATGCCAAAATGGGCGTAGATCACTGGTTTTCAAACCTGTCCTCAGACCCAATGGTTCAGGTTTTCTGGATTAACTTGGATGAGAGCAGTAAAATAACCGTATTTACTAATCAGCTGATTGTTTCACCTGTGCTCTAGTAGATCAATACCTTGGGTTGTCTACAATCTTGAAAATTCCAGACGTTATGTTATTACAAAAGGGCCTTGCACCCTTTGCCATAATATGTCTAAAAATCCTCTTTCAGAAGTGTGGAGCGCAGGTGCAATTCTGATCATCAAAAGCACTGGTAAACTTATACATTTCTGCTAATTCTGAACAAAGGGGATCCGAGAGAAGCTTTTGAAAGCATTTGTCTTACGACTTCACAAGTTATGTGTAAATAATTTCAGTGAGAAACCCAAAGTTTGTGTAAAAGTTTTATATATGATCCCATTTGCCACACTTCTGACTGCAAACTGGTCACATGAAATATGCCAAAATGGGCCTAGATCACTGGTTTTCAAACCTGTCCTCAGACCCAACGGTTCAGGTTTTCTAGATTACCTTGGATGAGAGCAGTAAAATAACCATGTTTACTAATCAGCTGATTGTTTCACCTGTGCTCTAGTTCAGATATCCACAAAATGTGACCTGTTATAGAGGCCTGAGGACAGGTTTGAAAACCAGTGGCCTAGATCAATTCCTTGGGTGATCTACTTCATAAGTATATATAATTTTGGGGGGCAATTTTGAGCGTTTGAGCTGTTATGTCATTGCAAATGGGCCGTGCCCCCTTTGCCATAACATGTAAAAAAATCCTCTTTCAGAAGTGGTTCATAGGTGCAATTAGTGGCCTTCTGATTACCAAAAGCACTGGTAAACCCATAAATGTCTGCTAATTCTGAAACACAGGGGATCACAGAGAAACTTTTGCAAGCATTTGTCTTATGATTGTCAGAAAATGAAAGTTTGTGAAATAGTTATTGTTTTTTTTATGTGATTGTATTTTGAATACATCTGACTGCCAAATGGTTTCATGAAATATACCAAAATGGACTTAGATCAATACTTTTAGTTGTCTACTTTAAAAATATAAATAGTTTTAGGGGTCAATTTTGAGAATTTGGGCAGTTCTGCTAAACCAAATGAGAGTAACCCCATTTCATAATTTTAGTACATGATATACATAGCTGCAGATAAAGACCCTAAAATTATCAAAATATATACGTCTAGTCTTAGCTGAATCAGAGGATGCCATTGAACAAATTTTGAGATTTTGTTTTCTACAGTTAAAAAGCTACAGGTTTTTGTGAAATGTGATAATATTTTATATACTTTTTTTTACCTTTTTGGGTAAATTTACAATAATTTCTTAATTCTGTGAATAAATAGCTAGTCGAAACTGTTATCCACTGAAAGCCACCCTGCCATTTTCGGAATCCACCGGGATGTAGCGAAGGCAAATGGAGCATTACAAAAAAAAAAAAAAAAAAACACAGCCTGCACGAAGTATAACAAAAAAAAATTTGAACCTCCCACACAAAGTATTAACATATACACTGCAAATCCACACATTGCAAAATAATAAAGTAATTAACCCCTTAATCCCTTAACCGTCAACCACCCACATCGCTATAAACCTAATTACCCTATTAACCCCTAAACCGCAAAACCTCCACATCGCAGTAAACATAATTAACCTATTAACCCCTAAACTGCAAAAAAAAAAAAAAACACATCGCAATAAACCTATCCTAACACCCCCTAAATTAACACAAATTACCTAAACTAAAAAATACTAAAGTTACAAAAAATAAAAAAGGCTAACATTACAGAACAATTTTTTTTTTTACCAAAGTTTACTAAATTAAACTTAATCCCTATGAAAAAAGCCCCCCAAAATAAAAACACCCCCTAATCTAAGAATAAACTACCAGTAGCCCTTAAAAGGTTTTTTTGCAGGGCAATGCCCCAAGATAAACAGCTCTTTTACATTTAAAATACACAAAGTCTCATCTAACAGTAAAACCCCCCACCCACCAAACCCCCCAAAATAAAAAAACCTAACACTAAAAAACCTAAACTACCCATTGCCCTGAAAAGGGCATTTGTTAGGCATTGCCCTTAAAAGGGTATTTAGCTCTTTTACAAAATGCCCACCCTAATCTAAATAAAAAAAGTAATAAAAAAAAATGTAAAAAAAACCTAAGTCTAACCCCCACGTTGGTACTCACCGTTCCTGAAGTCCGGCGGAGAAGGTCCTGTCCCATGCGGTGAACTCTTCTTCCAAGCGGCGACTTCTTCTTTCTTCTTCCAGGAACAATTCGGCGCATAGCGGAGGGCGGAGCTGAAGACCGATGACCGCGGAGCTGAAGACCGGCGACCCTGGAACTGAAGACCGGAGACTGCAGAGCCATGGAGCGTGGAAGATCCTCTTCTTCCGATTGCCGCCGTACACTGAATAGTGAATTCAAGGTACGCAATTAAAGATGGCGTCCCTTGAATTCCTATTGGCTGATTTAATTCTTCAAATTCAAATCAGCCTATAGGATGAGAGCTACTCAAATCCTATTGGCTGCTCAAATCAGCCAATAGAATGAGAGCTGCTGAAATTCTATTGGGTATTCAAATCAGCCAAAATAATTTCAGTAGCTCTCATCCTATTGGCTGATTTGAACAGCCAATAGGATTTGAATAGCTCTCATCCTATTGGCTGATTTGAATTTGAAGAATCAAATCAGCCAATTGGAATTCAAGGGCCGCCATTTTTTATTGTGTACCTTGAATTCACTATCCAATTTACGGCGTAGATCATACGAAGAGGATCCTCAATGCTCCATGGCTCCGCGGTCGCCGGTCTTCAGTTCCAGGATCGCCGGTCTTCAATTCCAGGGTCGCCGGTCTTCAGCTCTACGGTGATCAGTCTTCAGCTCTGCCCTTCGTTCCGCGCCAGATGTTCCTGGAAGAAGAAAGAAGAAGTCAACACTTGAAGGAAGACTTCACCACATGGGACAGGACCTTCTCCGCCGGACTTCAGGAACGGTCAGTAACGACCTGGGGGTTAGACTTAGGTTTTTTTGTTTTTTTATTTAGATTAGGGTGGGCATTTTGTAAAAGAGCTAAATGCCCTACAAATGCTTTTTTCAGGGCAATGGGTAGTTTAGGTTTTTTATTTTGGGGGGTTGGGTGGGTGGGGGGTTTTACTGTTAGGGGGGACTTTGTGTATTTTTAATTTAAAAGAGCTGTTTATCTTGGGGCAATGCCCTGCAAAAAGCTCTTTTAAGGGCTACTGGTAGTTTATTCTTAGAGTAGGGGATGTTTTTATTTTGGGGGCTTTTTTATTTTCATAGGGATTAGGTAAAAAATTTGAAACTTTGGTAATTTGTTTTTTTATGTTCTGTAATGTTATTTTTTGTAATCTTAGCTTTTTTATTTTTTGTAACTTTAGCTTAATTTAAACTTAGGTTTAATTTTTAAGTTTTGGGGGTTAGACATTATTTTTTAAAATAAATATATACAGTATATATATATATATATATATATATATATATATATATATATATATATATATAGATTAGGGATGGGCCCATAAAAATGCACTTTTCAGGGCAATGGATACTTTAGGTTTTTTAGTGTTAGGTTTATTTATTTTGGGGGGTTTGGTAGGTGGTGGGTTTTACTGTTAGGGGGGACTTAGAATTTTTGGTAACTGCAAAAGAGTTATTTAACTTAGGGCAATGCCCTACAGGTTTAATTTTATTTTTGTAGTTCAATTTTTTTTTATCAACAACACATAGACTGTAACATTCAAATTCGAAATAGTATTTCTAGTCTAATAGACCTGGAAGACCAATTGTGTCTGGGATTGGTTCCCTCACGTAAAGAGCAAGTAGTTATTTGGATGCTAGATTAAGATACACAGTGGAAGCTCTTCCTTCACACACAAGAGACACCATGTGTAAAGCAATGGCCCACTTTCTAGAGAAAAACAAAGAAATGAATATGGAGACCAAAGACTTTATTATCAAACTACTTAAATATGTTCTGACTCAAAATTACTTTGTATTTGATGACAATTTTTTTCTGCAAGTGTGTGCTACTGCCATTGGCACATCGTGTGCCCCCACTTATGCGAACATCTATCTGGGCTGGTGGGAGGAAATGGTGGTTGTCCATGAATCTCCCAAGAACTATACACAATATGTCTCCCACTGGTCCAGATACATAGATGACATCCTATTTGTATGGAATAGACCAGTGGAAATACTGGAGGATTTTATTAAGGTAATCAATGTGAATCCATTTGGCCTTTTTTTTTTACATTCAACACTCATACAGAGAAAGTTGAATTCTTATATCTGACAATCAGTAAGGTGGATGAAAAATTGGCAACGGAAGTATATAGAAAGCCTATGGCTACTAATAACATTCTGCATGCCTCTAGTCATCACCATCCCTCTACTATGGAGAATACCTAAGAATTAAGAGAAACTGTACTACCCAAGAATCCTTTAAAAAGGCAGCTGATGATTTAAGCGACAGACTCCTAAAACATGGTTATTCCGAAAAGCTATTAGCTAAGGCGTACCACAAAGCTTTAGCTAAAGATAGGACAGATCTCTTACAACCTAAAGAGCACACATCAACTGATACACTTAGATTAATTTCTACCTACAATTGCAAAAGTGAACAATTGACCAATATTGTTCACAAACATTGGCATATTTTAATGGGGGATGATCAATTGTGAACCCTATTACCAGATACACCCTTGTTCACATTTAGAAGAGCTAGAAACCTCAATGATCACCTCACTACCAGCCACTTCAATAGGAATGCCAAAAAAGCACCTATATATAGGGGTTCCATTCCATGTGGGCATTGTAAGATATGCCAATACATAGTTAAAAAGGAAGTTATGATAGACAGATTTCAAAAGAAATGGAAAATAAACACACACATCAGCTGCCAAAGTACTAATGTAATTTATTACATATCGTGCTCATCTGACAGCCTCTATGTAGGCATGACCACTGGGAAACTGGGTACAAGGATGACTGAACATATGAGTAACATACATAATGCATGCAAAGATCTAGATAAAGGCAAACAGATAACTAGTGTGACTAGGCATTTCTTTAAACATCATGATGGTAAAACTACAGCATTCAAATGTTGGGGCTTGGAAAAAGTCAAACGTGGGATCAGAGGAGGTGTGTAAGATTATGTAAGCGAATTTTTACTAACTCAGATTTTTATACAAGGGTGTTCTCTGTCCGATCAAATATAAATATATGCAAGCCACGGTAGTAAATTATAGGTAAATACAAAGAGGTTAAGGTGCCCTTCTATTATCACACAGTTAGTGACACCGGTGTTTAAGCGGAAACTGTGATAGTAGCCAAAGGAGTTATGGAACTAGAAAGAGTTTGGTAATGTGACAGAGGGGTTCCCCAATATGCGAAGAGGGTAACCCATATGTCTTGCTGTAGCCCCAGCGTAACTAAGCAGAGGTATGGGAGACCTCAGAGAGAGTGTAGTGGGGCAGGAGACACTCTTACCTGCTGCTCCTAGATGGTGTGTAGCTGCTGGCTCCTGCAAAGGAGTGAGGATGCACGGAAGGCGACAAAGGTGAGGCTTCACAGGCCGAAGGAGGAGATTGATGACATCACGCAGGGTTGTGAGATGAGCAGCGGATGCAAGGAGCAAGCAGGAAGGGACAGCGGAGTGCTGCTGAGGTAAGCGATACGGTCACTGGAAACAGAGACTGCAGAACTGCAGAGGATTAACACCGGCAGGAGTAAAGGTAACGGCTAGGATAAGTGAGTAGTAGTGAGAGGTACAGCTCCTACTACTTCAATATATCAGCATTGACTGGTAGGAGACAGGGCCTTTTATAGGGATGTTCCAGAATAATTAAAGGGCCAGAGGAACCTGACATAGCCCCCCACTCAAGGAACCACTGCAAGGTTCTATGGTCGGGGTCCATTGGGATCAGGCGAGGGGCTGATAGATTGGCCGCTGGTTCCCAGGAGTCATCTTCATGTCCGTATCCAGCCCAATGGAACAGATAATACAACTACCCATTGCAACGTCTAGAATAGAGAATTTTATGGACCTCGTATTGTGGATCGGGATCTACCTGAGGGTCAGGCTGGAGTTGATCGGTGTGGGCAGCTCCAGAGAGACATGGCTTCATGAGGGATACATGAAACGTTGGATGTATCCTGTATGAGGTAGGTAGTTGTAGGGTAACGGTTGATGGGTTCGTGATGGAGGTGATTAGAAATGGACAGAGATAAAGTTTGTTGAATTTACGACAGGTAGTAGGAAGTTTTAGATTTTTTGTAGACAACCACACCTTCTGCCCAATGGCGTAGGTGGGTTGTTTGGTATGGCGGGGTCATAGTAGCATTTTTGGGTTGCTTGAGTCTGTTTTATGTTATGAGAGACGGATGAGTAAACCAGTGATATATAATTTCCCAGGACATTGACCTTAGGACAGGTTGTATCTACGGTAGGTAGGAGGTTGAAACAAGGATGTAGTCCATAATTAATGAAGAATGGCGAGTATCCGGTGGATGAGTTGGCTGCGTTGTTGTAGGCAAATTCTGCCAGGGGTAGATATGATGCCCATGTATCTTGTTGTTGTGAGCAGTAACACCTGAGGTATTGTTCTAGCCACTGGTTGGTACGCTCCGTCTGACCATTAGTCTAAGGGGGGTATTGTAACATATCTCAGCCTAATGTCACTATCCCTTTAAGACTTCCTTCCCTGACTGCTGGTTTTGGGCAGTATTCACATTCAGCTTGCTTGCCTGCCTGATTAATCATTCATGCACCTGATTACCTCAGCCTCTTTTTAAGCCTTCTCAGGTCTAATGTGCTTGGCATTAACATTGAAGTTGTGATCCTGAACAACAGAGGTCTGTGACTGTTTCCTGCATGAATTTTACCAACTATTTCAACCTACAGCATTTTCTATAACCAATGCTTAAAATCATCAAATCACAAGTATCCAAATAATTCCATTTCTGTTTTCCTGGACACTGCTTCTTAACAAACTCTGAACTTTATTATAAATCAAGCATACTTTTGGTTACCATCACTCTCTAATTACAACAGCATCTTACTCAGAACTTTATAACTATTTCTCTGCTACAAGTTGTCATTGCTGAAATATCCTGCTGCTATTCAGAACTCTGCATCTTTATGTTCAGTTAAAAGCTTTCATGTGATTCTCCAATATATGTTTAAACAGTAATTGATGCCTTAAACTTAACTTTCACCTGTGCTGCTCTGCTAATTACTGACATACAGCTCTTTATAATATTATGTACTGTGAACCTGCAACAAACCTTAGTTTGCATCTAAGTGTCAATCTTCTACCAGTTTACTCTGAAGTCTGAACATTCCACATTGCTATATTTTTCTCTCATTGAATCCTGCAGCTACTTCTATTAACTAACTATAAGTCACAGTGAAGTCAGAATATATTGTATACAAATGTTGCACTCTCCATTTCTTCTACAATAACTTCTAGCAAATATGAATCACAGAATATCATCTATCCACGTCCAAGATACTCTTCCCCGGGTCAGGGGTCGGTGTCTTCAAATCCCTACCACTGCCCCGAGGGTCTGTTTCCTGAGCGCATGTACACCGGATCATGACAGAATGTTAATGCCTAAAAAAGGGATCCGCAGTGGTAGTGGATGCACCGACCCTCAAAGGAAAATAAAAAATTACAACATATCTCAGACCCAAGCAATCCCTAAAGGAAAAACAGAAGATTTTCATACTTTTAAAAATTTAAAGACACAGTACTCCTATTCTAGACTGTCCTCTACTCATGTTCGTGGTTACCATTTTGGTGAAACTGATCCTGAATCTGACTATGAAAATGAAGAGGATTTAAACATAGCTTCAGCAGAAAAAATTCAGATTTTTAAAGATTTAAAGAGACAGAACCACTTTTCTAAAATGTCAACTGTTCCTCAATTTCGTGCTTACCATTTTGGTGAAACTGATCCTGAATCTGACTATGAAATTGAAGAGGATTTAACCATAGCTTCAGCAGAAAAAAAAATCAGATTTTCAAAGATTTAAAGAGACAGAACCACTTTTCTAAAATGTCATCTGTTCCTCATGTTCGTGATTACCATGTTGGTGAAACAGATTCTGAGTCTGAGGTATTGTTCTAGCCACTGGTTGGTACGCTCCGTCTGACCATTAGTCTAAGGGGGGTATTGTAACATATCTCAGCCTAATGTCACTATCCCTTTAAGACTTCCTTCCCTGACTGCTGGTTTTGGGCAGTATTCACATTCAGCTTGCTTGCCTGCCTGATTAATCATTCATGCACCTGATTACCTCAGCCTCTTTTTAAGCCTTCTCAGGTCTAATGTGCTTGGCATTAACATTGAAGTTGTGATCCTGAACAACAGAGGTCTGTGACTGTTTCCTGCATGAATTTTACCAACTATTTCAACCTACAGCATTTTCTATAACCAATGCTTAAAATCATCAAATCGCAAGTATCCAAATAATTCCATTTCTGTTTTCCTGGACACTGCTTCTTAACAAACTCTGAACTTTATTATAAATCAAGCATACTTTTGGTTACCATCACTCTCTAATTACAACAGCATCTTACTCAGAACTTTATAACTATTTCTCTGCTACAAGTTGTCATTGCTGATATATCCTGCTGCTATTCAGAACTCTGCATCTTTATGTTCAGTTAAAAGCTTTCATGTGATTCTCCAATATATGTTTAAACAGTAATTGATGCCTTAAACTTAACTTTCACCTGTGCTGCTCTGCTAATTACTGACATACAGCTCTTTATAATATTATGTACTGTGAACCTGCAACAAACCTTAGTTTGCATCTAAGTGTCAATCTTCTACCAGTTTACTCTGAAGTCTGAACATTCCACATTGCTATATTTTTCTCTCATTGAATCCTGCAGCTACTTCTATTAACTAACTATAAGTCACAGTGAAGTCAGAATATATTGTATACAACTGTTGCTCTCTCCATTTCTTCTACAATAACTTCTAGCAAATATGAATCACAGAATATCATCTATCCACGTCCAGGATACTCTTCCCCGGGTCAGTGGTCGGTGTCTTCAAATCCCTACCTCTGCCCGAGGGTCTGTTTCCTGAGCGCATGTACACCGGATTATGACAGGTATGAAGTGGTGAGGTGTTGGTCGATATGCAGCAATTTACATAAATTCCTCCAGAAAAGAGAAGTAATCTGGGTCCCCCTGTCACTAAGAACAATGAGTG
Source organism: Bombina bombina (assembly GCF_027579735.1). Taxonomy (NCBI): domain Eukaryota; kingdom Metazoa; phylum Chordata; class Amphibia; order Anura; family Bombinatoridae; genus Bombina; species Bombina bombina. The sequence continues at coordinate 1,004,456,530 of NC_069499.1, forward strand.
GTATTCCATGCAATCTAACAATCTCTCGGATGAACATCTTGGATGTCTGAGAGGAGGTGGGTAGACTCTTGGCAGGTACAAAGTGGGCCATCTTGGAGAAAAGGTCTACGATGACGAATATAGTGGTGTAAGTGGATGATGTAGGTAGATCGACAAAGTCCATCGAGACCATTTTTCCATGGGGACTCGGGTACTGCCAAAGGTTGAAGCAGATCCACAGGATGTCTGTGTGAATGTTTGGAAGTTTCACATATGGTACAGGATGTTAGGTAGTCCTCCACAGATTTTTTGACATGTTTGGCCACCAGAATGAACGTTTTAGGAGGTCATAGGTCTTGTGTTTACCCAGGTGTCCTGCCAGAGGTCTATTATGCATTTGTTTGAGGATCTGACTAGGGAGAGTACTAGGAACATATAATCTTTGTTGGTAGAAAAGTAAACCCCGGGAGTCAGGTTGAAGTAAATCTTGTGGTTTGTCAGAATCGGCCGTTTGAGCAGCCTTGATCTCTTAACTAGAAGCGGATAAGAATCCCATAAAGCAATGTTTAGGTATGACTGATGAAGGAGTGGTGTTAAGAGATGGTTTGTTGTACATTCGAGAGAGGGCGTCCGCCTTACCATTCTTGTTTCCTGGACGGTAAGTAATAACATAGTGGATACGAGAGAAGTAGAGGCTCCAGCGGAGCTGTCTGGAGGAGAGTGGTTGGTTAGACTGAAGGTACTGCAGATTCTTGTGGTCAGAATAAATCACTATAGGTTGGGAAGCTCCTTCCAGTAAGTGTCTCCAGTGGTCAAAAGAGCACTTGATGGCTAGAAGTTCTTTTTCACCAACCAAATAGTTCAACTCGGCTGGTGTCATAAGTTGGGAGTAGTAAGCTACTGGGTGAAGGGGTTCTTTGAAGGATATTTTTTGTGAGAGTATGGTCCCTATGGCATATTCAGAAGCATCCACCTTGAGTATGAACTGGTGTTCAGTATTAGGGAATTGGAGGATGGGTGCAGAAGTGAATTTGTATTTTAGTTGTTCGAAACAGGTTTCTGCTGAGGGTGTCCAGAGCAATGGTGTATGTAACTTGGTCAAGTCGGTGAGTGGTTTTGCTATGGTGGCAAAGTTAGGTATGAAACGCCTGTAAAAATTAGCAAAGCCAAGAAACCTCTGGATGTCCTTCTTGTTTTGGGGTTGAGGCCAGTCTGAAATGGCTTTAACTTTGGTACTCTCCATGTTAATACTGTTATTTGTGATGTGATATCCAAGAAAGGATATGTTTTGTGAGTCAAATATACATTTTTCTAGTTTAACATATAATGAGTTATGTCTTAACCTAGAAAGTACAGTCATGACATGTTCTCTATGTTCCTCAATGTTCCTAGAGAAAATGAGTATGTCATTGAAGTAGATAACAAGATAAACGTCTAAAATATCTCTAAATATGTCGTTAATAAAACACTGAAATGTTGCTGGAGCATTGCAGAGACCAAAAGGCATTACAGTGTACTCAAAGAGACCATGCCGGGTCCTAAACGCTGTAAGCCACTCATCTCTAGCTCTCATTCTGATAAGGTTGTAGGCACCCCTGAGGTCAAATTTTGTGAACACAGTAGCTCCTCTTAACCTTTCTATCAACTCAGGGATCAAGGGAAGGCGATACCTGTTCTTTCTAGTCCTTTTGTTTAATTCACTAAAATCAACAATAGGTCTTAGGGAACCATCTTTATTTTTTACAAAAAAGATGCCGGCACCGGCAGGAGAGGTGCTAGGTCTTATGAAGCCTTTCTTCAAGTTTTTGTCGATGTATAACTTCAAATGCTCTAACTCAGGGCGTGAGAGGGGATAGATATGTCCGAATGGGATTGTCACCCCTGCAAGAAGGTCTATGGGGCAGTCGTAGACCCTATGGGGTGGCAGAGTTTCTGCAACCTTTTTGTTGACTACGTCTGTGAATCTATGGTAGTGCGTAGGGACAGCAGATTCAGAGATTAAAGAATAATTGGTGACTAAATTACTAGGGATCAGGCATGGGGGAAATGTCAAGTTTAAGTTTTCCCAGTCAATGTTGGGTCTATGTTGCCTGAGCCAATTCATACCAAGTACTATGTTATACATAGGGGAAGATATAACATCAAACTCAATAGACTCAGTGTGACAGGAACATGTTGAGAGAGTGAGAGGTATGGTCTGATATCTAATGGGATCTGTAGTAAGGAGAGTACCATCAATAACTTTCACAGAGACTGGGTTGTTCTTAGTGATTACAGGGATTTTATTAATATTTACAAAGTGTTGGTCAACAAAATTTCCACAGGAACCTGTATCTGTGATGGCCTCAGAGCTGGTCTTGTAATGACCCCACTGTAAAGTAAGGGGAAGTAGAATGTAAGGGGTTTGAGGAGTGTTTTTTGTTAAGCAAATGTTGAAATTAGTTTGCTTACCGGTTTATTCCTTAGAACATTTGGACATTCCTTAACTTTGTGCGTGGGAGATGCACAGTACATATATAAGTTCAAAGTCCTCCTTCTGGACTTCTCTTGTTGAGTGAGGGGACCTTTAATAAATCCAATCTCCATAGGTTGGGGACAGTCCTTGGGACCATGTAGAGCTGGTGTAGTAATACATCTGGGAAGGGTTTTCTCTGAGCGTCTCTCCATGAGCCTTCTATCAATCCTTATAGATAAATTGTACAGTTCGTCAAGGGTGTCAGGAAGGCCAGTGCGGGATAACTCTTCCTTTATATCATCTGATAGTCCCAAGCGAAACTGGTTTTTAAGGGATATGTTATTCCATAAGGAATCCCTAGCATAGATTTTGAACTGAGTAATATATGTCTCTACAGGGTGTTTAGATAGTTTGAGTGCTCTTAAATTGTTCTCTGCTGTGATATGCTTATATGGGTCTTCAGAGAAGTTGGACATTTCGGCAAAAAATTGATCAAGTGACCTAGGATTGGGTCACGTGATTCGTAAAACATGTCGGCCCAGACCCTAGGCTCACCCCTCAGATAGATTACTGTAAGTACTTTGATCCTATCATTTGAGTAAGTCTTAGGTTTGAGGTCAAACCTAAGCTGACAGGCATTCCTAAATTGTCTGAAAAGAGTCCTGTCACCTGAAAACTTCTCAGGGGGAGACACCTGAGGCTCTGGATGTTAATCCGAGAAGCTGGGTTTAGCTGAGAGGACCTCCCGTAAGCATGCCTTGACAGCTTGATTCTCTACCTGTAATTCGTGAAAAGAGTTCACAAGTATATCCATCCTATAAGATAAACTCTGAATTTGTTTGGGAATCAATGTCGTATCCATATCTGGTGCAGGTAAAGAAAATATAACAAGGGAAAAAATAACACCCCTGAAGGAAGATAAAGTGCACAACAGTGCCTTAAATTTATGGCTGGTATATTATGTAAGATTATGTAAGTGAATTCTTACTAACTCAGATTTTTATACAAGGGTGTTCTCTGTCCCATCAAATATAAATATATGCAAGCCACGGTAGTAAATTATAGGTAAATAGAAAGAGGTTCAGGTGCGCTTCTATTATCACACAGTTAGTAACACAGGTGGTTAAGCGGAAACTGTGATAGTAGCCAAAGGAGTTATGGAACTAGAAAGAGTTTGGTAATGTGACAGAGGGGTTCCCCAATATGTGGAGAGGGTAACCCCTATGTCTTGCTATAGCCCCAGAGTAACTAAGCAGAGGTATGGGAGACCTCAGAGAGAGTGTAGCGGGGCAGTAGAAACTCTTACCTGCTGCTCCTGGATGGTGCGTAGCTGCTGGCTCCTGCGAGAGAGTGAGGATGCACGGAAGGCAACTGAGGTCAGGCTTCACAGGCCGAAGGAGGAGACTGATGACGTCACGAACGGTTGCGAGACGAGCAGCAGATGCAAGGAGCAAGCAGGAAGGGACAGCGGAGTGCTGCTGAGGTAAGTTCTATGGTCACTGGAAACAGAGTCTGTGGAACTGCAGAGGAGTAACACCGGCAGGAGTAAAGGTAATGGCTAGGATAAGTGAGTAGGAGTGAGAGGTACATCTCCTACTACTTCAATATACCAGCATTGACTGGTAAGAGGCAGGGCCTTTTATAGGGAGGTTCTGGAATAATTAAAGGGCCAGAGGAACCTGACAAGGTGGATGTGAACGTATTTTACTTCAAAAAGAAACTAATTGGATTTTTAGACTCAATATAGTAATGCCACATGGTATGAATGAGGCTAACAATTATTGGGTCTATCTTTAAAGTAATTTTAATCTGATTTGATATTTTAATCTGATTTGATTTTCTAAGGCCTAGATTTAGAGTTTGGCGGTAGCCGTGAAAACCAGCGTTAGAGGCTCCTAACGCTGGTTTTAGGCTACCGCCGGTATTTGGAGTCAGTCAGGAAAGGGTCTGACGCTCACTTTTCAGCCGCGACTTTTCCATACCGCAGATCCCCTTACGTCAATTGCGTATCCTATCTTTTCAATGGGATCTTTCTAACTCCGGTATTTAGAGTCGTGGCTGAAGTGAGCGTTAGAAATCTAACGACAAAACTCCAGCCGCAGAAAAAAGTCAGTAGAGCTTTCTGGGCTAACGCCGGTTTATAAAGCTCTTAACTACTGTGCTATAAAGTACACTAACACCCATAAACTACCTATGTACCCCTAAACCGAGGTCCCCCCACATCGCCGCCACTCGATTAAATTTTTTTAACCCCTAATCTGCCGACCACCACCTACGTTATACTTATGTACCCCTAATCTGCTGCCCCTAACACCGCCGACCCCTATATTATATTTATTAACCCCTAACCTGCCCCCCACAACGTCGCCGCCAGCTACCTACAATAATTAACCCCTAATATGCCGACCGCCACCTACGTTATACTTATGTACCCCTAATCTGCTGCCCCTAACACCGCCGACCCCTATATTATATTTATTAACCCCTAATCTGCCCCCCTCAATGTTGCCTCCACCTGCCTACACTTATTAACCCCTAATCTGCCGAACGGACCGCACCGCTATTATAATAAAGTTATTAACCCCTAATCCGCCTCACTAACCCTATAATAAATAGTATTAACCCCTAATCTGCCCTCCCTAACATCGCCGACACCTAACTTCAAACATTAATCCCTAATCTGCCGACTGGAGCTCACCGCTATTCTAATAAATGTATTAACCCCTAAAGCTAAGTCTAACCCTAACACTAACACCCCCCTAAGTTAAATATAATTTAAATCTAACGAAATAAATTAACTCTTATTAAATAAATTATTCCTATTTAAAGCTAAATACTTACCTGTAAAATAAACCCTAATATAGCTACAATATAAATTATAATTATATTATAGCTATTTTAGGATTTATATTTATTTTACAGGTAACTTTGTATTTATTTTAACCAGGTACAATAGCTATTAAATAGTTAAGAACTATTTAATAGCTAAAATAGTTAAAATAATTACAAAATTACCTGTAAAATAAATCCTAACCTAAGTTACAATTAAACCTAACACTAGACTATCAAGAAATTAATTAAATATAATACCTACAATTATCTACAATTAAACCTAACACTACACTATCAATAAATGAATTAAATACAATACCTACAAATAAATACAATTAAATAAACTAACTAAAGTACAAAAAATAAAAAAGAACTAAGCTACAAAAAATAAAAAAATATTTACAAACATTAGAAATATATTACAACAATTTTAAACTAATTACACCTACTCTAAGCCCCCTAATAAAATAACAAAGCCCCCAAAATAAAAAAATGCCCTACCCTATTCTAAATTACTAAAGTTCAAAGCTCTTTTACCTTATCAGCCCTGAACAGGGCCCTTTGCGGGGCATGCCCCAAGAAATCAGGTTTTTTGCCTGTAAAAAAACACATACAATACCCCCCCAACATTACAACCCACCACCCACATACCCCTAATATAACCCAAACCCCCCTTAAATAAACCTAACACTAAGCCCCTGAAGATCTTCCTACCTTATCTTCACCTCACCGGGTATCACCGATGCGTCCTGGCTCCAAAATCTTCATCCAAGCCCAAGCCGGGGCTAGACATCCATCATCCGATGGCTGAAGAAGTCCAGAAGAGGGTCCAAAGTCTTCATCCTATCCGGGAAGAAGAGTAGATCCGGACCGGCAACCATCTTCTTCCAAGCGGCATCTTCTATCTTCATCCGATGAGGACCGGCTCCATCGTGAAGACCTCCAGCGCAGACCCATCTTCTTGCGACGACGTCCAACTGAAGAATGACGGTTCCTTTAAGGGACGTCATCCAAGATGGCGTCCCTCGAATTCCGATTGGCTGATAGGATTCTATCAGCCAATCGGAATTAAGGTAGGAAAATTCTTATTGGCTGATGGAATCAGACAATCAGAATCAAGTTCAATCCGATTGGCTGATCCAATCAGCCAATCAGATTGAGCTTGCATTCTATTGGCTGTTCCGATCAGCCAATAGAATGCGAGCTCAATCTGATTGGCTGATCGGATCAGCCAATCGGATTGAGCTTGATTCTGATTGGCTGATTCCATCAGCCAATCAGAATTTTCCTACCTTAATTCCGATTGGCTGATAGAATCCTATCAGCCAATCGGAATTCGAGGGATGCCATCTTGGATGACGTCCCTTAAAGGAGCCTTCATTCGTCGGTAGTCCGTCGGGCCAGCAGGATGTTCCGGGTCGGAGGTCTGCAAGATGGATCCGGAAGAAAGAAGATTGAAGATGCCGTTGATAAAAGACTTCAGCCGGATCATGGACCTCTTCAGCTCCCGCTTGGATGATGACTTCAGCCGGATCATGGACCTCTTCAGCTCCCGCTTGGATGATGACTTCAGCCGGATCATGGACCTCTTCAGCCCCCCGCTTGGGCTTGGATCAGGACATCAGATCAGCTCTTCTGGATCGATCGGTGAACCTGGTATGGTGAAGATAAGGCAGGAAGATCTTCAGGGGCTTAGTGTTCGGTTTATTTAAGGGGGGTTTGGGTTAGATTAGGGGTATGTGGGTGGTGGGTTGTAATGTTGGGGGGGGTATTGTATGTGTTTTTTTTACAGGCAAAAGAGCTGAATTCTTTGGGGCATGCCCCGCAAAGGGCCCTGTTCAGGGCTGGTAAGGTAAAAGAGCTTTGAACTTAGTAATTTAGAATAGGGTAGGGCATTTTTTTATTTTGGGGGGCTTTGTTATTTTATTAGGGGGCTTAGAGTAGGTGTAATTAGTTTAAAATTGTTGTAATATTTTTCTGATGTTTGTAAATATTTTTTTATTTTTTGTAACTTAGTTCTTTTTTATTTTTTGTACTTTAGTTAGTTTATTTCATTGTATTTATTTGTAGATATTGTATTTAATTCATTTATTGATAGTGTAGTGTTATGTTTAATTGTAGGTAATTGTAGGTATTTTATTTAATTAATTTATTGATAGTGTAGTGTTAGGTTTAATTGTAACTTAGGTTAGGATTTATTTTACAGGTAATTTTGTAATTATTTTAACTATTTTAGCTATTGTACCTGGTTAAAATAAATACAAAGTTACCTGTAAAATAAATATAAATCCTAAAATAGCTACAATGTAATTATAATTTATATTGTAGATATATTAGGATTTATTTTACAGGTAAGTATTTAGCTTTAAATAGGAATAATTAAGTAGTTAATTAATTTTGTTAGATTTAAATTATATTTAACTTAGGGGGGTGTTAGTGTTAGGCTTAGCTTTAGGGGTTAATACATTTATTAGAATAGCGGTGAGCTCCAGTCGGCAGATTAGGGGTTAATGTTTGAAGTTAGGTGTCGGCGATAGGGATGGCAGATTAGGGGTTAATACTATTTATTATAGGGTTAGTGAGGCGGATTAGGGGTTAATAACTTTATTATAATAGCGGTGCGGTCCGCTCGGCAGATTAGGGGTTAATAAGTGTAGGCAGGTGGAGGCGACGTTGTGGGGGGCAGATTAGGGGTTAATAAATATAATATAGGGGTCGGCGGTGTTAGGGGCAGCAGATTAGGGGTACATAGGGATAATGTAAGTAGCGGCGGTTTACGGAGCGGCAGATTAGGGGTTAAAAATAATATGCAGGGGTCAGTAATAGCGGGGGCGGCAGAATAGGGGTTAATAAGTGTAAGGTTAGGTGTGTTTAGACTCGGGGTACATGTTAGGGTGTTAGGTGCAGATGTAGGAAGTGTTTCCCCATAGACAACAATGGGGCTGCGTTAGGAGCTGAACGCGGCTTTTTTGCAGGTGTTAGGTTTTTTTTTCAGCTCAAACAGCCCCATTGTTTTCTATGGGGGAATTGTGCACGAGCACGTTTTTGAGGCTGGCCGCGTCCGTAAGCAACTCTGGTATCGAGAGTTGAAGTTGCGTTAAATATGCTCTACGCTCCTTTTTTGGAGCCTAACGCAGCCATTATGTGAACTCTCAATACCAGAGTTATTTAAAAGGTGCGGCCAGAAAAAAGCCAGCGTTAGCTATGCGGGTCGTTACCGACAATACTCTAAATCTAGCCGTAAGTGTATTCTCCGAATAATTTTATGTATCCCAATGGGCATACAATGACTGATATATATGGGAAATTATTACCTTTTGATCTGAGAGTGATATGGATCCACACAATATTATTATGATATATATTTTACATCACTTATAGAAGTACTTATATGTGAGACTTTGCATATTCATTGTTCTTACACATATATTTTGAGTGGACCTATCCACCTCTATGCCCCTAGATATGTGAAACACTACTTATGTAAGTAATGATTTTATGTTTTTGGATCCTTAGGGAATGGGCCTTAGGAATAATGAATAAAAAATTAATCTATACATCATCTAAGGTTATTATGAATAATCATTGACCACAAATACGTAACCAAGTATCCATGGTACTTTAAATATGATGATAGATTTAATGGCCATCCTATATATAAAATAAATGAACCAAGTAGCAGGATGAGGAAGAGATTAATGTGGCTTTGAAATCACTCAGTGTGGTAGATAGTGGATGATAATTCAATTAAGAACAACATATACAAAAAGCAAGTAAAAATGTTCACTTTCAGCTGAGATGCTGCTCCTTATATGTGGATACTAATTACTGTCTCTATCGAATGTCCACAATAACAGTGGGAAATTGAATCCCTTTATGCAACTTGAGGAAACAGTACCTGCTAAAAAATGATATGTCTATGTTTGGAAGCCGGCTCAGCGCACTCACCGATCTGTCCTCTCGAAGTCCAGGCTCCGTTACAGATGCTGTCAGTCGACCGCCCCGCACCTCAACTGCTGCTTGTCTTTCCTTTGTTCTCCAGTCGTCCCTACGAAGACCAGGCTTCGTCACAGTGGGTCCCGGTAAAGAAAACGCTGCACCGATGTGCAGCCGCTAGCTTCTCTGGAGCCGTCAAACCGGAAATGACCGCAATACTCTGTGAACCAATGGGGGAGCTGGAAGCAGGAGGTGCGTCCGTGGGCTTGTCCGTCTGGGCCAATGCAAATCTCCAAATCTCATCCTATATATAATCCATATACACATTGTCATCACGTACCAATCTCATACTTATCATGTAAGGAGGCGTTAATTGTGCTTAGCATTACCCTTATATCTAGTGCATTGTGAATTTACCATTGGTAAATGTTGCTCTATGCAATGTCTGATTGCCATCCAATATGATCAGTGTCAGATTTTACGCATACATACCACCTAATAAACGGGTCTCTATGGGACTTATTATCAATTTGATACCCAGTGTATACTAACGGAAATACTAATGCATTATGCATGATATAATTATGAAGGGGTTCTTAGAGAGACTACTGGACTCCTTGTCAAATAGATCACAGGAAATGGGAGCCGATGGCAACTTATGACAGATCTGAACACACGCAATAATCACAAGTATTTAACTGTCAAAGTCGAGTCGGACAGGTCCCTTCCGCCTTCCCCTTATGAGGTCACTATGAGCTTTCAGCGAATCACAATAGAGGCGAACTACATACCTATGCCAAACTAGCTGATCAACTCGGATTGGTCAAATGGTGGGCGGTGCACAAATCTGACTGAGGATTAGAGGATGGCTATAACCATTAACTGTATATAAACGGGTGGCACTCAGGCTTCGGCTTGTCCGCTTTTACATTGAAAAAGGCTGTATGCAAGGCTGAAATGCATTTGTGTTATTTCATTGCACTTAACTGTGTATTACTGTATTATTTTTGCACCAAGTTCATGTTTGTCACCCCTGGCACCTGATCCCAACGACAGCTGATATCGTCCAGGAAACAGCGGCGTGATTTTACATGCTCTTTAATTTGTTGGCTATTTAGGTTCTGTTACTCTCATAGAGGGGTTTCCCTCAATTTTACTCAATATAATAAAGTTAATTATTTTTAACGGTCTCTATTTATCTTAGGAAAGAATGCTATATCAAACCCCCTCTTTTTTCTCCCCACTGTTGTTTGTGTTTTATAAATGTAATATTCGAATGTGACATTTGAATGTGACATTCGAAATAGTATTTCTAGTCTACAACTGTGTTTTATAAATATAATATTCTAATTTGAATGTCACATTCGAATTCGAATGTCACATTCGAATTTGAATGTCACATTCGAATGTCATATTCGAATTCGAAAGTGACATTCGAAAACTGTAAATAACATTCGATAATAGAATTTTTAAGAATATTCATTCTTATCAACATTATATTATGTAAATCAAATTTTTACAATAACATTCGTTCTAACAATCAAATTCGAATATAAACACATTCGCCCATCCCTACATCTCAAAGAACCAGTAAAGCTAAGAAAACTTAAGAACTACAGGCTTATTATATGGAATGCATAGACACACTCTTTTTAGATTTAAATTCAGCCAGTTGTGCTAAGCTTGGGGACTACGATAAGTTATTCCCCGGAAGCTTTTGGGTAATCATTCCATTCTAAGCCAATCTCATGTGCCGTTATCCTTTACTTTCCCCGCAAGGGAGAGAGAACAGACCCCAACATAGGGAAATTAAAATTCACTCTGCATTTCCATAAAAAATTAATCTGTGCCTTTAGTGTCACTACCATTTCCCTCTTTCCTCTTAGGGTACTGTGCCTCCCCGTATTTATTTCTGGATTTTATTTATCTACTGCTTTACTCTTTCAGAGGTTCAATTAAAGTGTTGGAAGAGGCGATAGGAAATTAAATTAATGTTCGCACCTCCTAGCAAGTGTGCAAATGAGACACAAAAGATAATTAATCTGAACTTCAGTAAGTCTTTGCAGTTCCTTTAGTGTTGAAGCTATTTTCTTTTTGTTTTCACATAATAGGCATCTCTATTTTAAAATACAGCTCATTGAACTGAGCACAAAGGTTTAAACATTTTTTTTTGTATGTGGTACTATCAACCTTCCAATGTTTAGATTTAATACACTGATCTATTCTTTAGTAAATCTATTATTATACACAACATTTTTCAGTATCAGGGGCATTTCTTGCAACTGGATAGTATAGGAACACAAGTAATATTGTGTTACTCTCTATAAATATTAGTGATTGCTACCTACGTTAGTTAACCCAATTGTTTCCCTGACTAGAGGATACTAACGAAAATTCCTCCTCTTCAATTACTTTTATTCTAAGGATCATATTCTTTAACAATTTAGAGATGAGTGTGTAGAGGTGAGTGTTTAGTGAAGGGATCCATAGGAAAATATAGAAATTGGACAGATATTAGCAAATTGGTATGTGTATTGTTCTTGTGTAGTCACTCAAATTAGTGTCTTACCAAGGAATAACTCAGAGAACACAGAGCTGCATCTAGTCACTAACTGTTTATTATTCTAACTGAACTTGTGACCATATATGGTAGAAACACCAACAGCCAATCAACATTCTGTATGCAAATTGACAAACACATCACATGACATGTTAATAACATTACATCTCCCTTTTTATGAAATTTTAGAATATCACATTTATATTTTACTAGTCCTAAAGCCCGTTCACATGGGCCATTTTTTGCAGTACAGCGGTCCCACCCCTTGCGCTCTCTCCCTCCCCTCTCTTTTGCTCTCTCTTTCTCTCTCCCTCCCCCCTCTCTTTTGCTCTCTCTCTCCCCCTCTCTTTTGCGCTCTCTCCCCCTCTCTTTTAAGCTCTCTCCCCCCTCACTTTTGCGCTCTCTCTCTCCCCCTCTCTTTTGCGCTCTCTCCCCCCTCTCTTTTGCACTCTCTCTCTCCCCCTCTCTTTTGCGCACTCTCTCTCCCCCTCTATTTTACTCTCTCCCCCCCCCTCTCTTTCTCTTTTGCGCTCTCTCTTCCCCCTCTCTTTTGCGCTCTCTCTCTCTCCCCCTCTCTTTTGTGCTCTCTCTCTCCCCTCCTCTTTGGCACTCTCCCCCTCTCTTTTGTGCTCTCTCCCCCCCTCTCTTTTGCGCTCTCTCCTCCCTCTCTTTTGCGCTCTCTCCCCCTCTCTTTTGCGCTCTCCCCCCCTCTCTTTTGTGCTCTCTTTCTCTCCCCCCTCTTTTGTGCTCTCTCTCTCCCCCTCTCTTTTGTGCTCTCTCTCCCCCCTCTCTTTTGCGCTCTCTCTCCCCCCTCTCTTTTGTGCTCTCCCTCTCCTCTCTTTTGCCCTCTCTCCCCCCTCTCTTTTGCACTCTCTCCCCCTCTCTTTTGCGCTCTCTCTCCCCCTCTCTTTTGCGCTCTCTCTCTCCCTTCCCCCCTCTCTTTTGCTCTCTCTCTCCCCCTCTCTTTTGCGCTCTCTCTCCCTCTCTTTTGAGCTCTCTCTCTCCCCCCTCTCTTTTGCGCTCTCTCTCTCCCCCTCTCTTTTGCGCTCTCTCCCCCCTCTCTTTTGTGCTCTCTCTCCCCCCTCTCTTTTGCGCTCTCTCTCTCTCCCCCTCTCTTTTGTGCTCTCTCTCTCTCCCCTCTCTTTTGCACTTTCCCCCCCTCTCTTTTGCGCTCTCTCTCCCCCTCTCTTTTGCACTCTCTCTCTCCCTTCCCCCCTCTCTTTTGCTCTCTCTCTCCCCCTCTCTTTTGCGCTCTCTCTCCCCCCTCTCTTTTGCGCTCTCTCTCCCCCCCTCTCTTTTGCACTCTCTCCCCCCTCTCTTTTGTGCTCTCTCTCCCCCTCTCTTTTGCACTCCCCCCCCTCTCTTTTGCGCTCTCTTTCTCTTCCCCCCTCTTTTGCACTCTCTCTCTCCCCCCTCTCTTTTGCGCTCTCTCTCTCCCCCTCTCTTTTGCGCTCTCTCTCCCCCTCTCTTTTGCACTCTCCCCCCTCTCTTTTGCTGTCTCTCTCCCTCTCTTTATCCCACCTCTTCTGCTCTCTCTCTCCCCCTCTCTTTTGAGCTCTCTCTCTCCCCCTCTCTTTTGCGTTCTCTCTCCCCCCTTTCTTTTGTGTTCTCTCTCCCCCCCTCTATTTTGCGCTCTCTTCCCCTCTCTTTTGCGCTCTCTCCCCCCTCTTTTGCGCTCTCTCTCCCCTCTTTTTTGCACTCTCTCTCCCCCCTCTCTTTTGCGCTCTCTCTCTCCCCCTTTCTTTTGCGCTCTCTGTCCCCCCTCTCTTTTGCGCTCTCTCCCCCTCTCTTTTGCGCTCTCGTCCCCCTCTTTTGTGCTCTCTCCCCCCTCTCTTTTGTACTCTCTCTCTCTCCCCCTCTCTTTTGCGCTCTCTCTCACCCCCTCTATTTTACGCCCTCTCCCCCCTCTCTCTCTCCCCTCTCTTTTGCGCTCTCTCTCCCCCCTCTCTTTTGAGATCTCTCTCTCTCCCCCTCTCTTTTGTGCTCTCTCTCTCCTCTCTTTTGCACTATCCCCCCCTCTTTTTGCGCTCTCTCCCCCTCTCTTTTGCGCTCTCTCCCACCTCTCTTTTGCGCTCTCTCTCCCCCTCTTTTGCGCTCTCCCCCCTCTCTTTTGCGCTCTCTCTCCCCCCTCTCTTTTGCACTCTGTCTCCCCCCATCTCTTTTGCGCTCTCTCCCCTCTCTTTTGTGCACTCTCCCCCCTCTCATTTGCTGTCTCTCTCCCTCTCTTTATCCCCCCTCTTCTGCTCTCTCTCTCCCCTCTCTTTTGTGCTCTCTCTCTCTCCCCTCTCTTTTAAGCTCTCTCTCTCCCCCTTTCTTTTGCGCTCTCTCTCTCCCTCCTTTCTTTTGCGCTCTCTCTCCCCCCTCTCTTTTGCGCTCTCTCTCTCCCCCCTCTTTTGGGATCTCTCCCCCTCTATTTTGCGCTCTCTCCCCCCTCTCTTTTGCGCTCTCTCTCCCCCTCTCTTTTGTGCTCTCTCTCTCCCCCCTCTCTTTTGCGCTCTCTCTCTCCCCCCTCTCTTTTGCTCTCTCCCCCCCTCTCTTTTTCTCTCTCTCCCCCTCTCTTTCTCCCCCCTCTCTTTCTCCCCCTCTCTCTCTCCACCCTCTCTTTCTCCCCCCCTCTCTCTCTCCCCCTTCTCTCCCTCCCTCCCCCTCTCTCCCTCTCTCCCCCCCTCTCTCTCCCCCCTCTCTCTCTCTCCCCCCTCTCTCTCTCCCCCTCTCTCTCTTCCCCCTCTCTCTCTCCCTCTCCCCCCCTCTCTCTCTCTCCCCCCCTCTCTCTGTCTCTCCCCCCTCTCTCTCTCTCCCCCCCTCTCTCTCGCCCCCCCTCTCTCTCTCTCTCTCTCTCTCTCTCTCCCATCTCTCTCTCCCCCCTCTCTCTCTCCCCATCTCTCTCTCTCCCCTCTCTCTCCCCTCTATTTTTATCTCTCCCCCCTCTCTATCTCTCTCCCCCCTCTCTCTCCCCATCTCTCTCTCCCCCCATCTCTCTCTCTCTCCCCCATCTCTCTCTCTCCCCTCTCTCTCTCCCTCTCTTTTTATCTCCCCCCCCTCTCTATCTCTCTCCCCCCTCTCTCTCTCCCCCCCCTCTCTCTCTCTCCCCGTCTCTCTTTCCCCTGTCTCTCTCTCCCCCCTCTCTCTCTCCCCCATCTCTCTCTCCCCCCTCTCTCTCCCCTCATCTCTCTCCCCCTCTCTCTCTCTCCCCGCCTCTCTCTCTCTCTCTCCCCCGTCTCTCTCTCCCCCCCTCTCTCTCTCCCCCATCTCTCTCTCCCCACCTCTCTCTCCCCCCATCTCTCTCTCCCCTCTCTCTCTCCCCTCTCTTTTTATCTCTCCCCCCTCTCTATCTCTCTCCCCCATCTCTCCCTCCCCTCTCTATCTCTCTCCCCCTCTCTCTCTCCCCCCTCTCTCTCTCCCCCTCTCTCTCTCCCCTCATCTCTCTCTCCCCTCTCTCTCTCCCCTCTCTTTTTATCTCTCCCCCTCTCTTTCTCTCTCCCCCTCTCTCTCTCCCCTCCTCTCTCTCTCTCTCTCTCTCTCTCTCTCTCCCCTGTCTCTCTCTCCCCCCCTCTCTCTCTCTCCCCATCTCTCTCTCCCCCCTCTCTCTCCCCCATCTCTCTCTCCCCTCTCTCTCCCCTCTCTTTTTATATCTCCCCCTCTCTATCTCTCTCCCCCTCTCTCTCCCTCTCTCCCCCCTCTCTCTCTTTCCCCCTCTCTTTCTTTCCCCCCTCTCTCTCTCTCCCCCCCTCTCTCTCCCCCCCCCTCTCTCTCCCCCTCTCTCTCCCTCCCCCCCTCTATCTCTCTCTCCCCCCCTCTCTCTCTCCCCATCTCTCTCTCCCCTCTCTCTCTCCCCTCTATTTTTATCTCTCCCCCTCTCTATCTCTCTCCCCCCTCTCTCTCTCTCTCTCTCTCTCTCTCCCCGTCTCTCTCTCCCCCTCTCTTTCTCCCCCATCTCTCTCTCCCCTCTCTCTCTCCCCTCTCTTTTTATCTCTCCCCCCTCTCTATCTCTCTCCCCCCTCTCTCTCTCCCCGTCTCTCTCTCCCCCCGTCTCTCTCTCCTTCCTCTCTCTCCCCCCCATCTCTCTCTCCCCTCTCTCTCTTCCCTCATCTCTGTCTCCCCTCTCTCTCTCCCCTCTCTTTTTATCTCTCCCCCCTCTCTATCTCTCTCCCCCTCTCTCTCTCTCTCCCCATCTCTCTCTCCCCCCCCTCTCTCTCCCCCCCCCTCTCTCTCTCCCCCCCCCTCTCTCTCCCCCGTCTCTCTCTCTCCCCCCCTCTCTCTCTCCCCCCCTCTCTCTCTCTCCCCCATCTCTCTCTCCCCTCTCTCTCTCCCCTCTCTTTTTATCTCTCGCCCCTCTCTATCTCTCTCCCCTTTATCTTTCTAATGATCACACCCAGCCATGCCCCCTTCACTCCCCCCTCTATCTCTCTCTCCCCCCCTCTCTCTCTCCCCATCTCTCTCTCCCCTCTCTCTCCCCCCTCTATTTTTATCTCTCCCCTCTCTCTCTCCCCGTCTCTCTCTCTCCCCCTCTCTCTCTCTCCCCCCATCTCTCTCTCCCCTCTCTCTCTCCCCTCTCTTTTTATCTCTCCCCCTTCTCTATCCCTCTCCCCCCTCTCTCTCTCTCCCCCATCTCTCTCTCCCCGTCTCTCTCTCCCCCTCTCTCTCCCCCCCATCTCTCTCTCCCCTCTCTCTCTCCCCTCATCTCTCTCTCCCCTCTCTCTCTCCCCTCTCTTTTTATCCTCTCCCCTCTCTCTATCTCTCTCCCCCTCTCTCTCTCTCCCCCTCTCTATCTCTCTCTCCCCTCCTCTCTCTCTCTCTCCCCCTCTCTCTCTCCCCCCCCTCTCTCTCTCTCCCCCCTCTCTCTCTCTCCCCCCATCTCTCTCACCCCCTCTCTCTCTCTCCCCCCCCATCTCTTTCTCCCCTCTCTCTCTCCCCTCTATTTTTATCTCTCCCCCCTCTCTATCTCTCTCCCCCTCTCTCTCTCTCTCCCCCCCTCTCTCTCTCTCTCTCTCTCTCTCTCTCTCTCTCCCTGTCTCTCTCTTCCTGTCTCTCTCTCTCTCTCCCATCTCTCTCTCCCCTCTCTCTCTCCCCTCTCTTTTTATCTCTCCCCCCTCTCTATCTCTCTCCCCCCTCTCTCTCTCTCCCCCTCTCTCTCTCTCCCCCGTCTCTCTCTCTCCCCCGTCTCTCTCTCCCCCCTCTCTCCCCCCCCATCTCTCTCTCCCCTCTCTCTCTCCCCTCATCTCTCTCTCCCCTCTCTCTCTCCCCTCTCTTTTTATCTCTCCCCCTCTTTCTCTCTCCCCTCTCTCTCTCTCCCCCCCATCTCTCTCTCCCCCCTCTCTCTCTCTCTCTCTCTCTCTCCCTGTCTCTCTCTCCCCCGTCTCTCTCTCCCCCCTCTCTCTCTCTCTCCCCCATCTCTCTCTCCCCTCTCTCTCTCCCCTCTCTTTTTATCTCTCCCCCCTCTCTATCTCTCTCCCCCTCTCTCTCTCTCCCCATCTCTCTCTCCCCCCGTCTCTCTCTCCCCCCTCTCTCTCCCCCCATCTCTCTCTCCCCTCTCTCTCTCCCCTCATCTCTCTCTCCCCTCATCTCTCTCTCCCCTCTCTTTCTCCCCTCTCTTTTTATCTCTCCCCCCTCTCTATCTCTCTCCCCCTCTCTCTCTCTCCCCCTCTCTCTCTCTCCCCCCTGTCTCTCTCTCCCCTGTCTCTCTCTCCCCCGTCTCTCTCTCCCCCCTCTCTCTCCCCCATCTCTCTCTCCCCTCTCTCTCTCCCCTCTCTTTTTATCTCTCGCCCCTCTCTATCTCTCTCCCCTTTATCTTTCTAATGATCACGCCCAGCCACGCCCCCTTCATGCCCGGTCACGCCCCCTTCACACCAGACCATGCCCCCTTCACATCCGCCCATGCCCCGGCCACACCCACCTCTGCCGCAGATCAGGTAGGGATCTCAAAGGCCATGTGTGTTTGTCCTCGTGCTGTCTCTACTGCGCATGACAGCTTTGGACAAACACACTTGGCCTTTTATATAATAGGATATTATAGGTCCAGAATGTTTCTAGGTTTTACCATACGACCAGAACGTGTGAAATGAAAACCTGCTGTGCATGTTTCAGCGTTGTCAGTGTCTTCTTTCAGTTGTTCTGGGATTGCAGGTGTATTTGTGGTTGTGCTTGGAATCTCAAGGGTATTAAAAATAAAAATAACATTTTCTTCTATGTGAAGAACATTGAAATGTAAAATATTCATAATTACCTTTGGGTTTAACACTGTAGGTCTTACTTGGTGTCGGGTTAGCGTGAGAGCGATACTTTTTTTGAAAGTGTGCTCCACTGAAGTCTATGGAGAGAAGTTAATGCGGTTGTGATATCCGAAGTCCTGAAGTTAGGTTTTTCTTGTGTGCAAATAATTTACTGTCAACTTTGGGCGGTGTTTGCTTAGCGCACTACGTGTAATTTGGGCCTATACTTTTAACAGAATAACTCAGTGAGCTTGCTCAAAAAAGCTTGCTACTATATAGTTCTCTGCTGTAATTGAGTGAAGAGTTTATGCACTAAGGGAGTTAGGGCAACTAAGGGGTTAGAGTAACCTAAGGTAAATATAAATGTTTTATATTTATTATTTTAAACCTTTATTAATATGTGTGAGGATCTCATTCAGTACTCAGCTTGGCATATGTTTGTATCACAGGAGCAACCACTACAGGTATCATAACTCTATGGCAAGTGTGAGCATATTGTCTGCCTAGAAGCTAATATTAGCGTACTGCAGGAATGAATTGCAACACTGTGTGATATTCAGACACTTGAAATGCAAATGGATATGGCTGTTCTATCAGGGGAGAGGGAGTTGATTCAGAGGGGGATACTCAGGGACGTAGCTGGACCAGAGTTAGAAGCGGAGGTAGAAGTAATTGGAACAGACAGGCCAGTTCTGAGCCAAACTGAGTGAAGATGTTTGGGATATTGGTTCAGGTGTAGCAGTTTCAGAAAGGTCTGTTCTGCCTAACAATCCAGTGAACAGTCCTTCAGTAACAGAAGAGGGAAATACACATGGGCCCAAGTCATATGTTGGCCGTAGGAGACTCTGTTATAAGGAAGGCAAATAGAGTAATTTGTCATCCAGATCCCTTACATAGAACAGTTTGCTGTCTTCCAGGGGCTCATGTTAGGCATATTGTGGAGCGTATTTACACATTGTTAGAGGAATCTGGGTCTGATCCAGCAGCCATGGTGCATATTGGCACTAATGACAGAGTAAGCAGGAGATGGAATATCCTAAAAATGACTTCAGAGAGTTAGACAACAAGCTTAGAGCAAGGACATCTAAGGCAGTATTTTCTGATACATTACCAGTCCCGCATGATAACATAGTAAGGCAGAAGGAGCTAGGCGCAGTTTATTCCTGGTTAAAAAAGGGTTGTAAATATTTATTTATTATCGGTTATTTGGAGAGCGCCAACAGATTCCGCAGCGCTAAATATGAGGAATTTTACTTTTAAGAGTACTGGACTGACTTTTCACTTGGGTACAATTTGTACAGTAAGGATGGATTGCACCTAAATGACATGAGTGCAGGTCTGTTGGAAAGAGAATTAGTACATTTAGGTAATCTTTTAAATAAGGGGAGGGGGCAAGGGTGAGTCTGAATATAATAGAACTAGACGTGCATTTAGGTTTTTTTAAAAAACACACCATATTTGGCTGCTGCCAGCGGTTTATGGCTATTTTCAAAGCCAGATTTCTTCTTGTGAAAGTGAAATACACAAATATATGTGCAAATCCACATCTTTGTGTGTTGCACTTTTACAAGCAGAAATCAGGCTCCTAAAAGGAATCCAGCTCCGAAAATAGCTGAATGCTTCTTAAAACGAAAGAGCCAAATGCACATTTCTAAATAGAACTCACAGATTAGTCTGTGAATATGATACATCTGGAATATCTCAAAGCTGGGGTCATAAAAAGGTACACTTAGGAAACAACCCATTACAAAATTTGGAGAGAAGAGCCCCAAGTAGCAACAGAAAACATAAGAAAATTAAATGTATAACAGCAAATGCTGGAACCATGACTGGTGGTAAAATGGGGAGGTGGAATCCTTAGAAGCAGAATAAAAATATCATCAGCATAACTGAAACCTGGTGTGGTGATTCACATGATTGGACAGGATAGGGGTAATAAAAGGGGTGGAGGAATTTGCATATATATTAAACATGACTAGACCTACAATAATGGAAGATATTTATGATTAAACAGACACAGACACTATGGGTTGAAAAAAAGAGTGGGGAAATATATATATATATTATTAGGTATATGCTATAAGCCCCTCAACATTAGTGACTTGGACGAACCTCAACTGTTAATGCACATAGGAAAGGCTGCTAAATACTACCAGTGTTGTTATTATGGGAGATTTTAACTACCCTGAAATAAACTGGGCTAATTAAACTAGCAATACTACTTAGGGGGATAGATTTTTTTTAAATACACTAAAAGATAACTTCATTTCACAGTTATTAGACCACATAATTTTAAAAGTAAAATAAATAAATCTAACCCAATGTGGCTAAATACAAATGTGTTGAGAAATTAGGAAAAAAACAGTACAGATTCATCATTCCAGATTTACAATATACAATTTAGCTTGGATACCATTATAAATAGAACCAGCTATCAGACCGGGTGATATTATGTTCTAGTTATCAATTTTTTTTGTTTACTATTTTTTGCACACTGCTCATCCTCCAATAAGATTTGGGGGTGATCCTAAATAATTTACTCTTTTATACGAATCATGGTTTGTGGGCCAGTCCCCTTCATACTGTCCAATGATTATAAGAGGTGTGTCATTGGGGTGAGTATAACACACAGATGGATAACATCTTAATCAATGACATTTATGTATAAGTAGCAAGTAGTAACACTGTTTTATACAAGCCTGATGAAACATCTTTTTGAAGCTGATAAACAGGTTGCTGTATTTAATAATTTTATCAGTTTTAGATTAAACTATTTTAACCCTCTTGCCTTGCTACTTGTTTGGGAGCCTTTTCCTCACTGCAGAGGGATAGAAGATTGACATCTCTGCTGGTGTTTGACAAGAGGCTCAGTCTGCTGGACGACTGTTAGGATCCAGATTATCTGACACGGAAGAAGAGTCATATCCCTATCCAGCATGTAACCTTGGCCAGCATAACTTACCCATTTTGGAATATTTGATTGACTTTGGACTTTTGTGTTTTGCGTATATATGACCAATTTTTTGTGTATTTGTATTATTACAACATCTGTAGCACCATTTATTACTTAAAGGGACATGCAACCCAAAAAATTATTTTAGGATTCAGATAGAGAATATGATTTTAAACAACTTTCCAATTTATTTCTATTATTTAATTTGCTTCCTTCTCTTGTCATCCTTTGCTGAAAGGTTCATCTAGGAAAGCTCAGGAGCAGCAAAGAACCTAGGTTTTAGCTTCTGATTGGTGGCTGCATATTTATATACCGATTGTCATTGGCTCACCCATGTGTTCAGTTAAAAACTAATAGTGCATTGCTGCTTCTTCAACAAATGACACCAAGAGAATGAAACAAATTACATAATCGAAATCAATGAGAAAGTTGTTTAAAATTGTATCCTCTATCTGAATCATTAAAGAAGAATTTTGGGTTTAATGTCCCTTTAAGGGCACCCCTAGCTTTATGTTATATAAGGAATGTAACAAAGCATGCCAAAGAGCAATCAGATTAGCTAAAACTGAAAATGAAAGAGTTATTGCAAAGGAGTCTAAGACAAACCCGAAAAGTTTTTTAAGTATAAATTAGCAAAAAATCTAGAAGGAAAATATAGGTACATTAAAATGTAAGAAGAGATGAACTAATGGCAGAGAGAATGAAACAAACTAGAACATACAAGCCAATACCAATAACTGGGTTATATCAAGAAGACATGAGGGAAAAACTGGATAATATCAAAGTAAATAAAACTCCTGGTCCAGATGTAATACACTCAAGGATTCTAAGGGAAATTAGCACTGTCATAGTCAAACCTCTACTCTTAATTTGATGACTTGTTATCCTTAGGCATAGTACCCAGGACTGGCATAAAGCTGATGTGGTGCAACTTTTTAAAAAGGTAAGCAGGGTTGATCCAGGAAGCTATGGACCAGTAAGTTTGACATCAAAAGTGGGGAAGATACTGGAAGGGATTATAAGGAATCATATTCAAGAGTATATGCAGAAAAATAAGATTATGACTCAGTGCAAATCAGCATGGTTTTGAGAAATAGATCATGGCAAACAAATCTAATTAGATTTTATGAGGAGGTAAGCAAAATTATAGTTAAAAGTGAATTAATTGATTTGATTTACTTGGATATTGCTAAGGTGTTTGATACAGTGCCACATGAGAGATGATTGTACAACATTTAGGGGCTGGGTATAACTGAAAATGTTAGCTCATGGATAAAAAACTGGATAAAATACAGAAAGCAGCGTGTTGTAGTAAATGGATTATATTCAGACTGGACAAAAGTGATTGGGATCCCCCAAGGATTAGTACTGGTCCCTGTCCTTTTTAATATTTTTATAAATGACTTGGAGGAAGGATTAAATAGCAACATCTCTATTTTTGCAGATGATACAATGCTGTGTTAGGTGATTAGGTCAGTTTAGAATGTAATTGCTTTGCAAGGGGGTTTACAAAAATTGGAGGAATGGGCTTTGAGATTTAATAATGGAAAATGTAAGGTTCTACATTTTGGAAGTAAAGATAAACAGGCAACCTATTATTTAATTGGACTAGATTTAGCAAAACAGCGGAGGAAAGGGATTTGTGTGTACTTATATATATAACAAGCTAAATTGTATAGTTCAATTGTCAGCTACTTTAGGGCTAGATTACAAGTGGTGCGCTAACAATAGCATGTAGGCAATATAAGAATATCATGGGTGCATTAATGTGTGTACGTATTAAAAGTTGAAAGAAAATGCGTTCCTTTGAGCACAATTACATTTTTTATAATTCTATAATAATATTCAATAATGTGTTTTACTGTGTATTTACTGTAAATATTTGACATTCTAATGTTCTTCACATACAGGACAATGCTATTTTTATTTTAAATAAATATATATATATATATATATATATATATGAATATGTCTATACTTCTATATATCTATTTATATATATATATATATATAAATATACATATATATATATATATACGATGAAGGAAGGCACTCACTGGTCTTTTCATCAAAACTTTATTTAGCGTGACGTTTCGGGGACACACTCCCCTTCCTCAGGCCCTCGGTATGTCCCCGAAACGTCACGCTAAATAAAGTTTTGATGAAAAGACCAGTGAGTGCCTTCCTTCATCGTGTATACTTATCTGCTGGCACCCTGGCATTGGGACATTGAAAGTGAGAGTGCTCTCTATCTACATATATATATATATATAATTAACATTATGAGAGAGAGAGACAGAGAGAGAGAGAGAGAGATAGAAATAAATATTTAATAAAATTTTTTTACAGATTTTGCACTTTAGGTCTAACACAGTGTCGGGTTAGTGCACATGTGTGCGTTATGGAAATATTAAATGTAAAATATTAAAAACTATTAATAATAATTATTAAAATGATAAACTGTAAATATATATATATATACTGTATATAAATATGTATATATATATATATATATTTATATATATATATATATATATATATATATATATATATATATATATATATATATATACTATGGATTATTAGTAATTTTTAAGAACATCTGTAATCATTTGATAATTATTATTAGTATTTTTTAATATTTAGTGCTTAATATAATATAATATATTTCCATAACGTGCCCTAAGATAACTGATTCTGTATGTGCGCTAACCCGACACTGCGTTAGACCTATTCTTTTTCATTTGTATTTTATATATATATATATATATATATATATATATATATATATATATATATATATATATATATCATATTGGTAATGTAAATATATATATATACAGTATCTCACAAAAGTGAGTACACCCCTCACATTTTTGTAAATATTTTATTAGATTTTTTTCATGTGACAACACTGAAGAAATGACACTTTGCTACAATATAAAGTAGGGACTGTACAGCCTGAATAACAGTGTAAATTTGCTGTCCGCTCAAAATAACACAACACACAGCCATTAATGTCTAAACCGTTGGCATCAAAAGTGAGTACACCCCTAAGTGGAAATGTCCAAATTGGGCCCAAAGTGTCACTATTTTGTATGGCCACCATTATTTTCCAGCACTGCCTTAACCCTCTTGGGCATGAAGTTCACCAGATCTTTGCAGGTTGCCACTGGAGTCCTCTTCCACTCCTCCATGATAACATCACAGAGTTGGTGGATGTTAGAGACCTTGCGCTCCCCCACCTTCCATTTGAGGATGCCCTACAGATGCTCAATAGGGTTTAGGTCTGGAGACATGCTTGGCCAGTCCATCACCTTTACCCTCAACTTCTTTAGCAAGGCAGTGGTTGTCTTGGAGGTATGTTTGGGGTCGTTATCATGTTCTAATACTGCCCTGCGGCCCAGTCTCTGAAGGGAGGGGGTCATGCTCTGCTTCAGTATGTCACAGTACATGTTGGCATTCATGGTTCCTCAATGAACTGTAGCTACCCAGTGCTGGCAGCACTCATGCAGGCCCAGACCATGACACTCCAACTACCATGCTTGACTGTAGGAAAGACACACTTGTCTTTGTACTCCTCACCTGGTTGCAGGCACACACACTTGACACCATCTAAACCAAATAAGTTTATCTTGGTCTCATCGGACCACAGTAATTAGTTCCAGTAATCCATGTCCTTAGTCTGTTTATCTTCAGCAAACTGTTTGTGGACTTTCTTGTGCATCATCTTTAAAAGAGGCTTCCTTCTGGGATGACAGCTATGCAGACCAATTTGATGCAGTGTGCGGCGTATGGTCTGAGCACTGACAGGCTGACCCTCCCACCCCTTCAAACTCTGCAGCAATTCTGGCAGAACTCATACATCTATTTCCCAAAGACAACCTCTGGATATGACGCTGAGCACGTGCACTCAACTTCTTTGGTCGACCATGGGGAGGCCTGTTCTGAGTAGAACCTGTCATGTGAAACCGCTGTATGGTCCTGCCCACCGTGCTGCAGCTCAGTTTCAGAGTCTTGACAATCTTCTTATAGCCTAGGCCATCTTCATGTAGAGCAACAATTCTTTTTTTCAGAACCTCAGAGAGTTCTTTGCCAAGGTGCCAAGTTGAACTTTCCGGATGCCATAGGAATCAATGGGAGTCTGAAAGCAGTGAAAGCTCATGTTCGCTGCTGCCCGATATCCCATTGATTCCTATGGGAACGTTTACACCTAACACCCTAACATGTACCCCGAGTCTAAACACCCCTAATCTGCCATCTCTACACCACCGCCACCTCAATAAAAGTTATTAACCCCTATCCTGCCACTCCCAGACCCCGCCGCAACTAAATAAACGTATTAAACCCTAAACCGCCGCTCCCGGAGCCCACCCCTACCTGCATTATATTTATTAACCCCAAATCTGCCCCCTACACCCCCGCCACAATATTAAATTTATTAACCCCTAATCTGCCCCCCCTACACTGCCACCAATATATTCAATTTATTAACCCCCTAAATCTAAGTCTAACCCTAACCCTAACACCCCCTAACATAAATATAATTTAAATAAATATAAAGAAATATTCCTATCATTAAATAAATTATTCCTATTTAAAACTAAATACTTACCTATAAAATAAACCCTAAGATAGCTACAATTTAACTAATAGTTACATTGTATCTAGCTTAGGGTTTATTTTTATTTTACAGGCAACTTTGTATTTATTTTAAATAGGTACAATAGTTATTAAATAGATATTAACTATTTAATAACTACCTAGTTAAAATAAATACAAATTTACCTGTAAAATAAAACCTAACCTAAGTTGCAATTACACCTAACACTACACTATAATTAAATTAATTCCCTAAATTAACTACAATTAAATAAAATAAAATAATGCTAGGAATATTTATTTATATTTATTTAAATTATATTTAAGTTAGTGGGTGTTAGGGTAAGGGTTAGACTTAGGTTTAAGGGTTAATAAATTTAATTTAATGGCGGCGGTGTAGGGGGGCAGATTAGGGGTTAATAAATATAATGTAGGTGGTGACGGTGTAGGGGGGGAGATTAGGGGTTAATAAATATAATGTATGTGGCGGTGGGCTCCGGGAGCGGCAGTATAGGGGGTAGACAGTATAGTATAGTGTGGGTGTTTAGTGACAGGGTACCAATAAAAGCTGTAAAAAAGCAGAAGAGCAGCGAGATTGATGACTGTTAATTAACAACAGTCCGCTGCTCATCGCCCCGTACTTGGTGCGCTGCTTTTTGACAGCTTTTTTGATAATTTTGGAGAGTGTATTCAGGTCCGCGGCAGCGATGTTAGGCGATCTTAGGCGAGCGTATTGGTGCTGGCGAATGCAGGTAAGTTGACAGCTTGATAAATAGATGCCATTGAACTTATGTAAATAGTGAACTTAACAGTGTAGCTACATCAGTATAAAATATCATTGATCAAAAGTGGTAAAAGGATCTACCGAACATGTCCGATGTTACTATCTCATGGCCAAGAGCAAAAATAATGTGATACCACACAACAAATGAACATCAAATGAACATATACATCCCTCTATGCAGCAAATAGGGTAGTGCACATCATAACCAACCTTGAAAAGGAACAGACATGAAAAATGCAACAAAGTATAAATAGACACATACCCAAACTGCATCTATGTTATTTCCTGCAAAAAGAAACATCAGCGTGAACTGTATCAACTTAAGCAAGTTACAGACATTTACATATTTGACATAAAATATAACTGTGTATTGTTGAAATTAAAAAATAAAAATTTCTCATTGCTCATCACACAAATATTACTTATCCAGGAAGTCGATAACGGTGTCTGATGAGTTCATTTTAAACTTGAGATTGTGCTTGCAGCTGTTGAGTTGATCATACCAGTCAGTTAGTTGGTCTTGTGTTCCTGACCAAATGATGAATAAATCATCTATGTATCTTCTGAATAGTTTTACGTTTGGATTACTGAACAACTGAGTCGTCCCTGCTATCTGCAGAAAAAAACTGGCATTCGAATCTAAAGTAATTAAACTTTAGACCAAAATCCAAAAGATGTGTGAGGACCTCGGTCGGGGGCCCACATATGGGATTCTATTCAGGTGTTGGTGTACACACTCCTCCCCTGTCTATGAGGTATCACCGTGTACAAGCTGTTGACTTCTAGGGTAACTAGTATGTCAGGTGCTGTCACAATACAGTTGTCATCTTTAAATAGCTCAATTATCTGGATGGAATCCAGTGAAAAAGATGGGATGTTCCTCACAAGTGGTTGAGAAATTCAGTCAAGGTTAGTTGAAATTGGCTATAACATTGAGCCCCTTGCAGAGATGATAGGTCTGCCCGGTGGGTAACATGGATCCTTGTGGACCTTCGGGAGGGTATACATTATTGATATTATTGGAAAGTCAACCCGTAAAAATAAGCCCCTAGTGTCTTATTAATGCAGTTAAGTTGTTCCATGTTTGAGACATAATTATCAGTCTCACTCTTGAACTTTGCTGTAGGATCCCCAGAAAGAAGGCAGTAGGTGTCTGTGTCATTGAGTTGATTCAGGATTTCTGCTTTATAGTTGGAGTAATCAATTATTACAAGGGCACCACCCTTATCAGCCTCCCTGAACACCAACTCAGCATTTTTCTTGAGATTGTCCATTGCTCTCCATTCCTCACCTGACAGGTTTTTCTGTATTGTCTCCTGATTTTCCAGAATTGAGGCATTTGCCTGTTTTTTAATCAATGCCTGAATTGAGACTTTTAGACATAAAAGAACTTTCGGCTAGATTACGAGTTTTGCGGTATGAGTGAAAAAGCAGCGTTAAGGCTCTTTTTCACTACCGCTAGTATTACGAGTCTTACAGGTTTAGGGGCACCGTACACTTTTTTGGCCGTAACGCAACGTAATTACCACAGCTTTCATAAAGTCTTTTTTCAATGTGACTTCCATAGCGCCGGTATTACGAGTCTGCCTGGGAGTTCAAAAAGTGAGCGGTACACCCTATACCGCAAAGATCCATACCATTAACTGAAAGTCCATAGTTATGAGTTTTACACTACAAAGCTGTAACATAAAACTCATAACTAAAGTGCTAAAAAGTATACTAACACCAATAAACTACCTATTAACCCCTAAACTGAGGCCCTCCTGCATCGCAAACACTAAAATAAAATTATTAACCCCTAATCTGCCGCTCTGGACATCGCCACCACTATAATAAACATAGTAACCCCTAAACCGCCGCACTCCTGCATCGCAAACACTAGTTAAATATTATTAACCCCTAATCTGCTGCCCCTAACATCGCCGCCACCTACCTACATTTATTAACCCCTAATCTACCGTCCCCAATGTCGCCGCCACTATACTAAATTTATTAACCCCTAAACCTAACCCTAAGTCTATCCCTAACCCTAGCACCCACTA
Organism: Bombina bombina; assembly: GCF_027579735.1. Classification (NCBI taxonomy): domain Eukaryota; kingdom Metazoa; phylum Chordata; class Amphibia; order Anura; family Bombinatoridae; genus Bombina; species Bombina bombina. The sequence continues at coordinate 1,004,484,882 of NC_069499.1, forward strand.
ACTTTAATGTAATTAAAATAAATCTAAATAAACCTACTATTAATAACTAAAAAAATCCTATTTAAAACTAAATACTTACCTGTAAAATAAACCCTAAGCTAGCTACAATATAACTAACAGTTACATTGTATCTAGCTTAGGTTTTATTTTTATTTCACAACTAAGTTTGTATTTATTTTAACTAGGTAGAATAGTTAGTAAATAGTTATTAACTATTTACTAACTACCTAGCTAAAATAAATACAAATTTACCAGTAAAATAAAACCTAAGCTGTCTTACACTAACACCTAACCTTACACTACAATTAAATAAATTACATAAATTAAATACAATTAACTAAATTACAAAAAAAACTCCACTAAATTACACAAAATAAAAAAAGAAATTATCAGAAATTTAAACTAATTACACCTAATCTAATAGCCCTAACAAAATAAAAAAAGCCCCCCTGAAAAAAAAAAAAAAAAAACCCTAGCCTAAACTAAACTACCAATAGCCCTTAAAAGGGCCTTTTGCGGGGCATTGCCCCAAAGAAATCAGCTCTTTTACCTGTAAAATAAAATACAAACACCGCCCCCCCACAGTAAAACCCACCACCCACACAACCAACCCCCCAAATAAAATCCTATATAAAAACCTAAGCTCCCCATTGCCCTGAAAAGGGCATTTGGGTGGGCATTGCCCTTTATAGGGCATTTAGCTCTTTTTCCGCACAAAACCATAATCTAAAAATAAAACCCACCCAATAAACCCTTAAAAAAGCCTAACACTAACCCCCCGAAAATCCACTTACAGTTTTTGAGGACCCGACATCCATCCTCAACAAAGCTGGCAGAAGTCCTCAATGAAGCGACAGAAGTCTTCATCCAACCGGGCAGAAGTCTTCATCCAGACGGTATCTTCTATCTTCATCCATCCGACGTGGAGCGGGTCCATCTTCAAGACATCCAGCGCGGAGAATCCTCTTCAATCGACATCTTCTTCCAAATGAGGTTTCCCTTTAAATGATGTCATCCAAGATGGCCTCCCTTAGATTCCGATTGGCTGATAGATTGACTGATTGCAACAATAGGATTGAGCTCGCATTCTATTGGCTGTTCCAATCAGCTATTGGTAGTTTAGTTTAGGCTAGGGGTTTTTTTTATTTTGGGGGGCTTTTTTATTTTGATAGGGCTATTAGATTAGGTGTAATTAGTTTAAATATCTGATAATTTCTTTTTTTATTTTGTGTAATTTAGTGTTTTTTTTTTGTAATTTAGTTAATTGTATTTAATTTATGTAATTTATTTAATTATAGTGTAAGGTTAGGTGTTAGTGTAAGACAGCTTAGGTTTTATTTTACAGGTAAATTTGTATTTATTTTAGCTAGCTAGTTAGTAAATAGTTAATAACTATTTACTAACTATTCTACCTAGTTAAAATAAATACAAACTTAGCTGTGAAATAAAAATAAAACCTAAGCTAGATACAATGTAACTATTAGTTATATTGTAGCTAGCTTAGCTTTATTTTACAGGTAAGTATTTAGTTTTAAATAGGATTTATTTAGTTATTAATAGTAGGTTTTATTTAGATTTATTTTAATTAAAGTTAGTGGGTGTTAGGGTTAGGGTTAGACTTAGGGTTAGGTTTAGGGGTTAATAAATTTAGTATAGTGGCGGCGACGTTGGGGGCGGCAGATTAGGGGTTAATAACATTATGTAGGTGTCGGCGATGTTGGGGGCAGCAGATTAGGGGTTAATAAGTATAATGTATGTGTCGGCGATGTCGGGGGCGGTGGACTAGGGGTTAATAAGTGTAGGTAGGTGGCGGCGATTTCAGGGGCGATAGATTAGGGGTTAATAAGTATAATGTAGGTGTCGGCGATGTCGGGGGCGGCAGATTAGGGGTTAATAAGTGTAAGATTAGGGGTGTTTAGACTTGGGGTTCATGTTAGGGTGTTAGGTGTAAACATAAATTTTGTTTCCCCATAGGAATCAATGGGGCTGCGTTACGGAGCTTTACGCTGCTCTTTTGCAGGTGTTAGGCTTTTTTTTCAGCCAGCTTTCCCCATTGATGTCTATGGGGAAATCGTGACGAGCACGTAAAACCAGCTCACCGCAGCTCACCGCAGCAATGGTATTGGAGTGCGGTATGGAGCTCAATTTTTCTCTACGCTCACTTTTTGCCTGCTAACGCCGGGTTTTTATAAACCTTTAATACCAACGCTGTAGGTAAGTGAGCAGTGACAATAACTTGCAAGTTAGTACTGCTCCGCTCATAATGCAAAGCTCGTAATCTAGCCATTTGTCTCTTAAAATTGTTTGTAGTACCCTGTTGTTTCTGGAAATGTTCCTTTAGTTTTAATGATCTCTGAAACTTGAAGATGTCTAATTCGAGATCAGAATCTTCAGTGGTAGTGGTGGGGACAAATGAAAAGCCTTTCTGGAAGACTGATATTTTAGCAGAGGTTAGGACATGTTTGCTAAGATTAATAATGATGTCCCCATCCATTTCTACCTTCTCCAAGGTCGGGGGGGTCTGCCCCTTCTGGTGCGTGCGCCCGTATCATCCTCGGTGGATCCCTTGCCCCGTAGTTTTTTGACTGGGTCATCATTCCTTGATTTGTTGCCCCCACACTTTCACTGGGTTGTGGATTCTCCCCTTCTGAGCTGTTGCCCAAACTATCCACCATTTGTAGTGATTTGGGTTTGCTAAGCCGCTGTCTCCAGTCCTGGGTCTTAATGCCCTCCGTTCCTCAGGACCCAAGGTCTATTTATACAATCTCTTCTCCCTGTAGTCAGATATAGGAACCTCCCATTTCTGTTCTTTGAATGTCACCAGCTCTTTATTATATTTAGCAAGTTGTAGCTTTAATTTGTTGAGCCAGTCTTCATCCGTGCTGTTTTCTAAAACATGCAAATGGGTTTGTTCAAATTGTATAACCTCTAGTTCACATTGTCTCAGCAGAGTTTTTGTTTCTTCGATGACAAGTAGCATGAGATCTAGTGAACATTTGTTCAGTATTCAACACAACTTGTTGCAGAAAAGATTGTTCCTGCCAATGGTGGGAATATCTCGGATTCTGAAACCCTTCGGAATAAACCTTTTGCGGTGATACTCTGAGAGGTAACCTCCATGCATTTTCAAATCAACACATCTTTGATGTGTAGCTGCTGATTTGTGCTTTTTCATAGTGTGCCAACCCCTGCTTGCATAAATATATATATATATATATATATATATATACTATATATATATATATATATATATATATATATATATATATATATATATATACAGAGAGAGAGAGAAAAAAATGTATTTAAAATAAAAATATTATTTAATTGGGGTTAAGCTAGGGGGTGTTAAGTTAGGTGGTTTAGTTATTACTTTAATGTGATGTGGGGGGATGGTGGTTTAGGGGTTATTAGTTTTATTTAGTGTTTGCAATGTGGGGGATGGCGGTTTAGGGGTTATTAGTTTAATTTATTGTTTGGGGTGGTGGTTTAGGGGTTAATAGTTTTATTTAGTGTTTGCGATGTGGGGGATGGCGGTTTAGGGGTTATTAGTTTAATTTATTGTTTGCGATGTGGGGTGGTGGTGGTTTAGGGGTTAATAGTTTTATTTATTGTTTGCAATGTGGGGGGATGGCGGTTTAGGGGTTAAATTGTAGTTTATGGGTGTAAGTGTACTTTGTAAGGTATTTTTGATGTGTTTTGTGAAACTTTTTTAATTTGCAAAACACATAACTACAGCTCTTCAAGTGCGGAATGGATTGTTGTGGAAAAGACAATATCGCACACAGAAAGACAGAACAATCGACTTGTAATACTAAATCTATGAACATTACGCACCCAAAGACCATATCGCGCTCAGAAAAGCCATACCACGCGACTTGTGATCTAGGACTTTAGATATAAACTTGTCACATTTTCAACCTCTCCCTCAGCACTGGTACATTTCCCTCATCATTGAAACATGCACTGGTCACACCTATCCTCAAAAAACCTTCCCTTGATCCCACCTCCCCATCCAACTACCGCCCAATTTCCCTCCTCCCTCTTGCTTCAAAGCTTCTCGAAAAACTAGTATATGCACGCCTATCCCATTTCCTTACGCTAAACTCCCTTCTTGACCCGCTACAATCTGGATTTCGTCCCTATCACTCCACAGAGACAGCTATTGTTAAGGTCACCAACGACCTACTTACAGCTAAATCAAAAGGCCACTTCTCTCTGCTTATCCTCCTTGATCTGTCCGCAGCCTTTGACACTGTTGACCACCCTCTTTGGCTCCAAACCCTCCAATCCTTCGGCATCTGTGACACAGCCCTTTCATGGCTCTCTTCCTACCTGTCAAACCGTACTTTCAGTGTAGCCTTCTCTGGGGCCTCCTCTGCCCCGTCACCCCTTTCTGTCGGAGTACCGCAAGGCTCTGTCCTCGGTCCCCTTCTCTTCTCAATCTATACGTCATCACTAGGTTCCCTTATTAAGTCCCACGGTTTCCAATATCATTTGTATGCTGATGACACCCAAATCTACTTCTCTGCACCAGAACTATCTCCTTCCTTGCTAACCCGTGTCACTAACTGTCTTTCTTACATCTCTTCCTGGATGTCCTCTCACTACCTCAAGCTAAATCTCTCAAAAACTGAGCTCCTCATTTTCCCCCCTTCTTCCCAAATCTCCACCCCCAATATCTCTATAACTGTCGACAACTCCATCGTTACCCCTACCCCGCATGCCCGATGTCTCGGGGTCACACTTGACTCAGATCTTTCCTTCACTCCTCACATTCAGTCCTTGGCTACAGCCTGCCGCTTCCACCTTAAAAACATCTCTAAAATTAGACACTTCCTTACACAAGACACAACTAAGATTTTAATCCACTCTCTCATTCTTTCCCGCCTTGATTACTGCAACTCTGTCCTCTCTGGTCTCCCCACCTGCCGCCTAGCTCCTTTACAATCCATAATAAATGCCTCTGCCAGACTCATCTTCCTTACACGTCGCTCTTCATCTGCTGCACCTCTCTGCCAATCCCTTCACTGGCTTCCTCTTGCCTCTAGGATCAAACACAAAACTCTCACTCTTACATACAAAGCCCTCAACTGCACTGCTCCCCCCTACATCTCAGATCTTGTCTCCAGATACTCTCCCTCCCGTCCCCTTCGCTCTGCTCATGACCTCCTACTCTCCTCCTCTCTTGTCACCTCATCACACTCCCGTTTACAGGACTTCTCCAGACTGGCTCCCATCTTATGGAACTCTCTGCCTCGCTCCACAAGACTCTCCTCTAGTTTTAAAAGCTTCAAGTGCTCCCTAAAGACTCTACTGTTCAGGGACGCATACAACCTACGCTAACCTTTCCTAATACCAGTTCCTCTCCTCCCCTGCAATCCCCTGAACCCTCTTAGCATGTAAGCCTAAAAGTCCAGCTGTTTGTAGTTCACCTTCTTAAGAGCTGACTACAACAGTGCAACTCTTGGCAGGGCCCTCTACCCTATAATTGTTTTGTTGTACTCCCCCTTTGTTTATAGCGCTGCGGAATCTGTTGGCGCTCTACAAATAACCAATAATAATAATAATAATAATTGTCATTTTATTTGCTATTCTCATTTCCCAATGCCAATTTAACTCCTCACTAACCATGGGGGTCCCCCAGGTCATAAGAATAGTTTCAGCCAGAGACAATCGTCATCATTCTCTTAATTTGCCAGTATCTTAGACCAAATAAAAAACCCAGTCCCCGAAAGAAGAGAAGATTAATACATCATATCCCTTTTTGTAAACGACCAAGGGCAGTCGGCTAATATAGACATATAGTCCTCAACACTAATTAAAGAGCTTCTGCATACAGTCCTAAAAACTATTAATTAAAAGTCTTTAAAATAATATATTCAATTAGCTTGAGAAAAAATCATAAAGCCTAAATGAGACAGGAAAAGGGGACACCCAATATAACCACCGCTATCCTAGACAACTATTCCTTCTTTATTGATTTATGCTAACAACTACTTCATTTTAAAGCCAAAACAATTTAAAGTTCAAACAATGGGCATTTAAAGGAAATATGCAAATTGTGTAAATATTCTGATTGAGCTGACACTTGTGTACAGACTAAGCAAACTATACCGGTGTTTAAATGTAAGAATTATGTACTTTAATTCATTAGACAGTTTAATTGTTGCATTACTGAAACTAGATTATTATGTCCCCAATTCTTTAATTCCCACAAAGGTGTTAAACAATTAGGAAAAATACCACCCAGAATCATCAAGCACTGCTGCTCCCAAGAATCATGTGAAACTGACATTCATGATTGTTCTGCTTATGAGCTGCAATATTTGTGGTTCCTGAATGGGACTCTGCCTATGTGTTTAACTCCTTTGAGAGGGTTATATATTTGTAGTTACCCTGGGTCTGTAATACACAAAATGACAAACTCTAATGCATTACTGCATCTCATTTTTGTATTGGAATTTCCCTTTAGCTATTGAGAGTCTTGGTCAGTTTAGAGAGAATTGTTCTCAAGCAAGCTCTTCATGACACTAGGGATAAAGATTTAAGCCTCAAACTAGGTCAGTTTAAAAATAAAACCAAATGATTTTGGAATGTCAGCTATTCTTTTAGTTTTGATATGCTTTGGTTAGTTTAAAATACTTCTCAATATTTAATGTATTTTTTTCCTTATGACCTCTAGAGAGAAAATCCTTCTCCCTCTGTCATCTATATAATGCTTCAAGGAACCATCATAGCTGAGAAACTTCACATGCACACAACAGGTTAATAATAAGGGTATCTGCAGAAAATGTAGGGAGGGCTATTTTATATGAATTCATTATTCCCAGCTATTTCCACCACCTGTAAAGGGAGGGCAAAACAAAGCAGTGAAAAGAAGTGGGAAATGACAGATGTTATCAAAAGCACAGAAGAGGGATCAGACTTATCTGCTGTGCCAGATGTTACAATATCAACCCCTTTCCTCCTCCCTCCTCTGTATCTATATCCACATTAAGTGATTTCAGTTGCAGCAAAAAGATTGTGCAGAGAAGGGACAGAGGCCTCTTTACGGAATGGTTTCCCTGCCAAGGTGGAGTGCTGCAGGGGTTTGAAACTGACACTGTCATTTCCAGCTATCTATCACCCAGTGACAGACACAAGGATTATCCTCTGCAAATGTGAACTGTGCATCAGATGAGCTGTATTCACAGGGCTAAATTGGTGTTAGGAAACGTGACTCTCTCCATCTAGTGTGCTGATTGGATGTTGGCAGAGAGAAAATTCTGAAGTAATTTCTCAGTAGGTAGTTGGCTGCCGGTGGTTACCTTCTTCTAAATAATAATTGTATTATAATTTTTCCTTTTTTTTGCTGCAAAGTAATCTTATGCAGACCAGCATAACAGTATTTTGTTTACTTGCAGTTCTTTTTCTGTGGGTAAAAAGTCCCCTAAAAATGTTGCATTAATGATTTTAGCAGCTCCAGATTTACAAGTTGAGATATGGTTAACCCTTTCACACACTTTAACTGTACAAAATCTGTCAGCAAACTATTTTTAGACAAGCAAGTGAGCAGATTAAGGGCTAGATTACGAGTGGAGCGCTATTTATTGCTCCTGCCCGTGTGTTAACTATATCGAAGTAAGCTTTTTTCACACGTCGGGTATTACAAGTTGAAAATAAAAAGTTTTCGCACAACCGCTAACCCGATGCGCACAAAAAGCCGAACTTTGAATATCACAAACGAGTTAACGTATTCCCCCGTAGACTTCAATTGAGCCCAAAAAGTGGAAAAAAAACATACTTGTGCACAAACTTCATTGCGTTTTCTCAAGTGCACTAATCCGACGTGAAATATTAATATTTCCCATTCCAATGTCACATAGAAGAATATCTACAATTTATTCTTAAATACATATTTCTATATATATCTGATGTTTTTTTGGTACAATTTATATCTATACTTATAACAGCAGCAAACAAAGTAATAAAAAAAACAACCAATGATCTAATATTAGATATATAACAGAATAAACACAAAAGTAACTCCCTCCTTTCTTTGCTACCTTCCAGACAGCAGGTGATGTTTTTATTTTTCTGTAATTGTTCACTGATTTAGAATTGCAATTCTGCTTTATAATTATTATTATTATTATTATTGTTATTTTTATTTTTTTCTTATTATTATTATTTTACTATTTCATTTAGTTTTTTCTTTCTGCGTTTCCCCTTGTGGGACTTTTTTCTCCCCTTTAAGTTCCATCTAGTGGTTTTGCTTTCAGTGGTGGTCAGGTCAGTGTAGTTGTGCTGCTAAACATGGGTCCTCCTACTCCGGCATCCGGAGCTCTCCATGCGGTCTGCTCTTCTGAATTAAACATTTCAGGCCACATGGGAGTTCTTCAGATGGTTGGTTTTCTCCAGCATAGCAGGAGGAGGTTACTAGTGCTTTTAATGATGCTTTTTGCGGCCTGGTTGTGCTTTCGGTCACTGAGCTAGGCTTCTCCTCCTCTTGGGTTGCAGATGTGTGCCTGGATGATTCTGTCTGAAGGAAATATCACATCGGACGGTTGTACGTGCTGCCAGACTGATGGGGGTTCCCCAAAGTTTATTGTATATTTTTATGTAGCCTAGTATCAAAAGGCATTTATAGGTTGTGGCAATCAATTTTTATTTTCATTTATATATATACTAGTCAGGTGCAGACCATGAAATTTCATTTCGGGTGTAATTTTCATTTCAGATATTCGAGGAAATTCATATCCTAGAATATTTGTCGCCTGCACTATTCGGTTTTCTTTTACTTTAAGACAAAACAAAAATCGAATTTGTTAAAAATGTACATTTAGTTTCATTAAACCAAGTGGCTTAACACACTTGGTTCCCAGGACCTGCACTAATTTTAAGTCCTTGGAGCCGTGTGCACTTAGGCCGGGGATCTGGCAAGAAGAGGATCGGGTTGGCGCAATATCCAGCACATTAAGGTAAGTATTTAACCCTTAAAAAATTAAAGGAAAGAAATAAATACTGACGATTTTTCGTCAGTATTTTTCATTTTATTTAATTTTAGTTGGTGCATTCATTAAGATTTTCGTTTTCGTTTATGAAAATGAAAATCTCATTTTTGTGCCGATTGTGCATTCGTCCAAAATGAATGCACATGAAATATATATATATACTAACATAGTATGTGAATATATATATATATATATATATATATATATATGTATGCAAGAGTCAAGTCCTACAAAAAAAAGGGTGGGAACTCACTAAGACTTCCCCCCCTTACCAATTAATATTGTTTTATACACACACACTGTGTATATATATATATATATATATATATATATATATATATATATATATTTATTTAAATGTAATATATACACTTTGGTTAATGAAAGCAAATTAAAACCAATGAAGGGTTGAATGGTTACCTCTGGGCCTGAGACTACTCCTCTATCACAGAGTCTCACCCACTTAAGGTGCAATAGTACCTTTTCTGCTGAGGGGAGCTAAATAACCCCAGTGCAAGCCACACAGAAATGCAAGCACCATGTGTTCCACACAGTGCGGGGTGATCACACAGCAGGACCACTGACAGGCTATCATTTAGTGCAGTGCTTTCCAAACTGTGTGTCGGGACACACTAGTGTGTCGGCAGCAGTGTGTAGGTGTGTCCCTGCTTCAGCACAAATTTTTTTAAAATTTAATTTTTTTTATTTTTATTGTTTTTTGCTTTCTGACTTTCCACCTGCCTGCTACGCATATCATATGGTTGACACGTGATTGATACCTAGTGGGTCACAGATCATCTTAACCTATTGGCACAGCTCAGTGGGAACTGAAACTATTCCCATTGGCGGCTTTGGCGACACATTGGCTCCTGACTGCACGTGTAGTCTCCTTAATTGGCTCGTGACTGCACGTGTAGTCAGTTAGTGGGACAGCAGTGCGTTTGCAGCGTTGGCAGTAGTCAGTCGGACTCACAGAGCTCTGAGGGTGGCAGCTTAAACGCTGAGCTGAAGTCAGAAGTCAGTGGTTTTTTTGTTGTTGTTGCAGCTAGCTCCCAGTAGTGCATTGCTGCTCCTGCTCTTGATATATGGATAGGAAGTGGAAGCTTAAAAATGCTTGATGATGAAATGCGAGTGTCTTTATCTAATATTCCTCTAAATATTCTGAAACTGTGTTCATCCCATCAACCTCATACATCCCATTAAAATAGTAAGTAGTTATTGGTGTTATTAAACTTTTTTTTAATTCTTGCACATACATACTGTTACTTGTAAATACATTTCGTTATTATATAATTTATGTATGTGTCCGTATCTTTTAAAACAAGTTAGTTTAACCTCCTTTTTGCTAGTACAACTGAATTAATTACTGTGTCGCGAAATGATGTGTCCCCAACATGAAAAGTTTGGAAAGCACTGATTTAGTGTATAGTAGGAGGTTTTACTGCCCATTACTACCTCTATCTCACTATCTTTCTAACCAGACTGTACTCCAGCTCCTCCCACCACCAGCAGCAGTGTTTACTGAAGCGTTTCTGTTCTATTTCCAGGGGGAACTTAGTTCCAACTGCAAAAATATTGCAGGAACTCTGTTCCCATGCATTCCCTCTGGACTTGACCCCTGTATGTATGCATATATTTTATATATATATATATATATATATATATATATATATATATATATATATATATATATATATATGTGTTCTTTGTGTATATAACATGTCTTGTGTATACTGCTTTCAATTCATTCTTATTACTTTATTCTGATTTTAGGCATTTCATTTGGATCGTGGAATCCCTTGACAAAACATCATATTCCAAGGAGGAAGTTCTTGATTTCATCATTATGGCAGTCAAGCAAGCCATTTCCCAGAGGGATCAACCATCAACTTCTGCCCCCGTTGCCAGAAATAACCCTAAACCCTCCCCTTGGAGGACTCTCCTGACTCATCTGATTCATGATGATGAAACTTCTGACCCCCCCAAAAAATCGTGGTGCTCTCAGTCCAACCACCCCTCTAAGGGCAAAGAACCAACACATAATCCAAAGACCCTTTCCCTGGGCATATTCAATAGTGGTGACAGAACCTCCTTCCCAGAGGCAAAGTGGTATAAAAGAACCCTGGGCCCTGAGGATCATAAAGAGGGAGATCTTTGCACAGAGTCTGACTCATTGAATTGGGATGATCTGGATCAGAAATATTACCCTGACCTTGATTAGGACTTGGGTGATCATTCTCATGCAGATCTTCTGCGTGTTTCTCGCTGAGGTCCTCCTCAGACACCTACCTTGGAAGAGGAGGCAGAGACAGATCTGGTTGATCCAGAGGATAATCTCATCTTTAGTCCGAAACACATTCAGCACCCGCTCTCTTGCGAATGGTCTCTGCTTTGCAATCTGGACTTGAAAGAAAGAGATCTAATCAGGGTGGAGTGCCGTAGACCCTCTCTCCCCAGTAAAGAGTCAGCCACCTCTGAATTTTATTTTAAACTTAACTTTTTTGACCAGGAAGGGTAAGGATCAAAGAAAGAGTCTTGAAAGGGCCTTCCATGGTGTCCAGGATAAACTCCATTGGCCCCGATTTTATTTAATTATGATTAGGCACTTCTCTCAGGCTTTTTTCCTTGGATCCTTTTATCATGGGCCTTCTGAGCTTACAATGCTAATGTGGCCCTTTATAGTGAGAGACGGCAAGCAGCGCTTATGCACATTGATCCTAAACTGGCACTTTTGGCAACTGAAGAGGCTGGCTTCAATGCCAAGGGCCTTTTATTTGGAGATTCCTTCCTTACTATTATGAGACATTATGTTTCCACCTTCATCTTTTGAGGGTCAGAAAGTCATTCAAGAGGAGGATTTGTCTTTTCAGTCCATCAAGTTCCTCAAGATTCCCCACGCTCTCAGCAAACTTTTTCTTGACAGGAAAAAGTAAGGTGGTTACAATCCTATCATCAGTCGGAGAGATCTCAATTATTTTGTGGTGTATTTCCAAATCTAGATGGAGGGCATACAAATAGTAAGAGATTTTCTCTGTTTCAGGGGCTGGATGGTACTCCTAGCCCTAAAAGACACCTATTTGTCAGTTCCAGTGGCATCTCACTGCTGTCAGTCCTCCGTTTCAGTTGGATGGATCAATTTGGCAGTTTACCTGCCTTCCCTTTAGGCTAAGTTCCACCCCCTGGTGCTTTACAAAGCTCTTCAAGACATTGGTAGGTGGTAGCATATCTCTGGGCACAAGGCTTCCGCATTGTGATTTACCTAGACAACATTTTACTCATGGATCAGAACAAACACCATTTGATGTCTCCTCTGCTCTCCTGAGCTCTCTAGGCTTCATGTCAACATAGATTAAACATAGATACATAGATTAAATCAAGCCTGTCACCATCAAATGGGTTGAGTTTCTGGGTTTTTCTATTGATGCAGTCAAGAGTCAACTTCTCCTTCCCAGGTGAAGATTAATCGGATCAAGTTGGAGCTCCTTTTTGGCCGCAGACACGATTTCCATTTGCCTGCTGTCAAGGATCAATGGCCTTGTGTCCTCGTTCATTCACGCCATTTTTCTATACAGCGGTCAAAGACTCAGTCCTTTTCGGGAAGTATGTTCAAGCCACCAACAAAATTCCCTTATGGAAGAAGTGCAGACAGAAATGTCTTGGTGGCTTCATCACATGGAGTCATGAAACGGAAAGGTGATTTTGGTGTTTGCTCCAGATTTCATTCTTTCCTCCGATGCCCTAGGACAGGGACTATAGATCTCTTTGTGTCTAGGACTAATCAGCAACTTATTTGATTCTTCAGCTGGCTCCTGGATCCGGATTGCGAGGGCGTGGACGCTTTTCTTCAGGTTTGGCCCTATCGGGGAGCCTAAACTTTCCCTTCTTTTGCCTTGATTTTTCGAAAACTTCTGTTTGTTCAGAATTTTCTGCATCTCTTGACTCTGATAACTCCCTGGTGGCCAACACAACTGTTGTTACCCCCTCTGCTTTTCTCTCTATCTCTCTCTCTCTCGAATAACCTGTAACGTTGTAAAGCTGTAACGTTATGATGTGGCATGTTATGTTGCTGATACATTTTTATTTTTAATACAGCTTGGCGTAAGACACAATGGCCGGACCATGTTAATGATATCATTTGAAGTGGCCAGAGCCGGTCGTAGTGCCACGCCAATGCTAAAGGAGTTTATTTATTTAAGATAGGTAAGGGGGTATTTGTCCACATTATTATTGTTAAAATCCCTGAAACATCATACGATGTGGTGAATAAAAAGTATGGCAAATTTATATATATATACAGTGGCACCCAGGGCTGAGCATGTTGCAGGGTCATAGGATGTGTACCTGGTCCGGTATGAGAGTGCAGTTCCCTTCCGTGTTTTGTATATGTCTAGGGTGATTACATATTCCTGTGCACCCTTTTTTTGTTTTCAGTTTGTTTGGATTTGAAAGCTTGCATTGTGTGGCTGTTTTAGGGTCTCAGGTATTGGAAAGGACCTTGACGTGGTACCTGAGCTTGTCTCATTTGGCCAGATGCGGTGACTAACCTTTCCATTTTTGCTTTTAAATCTTAGCTGAGAGCTTGTAAGTGAGTGCTGGGTTTTCTCTGTGTGTTGTATTAATTTGTTTTGTAATTTTCCCTATGGTTCTTGTACCCAGACCTGTCTGGGGTTAACTGCTTGTGGCTCTGGGGACACCACAGCTTCCTGTGAGTGCCAGTGGCACCCAGGGCTGAGCATGTTGCAGGGTCATAGGATGTGTACCCGGTCCGGTATGAGAGTGCAGTTCCCTTCCATGTTTTGTATATGTCTAGGGTGATTACATATTCCTGTGCACCCTTTTTTTGTTTTCAGTTTGTTTGGATTTGAAAGCTTGCATTGTGTGGCTGTTTTAGGGTCTCAGGTATTGGAAAGGACCTTGACGTGGTACCTGAGCTTGTCCCTTTTGGCCAGATGCGGTGACTAACCTTTCCATTTTTGCTTTTAAATCTTAGCTGAGAGCTTGTGAGTGCTGGGTTTTCTCTGTGTGTTATATATATATTATAGTATAAAATAAAATGTTAAATTTTGCTAGCAATTTTTTTTGTTTTTTTTATCCCTGTACCATGACTATGTACTTAATCATTTTGAAGCCATTAAACACATATTTAAAAAGATGAGTCTGTTTAAAAATGAATGCTTTATCGACAAAACAGAGCTTTTATTTTTACACTAGAATGTCTGTTTAAAGGAACAGTTAACACCTTGAGATTTGTATATAGTGTGTCTAGTTATGTGTAATGAAACTACTTTGCAATATATTTTCATTATTTATTTTGCCCCTTTTCATGTAATTTAGCTCTGAAAATTGAGCAATTTCTAATGCTTAAAACTTTAAGTGCACCCTGCTAAGGATAACTGCTAGATATCTGTCCCTAATTGACTTTATCAGATAAGAACTGCAAGTAAATGCATTTTATACTAACTTTATGACAGTGACTAGCCTGGTAGTCTGCTGACTAAAGCCCAGATTGGCTCCTTACAATAAGGCAAATGGTGACTAAAGTTTGCCAGTCAAAAAAATTATTGCAGAAAAAAGGATGTTAGTTCGCTTTAAAAACATTAAGATTTGTCAGTGTATTATTCTTTAGCAGTACAACAGAAATGTATTTTAATTACTTTAGGCCTAGATTTAGAGTTCGGCGGTAAAAGGGCTGTTAACGCTCCGCGGGTTTTTTTCTGGCCGCACCATAAATTTAACTCTGGTATCGAGAGTTCAAACAAATGCTGCGTTAGGCTCCAAAAAAGGAGCGTAGAGCATATTTACCGCAAATGCAACTCTCGATACCAGAGTTGCTTACGGACGCGGCCGGCCTCAAAAACGTGCTCGTGCACGATTCTCCCATAGGAAACAATGGGGCTGTTTGAGCTGAAAAAAAACCTAACACCTGCAAAAAAGCAGCGTTCAGCTCCTAACGCAGCCCCATTGTTTCCTATGGGGAAACACTTCCTACGTCTGCACCTAACACTCTAACATGTACCCCGAGTCTAAACACCCCTAACCTTACACTTATTAACCCCTAATCTGCCGCCCCCGCTATCGCTGACCCCTGCATTACACTTTTAACCCCTAATCTGCCGCTCCGTAAACCGCCGCCACCTACGTTATCCCTATGTACCCCTAATCTGCTGCCCTAACATCGCCGACCCCTATGTTATATTTATTAACCCCTAATCTGCCCCCCACAACGTCGCCGACACCTACCTACACTTATTAACCCCTAATCTGCCGAGCGGACCTGAGCGCTACTATAATAAATGTATTAACCCCTAATCCGCCTCACTAACCCTATCATAAATAGTATTAACCCCTAATCTGCCCTCCCTAACATCGCCGACACCTACCTTCAATTATTAACCCCTAATCTGACGACCGGAGCTCACCGCTATTCTAATAAATGTATTAACCCCTAAAGCTAAGTCTAACCCTAACACTAACACCCCCCTAAGTTAAATATAATTTTTATCTAACGAAATAAATTAACTCTTATTAAATAAATGATTCCTATTTAAAGCTAAATACTTACCTGTAAAATAAATCCTAATATAGCTACAATATAAATTACATTTATATTATAGCTATTTTAGGATTAATATTTATTTTACAGGCAACTTTGTAATTATTTTAACCAGGTACAATAGCTATTAAATAGTTAAGAACTATTTAATAGTTACCTAGTTAAAATAATTACAAATTTACCTGTAAAATAAATCCTAACCTAAGATATAATTAAACCTAACACTACCCTATCAATAAAATAATTAAATAAACTACCTACAATTACCTACAATTAACCTAACACTACACTATCAATAAATTAATTAAACACAATTGCTACAAATAAATACAATTAAATAAACTATCTAAAGTACAAAAAATAAAAAAGAACTAAGTTACAGAAAATAAAAAAATATTTACAAACATAAGAAAAATATTACAACAATTTTAAACTAATTACACCTACTCTAAGCCCCCTAATAAAATAACAAAGACCCCCAAAATAAAAAATTCCCTACCCTATTCTAAAATACAAAAATTACAAGCTCTTTTACCTTACCAGCCCTGAACAGGGCCCTTTGCGGGGCATGCCCCAAGAATTTCAGCTCTTTTGCCTGTAAAAAAAAACATACAATACCCCCCCCCCAACATTACAACCCACCACCCACATACCCCTAATCTAACCCAAACCCCCTTAAATAAACCTAACACTAATCCCCTGAAGATCTTCCTACCTTGTCTTCACCATCCAGGTATCACCGATCCGTCCTGGCTCCAAGATCTTCATCCAACCCAAGCGGGGGTTGGCGATCCATAATCCGGTGCTCCAAAGTCTTCCTCCTATCCGGCAAGAAGAGGACATCCGGACCGGCAAACATCTTCTCCAAGCGGCATCTTCTATGTTCTTCCATCCGATGACGACCGGCTCCATCTTGAAGACCTCCAGCGCGGATCCATCCTCTTCTTCCGACGACTAGACGACGAATGACGGTTCCTTTAAGGGACGTCATCCAAGATGGCGTCCCTCGAATTCCGATTGGATGATAGGATTCTATCAGCCAATCGGAATTAAGGTAGGAATTTTCTGATTGGCTGATGGAATCAGCCAATCAGAATCAAGTTCAATCCGATTGGCTGATCCAATCAGCCAATCAGATTGAGCTCGCATTCTATTGGCTGTTCCGATCAGCCAATAGAATGCGAGCTCAATCTGATTGGCTGATTGGATCAGCCAATCGGATTGAACTTGATTCTGATTGGCTGATTCCATCAGCCAATCAGAAAATTCCTACCTTAATTCCGATTGGCTGATAGAATCCTATCATCCAATCGGAATTCGAGGGACGCCATCTTGGATGACGTCCCTTAAAGGAACCGTCATTCGTCGTCTAGTCGTCGGAAGAAGAGGATGGATCCGCGCTGGAGGTCTTCAAGATGGAGCCGGTCGTCATCGGATGGAAGAACATAGAAGATGCCGCTTGGAGAAGATGTTTGCCGGTCCGGATGTCCTCTTCTTGCCGGATAGGAGGAAGACTTTGGAGCACCGGATTATGGATCGCCAACCCCCGCTTGGGTTGGATGAAGATCTTGGAGCCAGGACGGATCGGTGATACCTGGATGGTGAAGACAAGGTAGGAAGATCTTCAGGGGATTAGTGTTAGGTTTATTTAAGGGGGTTTGGGTTAGATTAGGGGTATGTGGGTGGTGGGTTGTAATGTTGGGGGGGGGTATTGTATGTTTTTTTTTACAGGCAAAAGAGCTGAAATTCTTGGGGCATGCCCCGCAAAGGGCCCTGTTCAGGGCTGGTAAGGTAAAAGAGCTTGTAATTTTTGTATTTTAGAATAGGGTAGGGAATTTTTTATTTTGAGGGTCTTTGTTATTTTATTAGGGGGCTTAGAGTAGGTGTAATTAGTTTAAAATTGTTGTAATATTTTTCTTATGTTTGTAAATATTTTTTTATTTTCTGTAACTTAGTTCTTTTTTATTTTTTGTACTTTAGATAGTTTATTTAATTGTATTTATTTGTAGCAATTGTGTTTAATTAATTTATTGATAGTGTAGTGTTAGGTTAATTGTAGGTAATTGTAGGTAGTTTATTTAATTATTTTATTGATAGGGTAGTGTTAGGTTTAATTATATCTTAGGTTAGGATTTATTTTACAGGTAAATTTGTAATTATTTTAACTAGGTAACTATTAAATAGTTCTTAACTATTTAATAGCTATTGTACCTGGTTAAAATAATTACAAAGTTGCCTGTAAAATAAATATTAATCCTAAAATAGCTATAATATAAATGTAAGTTATATTGTAGCTATATTAGGATTTATTTTACAGGTAAGTATTTAGCTTTAAATAGGAATAAGTTATTTAATAAGAGTTAATTTATTTCGTTAGATAAAAATTATATTTAACTTAGGGGGGTGTTAGTGTTAGGGTTAGACTTAGCTTTAGGGGTTAATACATTTATTAGAATAGCGGTGAGCTCCGGTCGTCAGATTAGGGGTTAATAAGTGTAGGTAGGTGTCGGCGACGTTGTGGGGGGCAGATTAGGGGTTAATAAATATAACATAGGGGTCGGCGATGTTAGGGGCAGCAGATTAGGGGTACATAGGGATAACGTAGGTGGCGGCGATTTGCGGTCGGAAGATTAGGGGTTAATTATTTTAAGTAGCTTGCGGCGACGTTGTGGGGGGCAAGTTAGGGGTTAATAAATATAATATAGGGGTCGGCGGGGTTAGGGGCAGCAGATTAGGGGTACATAAGTATAACGTAGGTGGCGGTCGGCAGATTAGGGGTTAAAAATTTTAATCGAGTGGCGGCGATGTGGGGGGACCTCGGTTTAGGGGTACATAGGTAGTTTATGGGTGTTAGTGTACTTTAGGGTACAGTAGTTAAGAGCTTTATAAACCGGCGTTAGCCAGAAAGCTCTTAACTCCTGCTTTTTTCAGGCGGCTGGAATCTTGTCGTTAGAGCTCTAACGCTCACTGCAGAAACGACTCTAAATACCGGCGTTAGAAAGATCCCATTGAAAAGATAGGCTACGCAAATGGCGTAGGGGGATCTGCGGTATGGAAAAGTCGCGGCTGAAAAGTGAGCGTTTGTCAGGTTCTGCCTGGTTCAACCCATTTTTCTCCTAGCTACACCCACTACTTTCTGATTTGTTCCTCTTTCTTTAAGTGTGCCGCTCACCTGTTACACCTTGCTCAGTATTGATGATCTTCGCTACAGAGAGGTTTACCTGCCTGCTCAGCTTTTGCTTCTCTACCTTATTATCCGGAGTTCTGAGCCTTATCCTAAACAGCAACTTCTACCTTGGAATTTCATTCACAGTCTCTCTCTCTCTCTGTTGTGGGGTAAAGTACCTATTGCATTTTTTCATTGCCTCTCGCTGCTTTCTTTTTACCGCAGCTCATACCTTCAGTGTTCATTCAGCCTGTCACTGTGTTTCTCCGATTACGCTACTCAGCGTGACGTCACTTCCGGGTCTGCTCCGGTCTCACTCTAACTACTCTGAATCACCTACGAAGGTAACCGTGCTTGCTCTCCTGCCTGTCTGCATTACCAAGGTACAAATTACTGCTAAACATCATACCTCATATCGTATGTACTGTGTCTTGTATTAAGATAAGAAGTTTAATCTCAAAACTATAAACTTTAACCGCAACTTCACTTGTCTTGTCCTGTTACTCCAATGCTGCCTGACTGAATCTTTATCTCGTCCACAGTTCACCTGTTATTATCTAAGCCTGATCTTAACAGTATATTATTTTCTTATTCACTTTCTGCTGAATAAGTTATCATTGCTTGTTATATTAAATTTACTCACATGATTGAAGGAAACCTTTTCAGAAATAGAGGTTTCAGACAGTCCTGTGTAACATACATATTATTATTCATTCTGCAGTTGTGTTCCACCTAAGATATAATCACCAGTTCCTGATATAATACTGAGCCATAAAAAATGCAAATTTCACACAACACAGGTATCCTTTCTAGGATATGATATCTCTCCCTCAGGAATCCAGATGCAGAAAGAAAAGGTTGAGGCTGTTTTGGATTGGCCAGAACCAAAGACTAAAAAAGACCTACAACGGTTCCTTGGTTTTTCAAATTATTATAGAAAATTTATCAAGGGATTTTCCAAAATAGTAAAACCACTCACCGTTTTAACAGGTTCTACTACACCTTTCTCATGGGGTTCAGATGCTGGTAATGCCTTCCGTTATTTGAAATCCAGATTTACCTCTGCACCAATCCTTCAATTTCCCAATCCTTCACATCAATATACTTTAGAAGTTGATTCTTCCGATTTCGCCATTGGAGCAGTCCTCTCACAACAAAAATCTCTATCTGATCCTCTCCATCCAATTTCCTATTTCTCTAAATTAATGTCCCCTGCTGAACAAAATTATGCTATAGGGGATAAGGAATTATTGGCCATTCGACGATCCCTTGAACACTGGAGACACCTCCTTGAAGGCACCACTCTACCAATTAATATCTACACAGACCATAAGAACCTCCAGTACTTGCAATCTAATAAAACCTTATCTGCCAGACAGGTTCGTTGGAGTCTGTACTTTGACCGTTTCAATTTTGTTATCATTTACAGACCTGCCAATAAAAACCTCAAAGCTGACGCTTTATCCCGGATACCAGAACGACCGACTCACATTCCTATCAGAAAAGACATTGTTTCTCCTCAATGCTTCATTGGGTTCACTTCGACAATCTTGACTGACCTCCGCAAATACTGCAAGGAACATTCTAACCCACCTGAACCAACTTTAACCAAAATGCATGGCATTTACTACTATGAAAAAAAAATCTTCATACCACCCTCCTTGAGAAAACAAATTATACAGACCTGTCATGATATTCCATTAGCTGGTCACCCAGGTCTTCAACGTACCTTGGATCTTGTTTCACGTACTTATTGGTGGCCACACATGAAATCCACAATTTCTGATCATATTGCCAGCTGTAGGACTTGTGTCACTTGCAAGCCAGAAAGAAGACCACCTTTTGGCTTGCTCATGCCTATACCAGTCCCTAAAAAGCCTTGGCACCATGTTTCCATGGATTTTATTGTAGATTTACCACCATCAAAAAATCAAACAACTATCCTTGTGGTCATTGATTTATTCACTAAAATGGCTCATTTTATCCCTTTCCATAAACTTCCCACTTCTTCTGAAACTGCCACCCTATTCATTGACCACATTATCAAGTTGCATGGGATACCTTCTATCCTGACGACAGATAGGGGTACACAATTCACCTCAAAATTTTGGAGTAAGTTATGTGCCTTGATTAATATGGAACATCGTTTTACAACAGCTTTTCATCCCCAAACTAATGGACAGTCAGAGAGGTTAAACCAGTGGCTCGAGCATTTTCTCAGATGTTATTGTTCCTATCAACAGAACGATTGGATGAATTACCTTTCCATGGCCGAATTCGCCTACAATAACTTGACCAATGCATCTACTAAAATGACACCCTTCTTCGCAAACTATGCCTACCATCCTACCCTGACCTTCTCCTCCTCTGCTTCTTCGGATTCACCACAGCTGGATCAGCTCCATAATTCTCTACAGGAGAATTTCAATGTCATCCAGGAGAACATTCGTTCGGCCCAACAGAACCAGAAACATTATTATGACCTCAGGAGAAGGAAGCCACCTGAATACTCCGCAGGAGATTTAGTCTGGCTTTCTACTAAGAACTTGAGATTACAAGTTCCTTCTAAGAAGATGGCCAGTCTCTTCATTGGACCCTTCCCTGTCCAAAGTGTTATCAATACCAATGCTGTCAAGCTACGTCTACCTAGTACTCTTAAGATTCATCCTACGTTTCACGTATCTTTATTAAAACCATATACACCTGCAAGAGATGCACAAATTCTTCTGCCACCTACAAGCCTTCCTCTTCCTGATGATGAGTATGAAGTTGAATCCATTTTGGACTCCAGGATCTCCAGGGGTGTTCTGCAGTACTTGGTCAGGTGGAAAAATTATTCAAGTGATGAGGATTCATGGGAGCCTCTCTCCAATCTCAACACACCTAAACTTCTCTCCTTGTTTCATCGTCGCCACCCTGATCGGCCTCGTCCATCCGCTGTGGAACAGCGTCCTTGAGGAGGGGGTTCTGTCAGGTTCTGCCTGGTTCAACCCATTTTTCTCCTAGCTACACCCACTACTTTCTGATTTGTTCCTCTTTCTTTAAGTGTGCCGCTCACCTGTTACACCTTGCTCAGTATTGATGATCTTCGCTACAGAGAGGTTTACCTGCCTGCTCAGCTTTTGCTTCTCTACCTTATTATCCGGAGTTCTGAGCCTTATCCTAAACAGCAACTTCTACCTTGGAATTTCATTCACAGTCTCTCTCTCTCTCTGTTGTGGGGTAAAGTACCTATTGCATTTTTTCATTGCCTCTCGCTGCTTTCTTTTTACCGCAGCTCATACCTTCAGTGTTCATTCAGCCTGTCACTGTGTTTCTCCGATTACGCTACTCAGCGTGACGTCACTTCCGGGTCTGCTCCGGTCTCACTCTAACTACTCTGAATCACCTACGAAGGTAACCGTGCTTGCTCTCCTGCCTGTCTGCATTACCAAGGTACAAATTACTGCTAAACATCATACCTCATATCGTATGTACTGTGTCTTGTATTAAGATAAGAAGTTTAATCTCAAAACTATAAACTTTAACCGCAACTTCACTTGTCTTGTCCTGTTACTCCAATGCTGCCTGACTGAATCTTTATCTCGTCCACAGTTCACCTGTTATTATCTAAGCCTGATCTTAACAGTATATTATTTTCTTATTCACTTTCTGCTGAATAAGTTATCATTGCTTGTTATATTAAATTTACTCACATGATTGAAGGAAACCTTTTCAGAAATAGAGGTTTCAGACAGTCCTGTGTAACATACATATTATTATTCATTCTGCAGTTGTGTTCCACCTAAGATATAATCACCAGTTCCTGATAGCGTTAGACCCTTTAATCACTGACTCCAAATACCAGCGGGCGCCCAAAACCAGCGTTAGGAGCCTCTAACGCTGGTTTTGACGGCTACCGCCGAACTCTAAATCTAGGCCAAAGTGATTACTGTCTCTTTAATGGATTTCCATTGTGTATTAGATAATCTCCTTTACTAAGGTAAAGATTGTTGCTTTGCCGTTTCCTTTTTGAGACACCACAATCACTATAAATGAACACAAACATGTGAAGTGAGTACTGTATACAGTGAGTATGTAAACGGTAGCGTCCTTTCTGAATAATAAGATTTCTGTTTTCTGTAAGCATCATTCTAAATTGTCTGATTATTATCTAAATACCCATGGATAAATTGTGGAATACAAAAGTATCTGTTATAAGAAAATTACAGGTATTGTATGGCTTTAGTAATTGAGCCCTAGGCCCCTTTAAACAATCCCCCCCCCCCCCCCACACACACACACACACCATATCCAGAGCTTGATTGTCAAATGAGATGTAATTGCCAGCTGGCTATAAATTCCAAAGCATAAAAAATACAACTTAGTAGCCCATAAAAAAATGAATCTCTGTATATCGGTTGCTATTAGCTGTGAGGATTGTCACTGCGGAGGTAATAAAACAACAATGGTTTTAATGGGGCCACCATAAAGCCTGATCTGGCTGTGTAAATCTGTCAGAGAGGGATCCATTTCTGTAACGAAGCTGGATTTACAGCCAAGACGCTAAATTCCCCTGAACTTTGTGGAGATTTCTGTGAATTCTGATGGGGGCGTGGTGTATAATAATTAGAGAAATAGATAGAGGGGGACAGAGCCGGGTGAAGTACCAGAGATGGATAGAGAAAGGGAAGCAGTGATAGAGACAAATAGAAGGAAGTTGCAGTGAGAGAAATAGAGGGATAGTCACATAAAGAGAGAAGAAGGCAGCAACGGAGAGCCATAGGGAATAAGGTGACAGCTATCAGCAGGGATAAAGATGATGTAGTGACAGAGAGGGATAGAAATATCAGCCCGGCAGTTAGAATTGCATAGAGAGAAGCAACAGGGAGAAAAACATGGTGTGGTCAGTTGACAAAATCAGTAAAGCTGTTATGTAAAACCAACTATAGCATGAAGAACAAAGTTGAATCCAGAACGGCTCGCTCAAAAAAAAAAACACACTTTATTATTAAAAATACCAGCGTGGGCTGTACAACATAGTGAGTTGCAGCAATAAAATCACATTACAAAACAAGCAACACACAACCCGGCTAGGACGCGTTTTGGGTTTCCCCGTACTCACAGTTACCTAGGTGTGTGCTGGTTAGTGCTATATCAGTACTGCAGGAAATAGAAATCACCTGTGATCTAGACTTGGCTACAAAGCTTTAACTGACATTAACCCTATCATTATCAATCCTCCTATATAAACTATTTTTATCAAAAGGGTACAGAACATTCTGTGTTAACTATCACAAGTCCTTTTTTGTACACTATTAAAAAATGGACAACAGCATTTACTGCATTAAATTTAGCTACTAAGACTTTTACTTATTCTAACATTAACTCTATCAATGTCAATCCTCTTATATGAACTACATTAGTCAAAAAGGTACAGAGTTATCTATGCTGTCTGCCACATTCCTCTAATATTTAAAATTTAAAGAAGATAACAATGTTGTCACATTCACCCAGAGGAACAATGTTAACATAAGTTTACTCTAGATACGGTATATTAATATTTAGATATCTAATCTGGGACTAGAAACTCAAGCTATAGTAACAGAAGTCAAATAGGACGAAAATTTATGCACAAATATATAAAAGTGCTTAGCCCAAAAAGTCGGAATATTGGTGACATTGTCAGAACAGACGATATATAGAAGAACAAAAAACATTGATAACTACTATAAACCTTGATAGTGAACGTGTAGGATTAACCACTCAGCTATTCATCAAATATTATATATTGTACTACACATAATTTTGATTTAATCCAATCGGGTGTAGCTATGAAATAAACTGATGAATAAGTATGTCAGTAAAGGATTATTTATATATATGGATCTGATTATAGTTTAGTAAATATGCCACAAGTATCAAAAATGATATTTTCGATTGCAACAGTATGTATAAATTGCAATTTTACCTACCAGATATTACGGACTCAAATATATGTGATGATACCTATAAAAAGTAAAATTATTTTTTATATAATACATATATTAATAAGCTATATAAATACCTTGCAAAAATACTTATGACCTACATCTTAAGATAATAAAGAAGATAATAGAGCCTCAACTATCACTAGTGCCTCTCCCAGTGATTCATAATGTCAAAGGATGAATTAAATCCTTTGGGAAATCTAGTGTCCAACTTAAAAATCCAAAATGTTTCTCTCCGATATAGTTCTTTAACCCTATCTCCACCTCTTCTAGGGCGATGTACTAATTCTACTGCTTGCCATTTTAGAGTTTCCACTGACTGATTATGTTGATGTATAAAGTGAACAGCAAGTGCTGAGCACTCTTTTTTACAGTTAATATTACTGAGATGCTCTCCTATACGTGACCTCACCTCTCTGGTTGTGAGGCCAATGTACTGTAGTTTGCATTCAACACAGGAGATAAGATAAATGACATACCCCATGCTACAATTGATGCATTGGGAAATCTCATATCTGTCTCCTGTGACGAAAGTTTCAAAATTTGTAGACGGCAATATGTAATCACAGGCTTTACACCTGGTAACGCCACATCTATATGTGCCTTTGTGAGTCAGCCAGCAACTGGTGGCTTTGGGTTTGGGCTATACAGTTGGAGATAGTATATTGCCCAGAGAAATGCTTCGCCTGTACAAAAATCTACACCCCTTATCCACTGTGTCTTTCAATTTATTATCCGCTAGTAAGATAGGGAGGTGTTTTTAATAATGTTACAGATGTTATTATATTGATCGCTGTAACTCATTACAAACGTTATTTTTGGTGAATCTTCATCTCTTGAAAAATATCCCCTAGTCCTCCTCTTATTATCAGAATATTCTAATAATCTCTCTCTAGGGATATTGTCTACTTTTCTTTGAGCATTGTTGATGATCCTCCTACTATATCCTCTTTCTAGTAATTGCTCACTAAGTGTCCTACACTCCTCCTTGTAGTCGATTTCTCTTGAGCAATTCCTTTTCATACGGATAAATTGACCTTTTGATATCGCTCTTGAAATACTTTTTGGATGACTACTAGTGGAGTGCAAGAGACTATTTTTAGCTATAGGTTTTCTATAGACTCTTATATCAATTTTACCAGAGCCTATACTTGTCTTTAGGGATATATCTAGGTAATCTATGGTATTCTTGTTCCATTCCATAGTAAATTTAATTCTTATCTCATTAGAGTTTAGGTGTTCAAGCTTGTTCACTCGCAAACGTATATATATATATATATATATATATATATATAGTACTGTGCAAAAGTCTAAGGACACCATTAGATGTGTTGTTTTAGCAATGACCATATATAATTATTTCTCATTCTCTTTATTAAAATTAAACTGGATAATACAAGATATTTGTATGCAGTATTAAAAAATGAGAAAAAAAATCAGAAAAAACAGCTTCTATAGGCTAAAGTTGCAAGTATTTAGTGTGACCTCCCCTTACACTTGAGCAATAGCAGGAATAGCAGTAACCTGGCTCTCATAAACCTAAATGTAATGGAACCCAAATTAATGTCATTGCTAACGCCTGTATTTGTCCTTCTATTTCATGTCTAAATGACTGTTAAAAAGGTCTATTATAACAGGTTTGTGCATTACAAATGTGGTATGAGTTTTTATTCATTGGAAGCTTGCTAATAATACCAACTTTCAATCACATTTCATTAAAAATGTGACAGACATAAAATCATACTTTTGGAAATCAGCAAACAAACTGGAAACTCAAGATGTGGTACTCAAGCTGTTATAAAGAAATTTGAAGAATCAAGAGAGGTCAAGGACAAAAGAAGGACTGGAAGTTTGAAGTCTGAAAATTTGATGAGAAGTCTCCCAGATTCTTCTTTGAGAGACCGGAAGAAGTCCAGCAAGGACCTGGCTCAGCATCTGGCAGCTTCACCGGGATGCCAAGTTGATCGTTCTACAGTCCGAAGAAGCTTAATCAGGAATGGTAGCAGCAAAGAAACCACTTTTTCGGAAGGGGAACAGTGTGAAAAGGCTAAGATAAGCTAAAGCTCACATGAATTGGAATTAAGATCAGTGGAAAAGAGTATTATTGAGTAATTAATCCAAGTTGGAAATCTTTGGGTTCAATCGGCTACAATATTTGAGAACAAGAGCTGCAGAGAGATGGAAGAATGAGTTCTTGTAGCCTTCACTGAAATATGATGAAGGGTCTGTGCTGGTTTGGAACTGCATATCTGCCAGTGGTGTTGGCGATATTGCCCAAATTGATGGGATAATGAATGCTGAAAAGAATAGAAAAGGTTTTAATTCATTATGCCATTTCTCTGGAAAGTGCCTGATTGGGAATGGTTTTATTCATTTTGTTCTGAAAATTGTGTTTTCTTTTATATTTTATGTACATATTTCCTGTAGAAAACCAAAAAATAAATATGGATGGTCATTACAAATCTGATTGTGGCCTCCACTTCTGCACAGTACTGTATATATACACACACATGGAAATTGACTACCCTCTCAAACTGGACTGGGTATAAATGCTATTCCTTTTATACATATATTTGTATTTTGTGTAAAAATAATAAATGTAGGGATATGACTTTAAATAGCTGCTATTTAAATTAATACACTGTATGGCACATGTGGACACCTGACCATCACACCTATATGAGCTAGTTGGACATCCCATTCCAGGGGAATTAATATGGAGTTGGCCCCAGTTTGCTGTTATAACAGCTGCAACTCTTCTGGGAAGGCTTTCGGAGTGTGTCGGTGGGAATTTGTGTCCATTCAGCCAAAAGGCATTTGTCAGGTCAGATACTGGCATTGGATGAGAAGTTCTTTAATAACCACACAAGGTTGTGTATATGTTTGCCTGGTGTGGTTGCTGTGCAGAGTTTCTGGATGGAATTCAACCTGTGACTCCTAGTCTTTGGTTTATTGTGCTACTTACTGAGCTATTCAGAACCTGACTGTTCTGCTCATTTGGGAGTGTGCTTAGTAGAGCACCTGATTGTTGTCTGCACAAACTTGTTTTTACCAGGTGCATCTTATTATCATTAGATTGCTATGTAAGGCAGCCACACCCAGTTATCTGTGCTCTCCTGGCTTTTGGATCTCAGCTATGTTTCTGGAATTCAACTTTGCCAGTTCCTTGGATTATTGTTGCTGCTTTGGTGTGGCTCTCTGCACATTTTAGACCTTGTTGCTTTCTTGTCCCCTGGCTATTACCATAATGCTCCTGAGCTGTTTGTACTTCATCTGCACTATTTTCCCCAGTAATATTGACTCAGGCCTGTACTTTGCCTGCACCTCTAAACTAATTGTATCAGTACCTGTACACTGTTGGTACCTTAGGCTTTGGTGTACCTGACCATGTTATCCATACAAAGCACAACTGCTCTAACCATGCAGACTTTGAAAGACAAAGTCAGGATCTAGTGAGTAGACTCTTAGCTAGAGGGTACAACAGAACTATCCTCCTTCAGGATGGTAAGAAAGATTTATATCGCATGCCAATAACAGCAAACCAATTACTTTTGTGACTCATTATGCCACTGACTATGATCAGATATGTAAAATAATACGCAGACACATACCTATGCTTACAGCAGATGACAAACTACGAAAAGTAGTCGAACAAGGCTGCCGTTTTTTGTACAGAAGGGGGGCCTCAATTGGAAAAATTTTGTCACCAAGTGAACTTCACTCAAGGAACACAGGTAGTGCATGGTTAGGGAACAAGGGCATGTACAGATGTGGACATGGCCCATGTATTCCATGTAGTTACATCAATAAAAAGGAAAGTTTTATGAGCTTTGTCACAGGCAAGGAGTATAAAATAGGGTCATATGAGAACTGTAGGAGTAAAAATGTAGTGTATCTCATTTGGTGAAGTTATAACAACAAGCAGTATATAGGGTGTTCCTCCCGGGAGGTACGTGAAAGAATTAGACAACACCTTTCTGATATCAAGAAGAGATCCAAACACAGCTCTGAACTGGCAAAACACTTTATCACTGAACACTTCAGTGATAGCTTGTCCCTCAAGTGGATGGTTATAGAATGTGTAAAAACACCTAGACAAGGAGGTAACACCATAAAGCTATTACAAAAGAGGGAAGCCTTTTGGATCTTTACTCTGAGCACACGGGTCCCCTGAGGTTACACTAGTGTTTATGACATTATTAACTATTGAGAATAGAGTATATCCAAGATTCTCAAGCATTACTCTATTAAACTTGTGCATATCGGTTGTCTAATTGCTGACTAGAATGTAACATTTGGAAATAATAATGATATAACTAATCTCATCAGACAGGTTCCATCATTTATCACATGTGTAACTAAATATTTATATTATTACTTATACTAAACCAATTCAATTGGCAATTACTATGTTATGTACTGTCAGGACTGTGACACAATATTTGATAGTCCTTTTAACAGTTATGTGATGCTGTAGTGTTCATGTGATGATTATTATTTAACAATCAGGTAACTAACCGACTACAAAAAGATGTTGACTTGTCATTTTCCATTATGCATATCAAGCTTTGTATATAGTGAACCAGCTTTGATTACGGTTAATTAGTCCGCTATTATTTTTCTCACCTTTGTTCATTTATTTATTTATCTATGTTCACTCATTTTGATGATTCACCTGCCATTCATATTATTGTTATCTATCTATCTATCTATCTATCTATCTATCTATCTATCTATCTATCTATATATATATATATAAAAGCCCTAAACTGCATACTAGCAGACCGTCTGCCAATACCTAGGATGGGATGACCAGTGTGGGGGGAGAGAGAAAGCTGATTGGGGGTTGATCAGGTAGGGATCAGGGGTGGGAGGGTAATCCATAAAATTGCAAAACAAATTAGCTGTACAAGCTAACTGATTAACCACATCACTGCCAGGAATTTCAAAAGTTTGGTGCACTGCTGCAATTAGCATCCATCTAATTGCCAAAACCAATGGCAAAGCCATGCATGTTTGCTGCTTCCGAACAAAGGCAAACTCAGAGAATCTCTTACAACCATTTTTTTTATGACTTGAGTAATTGTGTGCAAATAATTTCAGTGTGAAACACAAAGTTTGTGAAATATCTAATGATTTTTTTTATATATTATTGTATCTAGCGCCCAAATAATGACATCAAATATACCATGATGGGCCTAGATCAATACTTTGGGTTGTCTTCTTTAAAAAAAAATAATAATAATAAATATATATATATATATATATATATATATATATATATATATATATATATATATATATATATATATATATATATATATAGCACACTCACCTCCAAAATAAGGTCCAGAAAGCAGGTCATTTAAACAGGAAACGGATCGGGCTAAGCCAAAGCTCCCTTTTTGGTCCTCACATCAGCAGCCAAACAGCTCCTAGTGAGCCTGCTGGTTCCACCATCAAAGACAGTGCAACTCCAAGCATGCTGCATCATTTATTGCTGGATGAGTATAGTGCAGCATCTGAAGATCCTCGGGACATTACAATGAATTAGAAAACGTTCTAGTGAAAGCTGTCACTGTTGCTGTGCTCTCGTATAAAACAGTGTGCCTGTTAAGAGCGTATCACATCTGCAATGACTCAATTTGCACCACTACCGATGTGTTACAATCTAATCTGGGCAATCGGAGCAGGTGCAGTGTTTCAATGCAGCTGTGTGTAGTAACAGCTGCCACTTGAAGCATTTTTGCTAAAACAAATCTATTGCAAAAGAAATTAAAATTCACACACGTACATTTCAATTTTGACATTCCTGTCCCTTTAGTCATTTTTTGTGTTGGGTGATCAATACATTGTCAGACCCCCAAGAAATTGCCTTCTTGGCCTAGCTAGTCTTGCAGAGCTTGGGTCTGGTAATATATTCCAAAAAAGTGGCTGATCCTCTCTTTTCCAACGAGTGGTGTTGTGTCTCCATAGGGAAATAAAAGGGATAGCAGCTTCAGCAAATGTCTGCCCACATTGCCACTCATCTGAGATCTTGGCAGGGGGTGGGGGAGAAGGTTTTGAAGTGTTTACACAACCTACATTGTGCATTCGCTGAAACAAAAAAGTTTACTTAGTAATAACGCTTTAAATAATGCCCATGTAAACTTAGCTTCACTGTACATTCTATGTATTTCACACACTGGAAATTCTTGCCACTGAAAACACTAATCCCAAAGTACAGAGGCTGCGTGGAGCCGGCTTAATGCGGCAGACTGACCGCAAAGCATCAAAAGAGAATAAAGCCACTAACGAGCAACAGTAAAAATAAAAAAACCTCTTTATTGAAGAAGTACATTAAAATGCACCATGGAAAGGGCCAACCTTACGCGTTTCACGCTGCAACAGGGTGCTTAGTCGTGGATCTCTTTGAAACTCATGGCAATGTTTCCCCATTAAAATAAAAGTTACTCCATGGAATGCCCATCAAAGTCCCATGGAATGGCCATATATTCTTTATGTCTGCGATCTACCTTGCTAATTAGGAAAACAACAAAAAAGGGATACATGCATATACAATGATTTATTATATGCATTTTATTAAATAATGTGATAATATGTATTTTAAGACATTTGTTTTCTATTTTTTTTTTTTTTAAGATCTATTTTTATTTATATTAATATGTCATGAAAGACAGTATCCATAATGTTGAGCTAGATTAAAAGTTGAGTGAAAAAAATCGATATTTGCACTCAACTTAGTAATATCAGCACACGCAAATGTGCGCTGATATTACAAGTGAGGTGCAAAGCAAATGTGACCTCACGTTCGCATTGCACGGAATCTTTGGGCACACAAGAGCCGTCAGATGCGATGGTAAGTTGTGCAGCAAGGGGCAACAAATATAAATATATATTTATAGAGAACACACAGTCCACGCAGACTACAATGTAAAGGCACTTTTTAGTGCTGTTTTTTTTTTTCTAAAACCCTACACCCGCCTCTTAATTCCTTATAACTGCTTTTTGCAGTTACATTTTTAAAAAATAAAGATGCTTTTTTTCTAATTTAAAAAACAAAACACCACTTTATTTTGGGGGCAATTGGGGGGCATTTAGAAAATTAACCAAAGATTTGATCTCTGATTATATTTTCTGAGTGCTAATTGTTACCACAAGCTTGCGATAGCAATAACCAGCCACTTGTAATGGCTGGTTATTTATCGCCCGTAAACTTATTATCTAGCCCTTTATAGTTTAACATTGCAAAGTTAAAGAAATGCAGTTATGTAAAACTATAAAGTCAAGGATACTGTTTGCTATGACATATTAATATCACTAAAAATAAATCTTACAAAACAAAAAAAACATGCAAAATAAACTTAAAATAAAAAAACTTAAAATACATTTTATTGCATTATACAATAAAATACATAAAAAAGAAATCATCGTATATACAGTACATATAAAGCGCCACAACCCCAAACACAACTTAACCCCACTTCACTATTAACCATGGTTACTAATCAGCTGATTATTTCACCTGTGCCCCAGTTCAGATTTCCACAAAATCTGACTTGTTAGGGAAGCCTGAAGACAGGTTTGCAAATCCCTGGTCTGTCTGAATGATGAAAATGTAGCTTGTTTTCCATGTCCTTTTAAAGGGATATGCAAGTCAAACAATCTTTCTTTGTTTGCGTAGATTATATAATTTTAAAATACATTATTCTTTGCTTTGTTCACTTTTATTCCTTTTTTGAAAAGCATACCTAGATAGGTTTAGGAGCAGCAAGGTACTACTGGAAACTAGTTGGTGGTTGATATCTATGCAAATATACATCTTGCCATTAGCTCAATTTATGTTTTCATCTAGCTCCCAGTAGTGCATTTCTGCTCTAGAGTTGACTTTAACTATGTGTTTCACCCATGTACAGGAGTTAAACACAGTTATATATAAGCAACAGAGCAATAGTAACATGTTCTAACACAATAGAGCATGAGGGCAAAACCCACCCATTTATGAGCAATATCTAAGCTACCCAAACTGACATAATGAACGACACAATATGGCGCTGGAGAGAAGACCAGACATGGTCGCATTTATTACAAAATAAATAAAACGGCATGAATTTTTTTTTTAACTTATTTAACAAATAACCGTGGGTGGCGCAAGAGTTCCTAAAATATAAAACCCAAATGAATCAGGACAGGGCCCATAGACCTGCAAGTTCTGCTGAGCTCCGGCCGCCATCAGGAGTTAAGGGCCAGCAGGTCTGCGGGAGAGGCACAACAGGCTCTGACCTGCTGCATCATGCCACTCCCATTAGCTTGACCCTCTGTCCAACAAACTCTGGACAGAAATTTGGGCCCTTACCCCGCCTACCAGGATGACCACATCCTTACTCCATACCCGGTAGGGATCCAGATGATGCCATCTTTACCACGAAGCATCTATCCGGAGGAGCCAAAATTTAAAACCATAGAATTACCCACAGAGCTAGAACGATTGTAACATGTTCCTACCATGGCAACTGCATTAACCCTAAGGAAGCCAGTAATCTCTGCTCCAACTCCAATGCTGCACATACAAACCATGACAAAATACAGCGAGGGGGGAACCAGGAACAGCACCTAAAGAAAAAGAGGAAGAAGAATTTCCTACCCTTAGATTTTATAAGGTAGGTAACCCACCCACCAAACAAGCAACAATGTATCAAACTCTGGAACGGACTTTCTCTTAGGATGACTTAAACCTTAAGGTGTTCCAGTTAAAACTCTTGCACTTTCATTTTCTTTTTGCACTTTTCTGTCTTTTAAGTCTTGCAATAGACAAAAATCACTTCCAAGCATCAAATACAAATAAGTACAAGAATGTAATCTTTACAACAACATATTCAATTTATGAGGTAGTAATTAGTATTATTAGAAGTGCAATTGTACACTAGTATATTGGTTTAAAAGTATAAGAGAGAAAATAGGAGCGCCAATAGGCTAAAGGTTACTAGTCAAGCGGGGAACTAATGATAAGGAATATGTTAAGGCAATAAAAACAAAAAAAATAATGTGAAAAATATAACATCAAGGTATGGTCAAAACATTTAAAACAAAGAGTTTAATCATAACAGACCTGATCATACATGGGCAGAGCAGGTTAACCAATCAGTGAAATATTGCGAGCAAAAGTGCATAAGATATAAATACAAGAATAAATATATACTGAATAATCACCTAACTACAAAGTACTTATCAGTGTATAATAACATTGGCACAGGTATGGGGTGACAAATGATCATATATACAGGAATAAAGATAATACCCGGGTATAGACAAATGAGATGTACTCTCACAAAAAGCGGGCCCCTCCCGGGACAAAGTTAACAATAAATGAAAAAATTAAAATAAATGGATAGAAGAATAAATATATAAATATGTGTATATACGTGGAAAAAACTTAGGCCTAGATTTAGAGTTTGGCGTTAGCCGTGAAAACCAGCGTTAGAGGCTCCGAACGCTGGTTTTAGGCTACCGCCGGTATTTGGAGTCACTCAAAATAGGGTCTAACGCTCACTTTCCAGCCGCGACTTTTCCATACCGCAGATCCCCTTACGTCAATTGCGTATCCTATCTTTTCAATGGGATATTTCTAACTCCGGTATTTAGAGTCGTTTCTGAAGTGAGCGTTAGACATCTAACGACAAAACTCCAGCCGCAGGAAAAAAGTCAGTAGTTAAGAGCTTTCTGGGCTAACGCCGGTTTATAAAGCTCTTAACTACTGTGCTCTAAAGTACACTAACACCCATAAACTACCTATGTACCCCTAAACCGAGGTCCCCCCACATCGCCGACACTCGAAAAATATTTTTTAACCCCTAATCTGCCGACCGCCACCTACGTTATACTTATGTACCCCTAATCTGCTGCCCCTAACACCGCCGACCCCTATATTATATTTATTAACCCCTAATCTGCCCCCCTCAACGTCGCCTCCACCTGCCTACACTTATTAACCCCTAATCTGCCGAGCGGACCTGAGCGCTACTATAATAAAGTTATTAACCCCTAATCCGCCTCACTAACCCTATCATAAATAGTATTAACCCCTAATCTGCCCTCCCTAACATCGCCGACACCTAACTTCAATTATTAACCCCTAATCTGCCAACCAAATCTCGCCGCTATTCTAATAAATGTATTAACCCCTAAAGCTAAGTCTAACCCTAATACTAACACCCCCCTAAGTTATTTATAATTTAAATCTAACGAAATTAATTAACTCTTATTAAATAAATTATTCCTATTTAAAGCTAAATACTTACCTGTAAAATAAATCCTAGGATTTATATTTATTTTACAGGTAACTTTGTATTTATTTTAACCAGGTACAATAGCTATTAAATAGTTAAGAACTATTTAATAGCTAAAATAGTTAAAATAATTACAAATTTACCTGTAAAATAAATCCTAACCTAAGTTACAAATAAACCTAACACTAGACTATCAATAAATTAATTAAATAAACTACCTACAATTACCTACAATTAACCTAACACTACACTATCAATAAATTAATTAAATACAATTGCTACAAATAAATACAATTAAATAAACTAGCTAAAGTACAAAAAATAACAAAGAACTAAGTTACAAAAAATAAAAAAATATTTACAAACATAAGAAAAATATTACAACAATTTTAAACTAATTACACCTACTCTAAGCCCCCTAATAAAATAACAAAGCCCCCCAAAATAAAAAAATGCCCTACCCTATTCTAAATTACTAAAGTTCAAAGCTCTTTTACCTTACCAGCCCTGAACAGGGCCCTTTGCGGGGCATGCCCCAAGAAATACAGCTCTTTTGCCTGTAAAAAAAACATACAATACCCAAGCCCCCCAACATTACAACCCACCACCCACATACCCCTAATCTAACCCAAACCCCCCTTAAATAAACCTAACACTAAGCCCCTGAAGATCATCCTACCTTGTCTTCACCATAGCAGGTTCACCGATCGGTCCAGAAGAGCTCCTCCGATGTCCTGATCCAAGCCCAAGCGGGGGGCTGAAGAGGTCCATGATCCGGCTGAAGTCTTCATCCAAGCGGGGCAGAAGAGTTCTTCCATCCGATTGAAGTCTTCATCCAAGCGGCATCCATCCGGAGCGAAGCGGCAGCATCCTGAAGACCTCCACCGCGGAACATCCATCCTGGCCGACGACTGAACGACGAATGACGGTTCCTTTAAATGACGTCATCCAAGATGGCGTCCCTCGAATTCCGATTGGCTGATAGGATTCTATCAGCCAATCGGAATTAAGGTAGGAATATTCTGATTGGCTGATGGAATCAGCCAATCAGAATCAAGTTCAATCCGATTGGCTGATCCGATCAGCCAATCAGATTGAGCTCGCATTCTATTGGCTGTTCCGATCAGCCAATAGAATGCAAGCTCAATCTGATTGGCTGATTGGATCAGCCAATCGGATTGAACTTGATTCTGATTGGCTGATTCCATCAGCCAATCAGAATATTCCTACCTTAATTCCGATTGGCTGATAGAATCCTATCAGCCAATCGGAATTCGAGGGACGCCATCTTGGATGACGTCATTTAAAGGAACCGTCATTCGTCGTTCAGTCGTCGGCCAGGATGGATGTTCCGCGGTGGAGGTCTTCAGGATGCTGCCGCTTCGCTCCGGATGGATGCCGCTTGGATGAAGACTTCAATCGGATGGAAGAACTCTTCTGCCCCGCTTGGATGAAGACTTCAGCCGGATCATGGACCTCTTCAGCCCCCCGCTTGGGCTTGGATCAGGACATCGGAGGAGTTCTTCTGGACCGATCGGTGAACCTGCTATGGTGAAGACAGGGTAGGATGATCTTCAGGGGCTTAGTGTTAGGTTTATTTAAGGGGGGTTTGAGTTAGATTAGGGGTATGTGGGTGGTGGGTTGTAATGTTGGGGGGCTTGGGTATTGTATGTTTTTTTTTACAGGCAAAAGAGCTGTATTTCTTGGGGCATGCCCCGCAAAGGGCCCTGTTCAGGGCTGGTAAGGTAAAAGAGCTTTGAACTTTAGTAATTTAGAATAGGGTAGGGCATTTTTTTATTTTGGGGGGCTTTGTTATTTTATTAGGGGGCTTAGAGTAGGTGTAATTAGTTTAAAATTGTTGTAATATTTTTCTTATGTTTGTAAATATTTTTTTATTTTTTGTAACTTAGTTCTTTGTTATTTTTTGTACTTTAGCTAGTTTATTTAATTGTATTTATTTGTAGCAATTGTATTTAATTAATTTATTGATAGTGTAGTGTTAGGTTAATTGTAGGTAATTGTAGGTAGTTTATTTAATTAATTTATTGATAGTCTAGTGTTAGGTTTATTTGTAACTTAGGTTAGGATTTATTTTACAGGTAAATTTGTAATTATTTTAACTATTTTAGCTATTAAATAGTTCTTAACTATTTAATAGCTATTGTACCTGGTTAAAATAAATACAAAGTTACCTGTAAAATAAATATAAATCCTAAAATAGCTATAATATAATTATAATTTATATTGTAGCTATATTAGGATTTATTTTACAGGTAAGTATTTAGCTTTAAATAGGAATAATTTATTTAATAAGAGTTAATTAATTTCGTTAGATTTAAATTATATTTAATTTAGGGGGGTGTTAGTATTAGGATTAGACTTAGCTTTAGGGGTTAATACATTTATTAGAATAGCGGCGAGATTCGGTTGGCAGATTAGGGGTTAATAATTGAAGTTAGGTGTCGGCGATGTTAGGGAGGGCAGATTAGGGGTTAATACTATTTATGATAGGGTTAGTGAGGCGGATTAGGGGTTAATAACTTTATTATAGTAGCGCTCAGGTCTGCTCGGCAGATTAGGGGTTAATAAGTGTAGGCAGGTGGAGGCGACGTTGTGGGGGGCAGATTAGGGGTTAATAAATATAATATAGGGGTCGGCGATGTTAGGGCAGCAGATTAGGGGTACATAGGGATAATGTAAGTAGCGGCGGTTTACGGAGCGGCAGATTAGGGGTTAAAAATAATATGCAGGGGTCAGCGATAGCGGGGGCGGCAGATTAGGGGTTAATATGTGTAAGGTTAGGGGTGTTTAGACTCGGGGTACATGTTAGAGTGTTAAGTGCAGACGTCGGAAGGGTTACCGCATAGCAAACAATGGGGCTGCGTTAGGAGCTGAACGCGGCTTTTTTGCAGGTGTTAGGTTTTTTTTCAGCTCAAACAGCCCCATTGTTTCCTATGGGGGAATCGTGCACGAGCACAATTTGAGGCTGGCCGCGTCCGTAAGCAACTCTGGTATCGAGAGTTGAAGCTGCGTTAAAAATGCTCTACGCTCCTTTTTTGGAGCCTAACGCAGCCTTTATGTGGACTCTCGATACCAGAGTTATTTTTATGGTGCGGCCAGAAAAACGCGGGCATTAGATTTTCGGCTCGTTACCGACAAAACTCCAAATCTAGGCCTCAGTGTTCAAATGGCCAATAAAAAGTGATGGAAATGGAGTCCTGAGTAGTGTCCGTTAAAGGTAAAACATCCTTGAAAAGGTGTCCTAAGTGGTGCTGTACCAGCCTTAGAGATGTGGAACCTTGTGGGATCGATGAGATAAAGTGTGCTCTGCCTGTGAAGAATAAAATAAAAACATGCAAAAAACAGCTACATAAAGTGAGTCTAATTGAAAACTGACTCACCAGGGTAGAATACAAGCCTTCTTATGTGCAATCTACGCATTTCAGCCCGTAAAAGGGCCTTTCTCAAGACATAAGGAGGTGCATATGATGAGGCCTTATAAGTGAAATGAATACCAATCAGTAAATCAAGAAGTTACCGCCAAAACAATACAAACCAATGTCAAAACGTGTTTGATGTGTTGACG
The DNA here is from genome assembly GCF_027579735.1 of Bombina bombina. Classification (NCBI taxonomy): domain Eukaryota; kingdom Metazoa; phylum Chordata; class Amphibia; order Anura; family Bombinatoridae; genus Bombina; species Bombina bombina. Next base: position 1,004,523,438 of record NC_069499.1, read on the forward strand.
CCACATACAGTTCCGGTTCCGGTATGCAGACTTTCGGTTTGGTGTAAATGACATCATATCCGGTTTGTGTACTTCCGGTTTGGTGCTATAGCGCTATTTCCGGTATTTCCGGTATTGGAGTGAGCGGATTCCATGTTTTTTGAGAGCAAACCTTGCCCTTAAGGAGAACTACTCCTCAAATATGTGATAGAGATATATTGGATCAACTTAATGGTTATATGTAATCGAGTTAATGTTTAAAAATGATCAATATCGATAAAAAAGAGACAGCATGGATAAAAAAGAGAAAAGAAGAAAGAAATAGAAACAGAGGCCTGTATTCTTCCCAGTGCTGTACATAAAATATAAAACATTTATATAAAAATATATATTTATATAGCAAATATAACAATAATGCCACTAGCGTTCGCAAAAAATCTGACATGGGTAGCAATAGAATAACATACATAGGTTACATGTAATTCCTCACATTGTTTATAACACATATGGAACACAATATAAACCAATTATCAAATATTTTGCATCATGCATGATGATCAAGTTCTAATATACAGGGCATTAATAATTGTCACTCAAAAGATGAGTATATGGACTAAAAACGATTACTTAAAATAATTAATATGAATATGTTAATATAGACATAGGATATAAAAACTGAAATAATTGCTTAAAATAGATAACTTAATATGGGCCACTAGTGTGATGAACAGGTACACAAAGAAGCATGCCCATATTGCCCCTATATAATCTAGATAATAACGTGGTCCTTGATGCTACTTTAGGGTGTACTATATAAGACAATGAATCATAAGAAAGAAAGAGAATTCAAAAATATAAAAAAAATACAGAAAAAAAAAATACAGAGATTATAAAAATAAAAAAAATAAATTGAGAAAAATAAATGATATTGGATCTGGACAGGGGGTATGATTAGGAGTTGGCTCTAGCAAACAACAGAGAGATTTCGAATACATTACAAGCTAGTACGAACATACATACAGGTTATATATGGAACCTCATAGTGTCTATTTGATGGCATCTACTTATCAAGCCGTCAACTTACTTGCATTCGACGGCACCAATACGCTCGCCTAAGATCGCCTAACATTGCTGCCGCGGACCTGAATACACTCTCCAAAGTTACCAAAAAAGCTGTCAAAAAGCCATGCACCAAGTACGGTGCGATGAGCAGCGGACTGCTGTTAACTAACAATCATTGATCTTGCTGCTCTTCGGCTTTTTCCCAGCTTTATTGGTACCCTGTCACTAAACACCCACACTATACTACACTGTTTACGGCCTATACCGCCACTCCCAGAGCCCACTGCAACTCTAATAAATGTATTAACCCCTAAACCGCCACTCACGGATCCCGCCGCAACTAAATAAAGTGTTTAACCCCTAAACCGCTGCTCCCGGAGCCCACCGCCACCTACATTATACTTATTAACCCCTAATCTGCCGCCTCCTACACCGCCGCCACCTGCATTATATTTATTAACCCCTAATCTGCCCCCCCCACACCACCGCCACTATATTAAATTTATTAACCCCTAAACCTAAGTCTAACCCTAACCCTAACACCAACTAACTTAAATATAATTTAAATAAATCTAAATAAATATTCCTATCATTAAATAAATTATTCCTATTTAAAACTAAATACTTACCTATAAAATAAACCCTAAGATAGCTACAATATAACTAATAGTTACACTGGGGCATATTTATCAAGCTCCAAATGGAGCTTGATGCCCCGTGTTTCTGGCAAGCCTGCAGACTCGCCAGAAACTGCAGTTATAAAGCAGCGGTCACAAAGACCGCTGCTCCATAACCTGTCCGCCTGCTCTGAGCAGGCGGACAGACATCGCCGGAAATCAACCCGATCGAGTACGATCGGGTTGATTGACACCCCCCTGCTGGCGGCCCATTGGCCGCGAGTCTGCAGGGGGCGGCTTGCACCAGCAGCTCTTGTGAGCTGCTGATGCAATGCTGAATTTGGCGAGCGTATTGCTCGCCGTATTCAGCGAGGTCTGTGGGACCTGATCCGCACTGTTGGATCAGGTCTGACAGACCTTGATAAATAGAGGCCATTTTATCTAGCTTCTGGTTTATTTTTATTTTACAGGCAAGTTTGTATTTATTTTAACTAGATAGAATAGTTATTAAATAGTTATTAACTATTTAATAACTACCTAGTTAAAATAAATACAAAAGTACCTGTAAAATAAAACCTAACCTATGTTACACTAACACCTAACACTACACTATAATTAAATTAATTCCCTACATTAAATACAATTAAATACAATTAAATAAAATTATCTAAAGTACAAAAAAAACAACCACTAAATTACAGAAAATAATAAATTACAAGATTTTTAAACTAATTACACCTAATATAATCCCCCTAACAAAATAAAAAAGCCCCTCCAAAATAAAAAAGCCCTACCCTACACTAAATTACAAATAGCCCTTAAAAGGGCCTTTTGCGGGGCATTGCCCCAAAGTAATCAACTCTTTTACCTGTAAAAAAAATTACAAATCCCCCCCCAAAATTAAAACCCACCACCCACACAACCAACCCTACTCTAAAACCCACCCAATACCCCCTTAAAAAAAACTAACACTAACCCCTTGAAAATCGCCTTATCGCCAATAGAATGCAAGCTCAATCCTATTGACTGATTGGATCAGCCAATAGGATTGAACTTCAATCCTATTGGCTGATTGCATCAGCCAATAGGATTTTTTCTACCTTAATTCCGATTGGCTGATAGAATTCTATCAGCCAGTCGGAATCTAAGGGGCGCCATCTTGCTCCGCGTCAGATGTCTTGAAGATGGAGCCGCTCCGCGCCAGATGGATGAAGATAGAAGATGCCGTCTGGGTGAAGACTTCTGCCCGTCTGGAGGACCACTTCTGCCCGTCTGGAGGACCACTTCTGCCGGATTCATTGAGGACTTCGGCCCGGTTGGGTGAAGACTTCTGACGGTAAGGTGATCTTCAAGGGGTTAGTGTTAGGTTTTTTTAAAGGGGTATTGGGTGGGTTTTAGAGTAGGGTTGGTTGTGTGGGTGGTGTGTTTTAATGTTGGGGGGGGGATTTGTAATTTTTTTTACAGGTAAAAGAGCTGATTACTTTGGGGCAATGCCCCGCAAAAGTCCCTTTTAAGGGCTATTTGTAATTTAGTGTAGGGTAGGGCTTTTTTATTTGGGGGGGGGGGGCTTTTTTATTTTGTTAGGGGGATTAGATTAGGTGTAATTAGTTTAAAAATCTTGTAATTTGTTTATTATTTTCTGTAATTTAGTGTTTGTTTTTTGTTGTACTTTAGATAATTTTATTTAATTGTATTTAATGTAGGAAATTAATTTAATTATAGTGTAGTGTTAGGTGTTAGTGTAACATAGGTTAGGTTTAATTTTACAGGTACTTTTGTATTTATTTTAACTAGGTAGTTATTAAATAGTTAATAACTATTTAATAACTATTCTATCTAGTTAAAATAAATACAAACTTGCCTGTAAAATAAAAATAAACCCTAAGCTAGATACAATGTAACTATTAGTTATATTGTAGCTATCTTAGGGTTTATTTTATAGATAAGTATTTAAATAGGAATAGTTTTAAATATGAATAAATTATTTAATGATAGGAGTATTTATTTAGATTTATTTAAATTATATTTAAGTTAGGGGGTGTTAGGGTTAGGGTTAGACTTTGGCTTAGGGGTAAATACATTTAATATAGTGGTGGCGGTGTAGGGGGGGCAGATTAGGAGTTAATAACTTTATGTAGGTGGCGGCAGTGTCGGGGCGGCAGATTAGGGGTTAATAAGTATAATGTAGGTGGCAGCAGTGTATGGGGGGCAGATTAGGGGTTAATATCTTTATGTAGGTGGCGGCGGTGTCGCGCTGGCAGATTAGGGGTTAATAAGTATAATGTAGGTTGCGTAGGTGTAGGGGGCGGCAGATTAGGGGTGTTTAGACTCGGGGTACATGTTAGGGTGTTAGGTGTAAACATTACCATAGGAATCAATGGGATATCGGGCAGCAGTGAACATAAGCTTTCGCTGCTTTTAGACTCCCATTGATTCCTCCAGGGCGGCGGATTGAAAACCAGGTACTTTTTTATAGGTATCAATCTAAAGCTGTATATAAGAACTGAGAACTGAGGCATTGATGGGTGTTTGCAGAGTTTTTAGTCCCATTTGGTCTTTATTCAAATATTTATTTTCTTTCTAAAAAAACAGCAATAAACATAATTACATGGAAACACATTATGCAAATGTAGGTAATTCAGAAATGTAATTTATAACTAATATGATGATGAGATTCATTTGACTGTGGTTGCTTAAAGGGCCAACAAAAGGAAATATGACAAGGGGAGAAACAAAGGGGAAAATAGAGAGAGATGAAACAATAACATAGATGGTTAACTGAATTATGTATAATGAGTAGAACTAATATAATAATCAAATGTATTAAGCAAGCAATATGATTACACTTATGTGATTATAGAATGTTAGTTATGAAAGCTATATATTAAAATATCAATTTTGAACATATTAATAAATTATCGGAATAGCACATGAAAGTTACTTTGGAATAAATGCTTTTGTTAACAGTGTTTCTGTTTATAGATTATATAGTCCATTCAATTCATTTTCAATTCCTTCTAAGTCTGACTGCTTTCTGGTCAGACTGTTTAGACTAGGGGTATCCAAACTTTTTTTTGTATATATAGGGCAGTCATTACTGGTAGGGTGGCTGAGGCCACATGATTATATTTACATTTATGTTGAATAATAGCATTTAAAAATAAAATCTAATTGTAATCACAACAATTTCTTAGGGTTAGGGTTAGTAAAACTAAGTACAATTACACGTTTCATTTTTTAATGAGAAATGTGGAAGGGCATTATCAATTACAAACTACAGATGTCTGTCTTCTGATCAGCGGTCCTGGGGGCCACACAAATAAACAAATAAAAAGCTAGAAAGCTAGATGTTATCTTCAGGTTGTAGTTTAGATGATCTATGACCCATAGTGACACAAAAAAAATAATGTAGCAAAATAATATAAAACAAGACAAAAATGAAACACCTGACTAACAAATGCAGGAATAAACCATAAAAGAAGCACAGTCATAATCCAGTGATCATAACATAAAAATAAAGCACAAAAACAAATCCAGTGGTAAAATAAATTGTCCAATAGCAGAGTAGCAACACCTACTCAAACTGAATGTTAACCATTCTTAGCAAAAGGTACCTACTAATTCTATCTGTAAAAGGAAATCTGTGCCATTCATACCTAGTTAATATTTGTAGCCTGGCTATTCCAAATGTATCCAGCATTTGGCTGTTCCACTTTTTTCTAATCTTATGGCCTTTCTTGACCCACGCAAGATACTGGCAAACCATCAATATGAATCCGGAGAGGGCACATGGTCCAGGTCTAACCCTAACAAAATGCCCTCATTAACGGTGTATACTGCATTTTGCATATGGGAAGTAGTGATGTCGCGAACAGTTTGCCGGAGAACAGTTCCCGGCGATCTTAGCTTGTTCGATCCGCCCCCTATTTGTCACCATTGAGGAAACTTTGACCCTGTATCTCACAGTCTGCAGACACATTTGAGCCAATCAGCAGCAGACACTCCCTCCCAAACCCTCCTAGCTCCTGGGCAGCAGCCATTTTAGATTCATTACGATCCTGCATTCTTAGTGAGAGGAGGGTTAGTGCTGCTGCTGGTGATTTTATAGGGAAATTGATAGCTAGGCTAGTGTATTCAGTGTCCACTACAGTCCTGAAGGACTCATCTAATCTCTGCTGTAAGGACAGCACCCCAAAAAGCCCTTTTTAGGGCTAGAACTTCAGCCCAAAAAGCCCTTTTTAGGGCTAGATCTTCAGTCTTTTTTTGTAAAAAAAAACTTTTACATCAGTCTGCTAGTGTTATTTAATTGTATTTGCAGGCCAGCCTGCCACTAGTGCCAGCCTGTGTGTCAGGCTCCCAGCACTGTGCCTACTTCCACCCTCAGTGCCACCACTTCTATCTGTTGTAACATTAGTGTAAATTTTTTTTAAAAAAACTTTTACATCAGTCTGCTAGTGTTATTTAATTTTAGTTGCCAGGCCATCCTGCCACTAGTGCCAGAATGTGTGTCAGACTCCCAGCATATACTGTGCCTACTTCCATCCTCAGTGCCACCACTCCTATCTGTTGTAACATTAGTGTAAATTTTTTTAAAAAACATTTTACTTCAGTCTGCTAGTGTTATTTAATTGCAGTTGCCTGCCTGCCAGCGTGTGTGCCAGTCCCACTTTCCAACTAGTGCCACCAATCATATTTGTTATAACAGTAGTGTAAATATTAAAAAAAAACTTTTTTGACTGTGAAACATCAGTCTGTTAGTGTAATGTAATTGAAGTTGCCTGCCTGCCAGCGTGTGTGCCAGGCCCACTTGCCAAGTTAGTGGCACCACTCATATTTGTTGTAACAGTAGTGTAAATATTTAAAATAAAAACTTTTTTGACTGGGAAACATCAGTCTGCTAGTGCAATCGAATTGCAGTTGCCTGCCTGCCTGCCAGCCAGCGTGTGTGCCAGGCCCACTTACCAACTAGTGCCACCAATCATATTTGTTATAACAGTATTGTAAATATTTAAAAAAAAACTTTTTTGACTGTGAAACATCATTCAGCTAGTGTAATCTAATTGCAGTTGCCTGTCTGCCAGCGTGTGTGCCAAGCCCACTTGCCAACTAGTGCCACCAATCATATTTGTTATAACAGTAGTGTAAATATTTTTTTAAAAAAAATGTTGGACTTTGAAACATCAGTCTGCTAGTGTAATCTAATTGAAGTTGCCTGCCTGCCAGCGTGTGTGCCAGGCCCACTTGCCAACTACTGCCACCATACATATTTGTTGTAACAGTAGTGTAAATATTAAAAAAAAAAAATTTGGACTGTGAAACATCAGTCTGCTATTGTAATCTTATTGCATTTGCCTGCCTGCCAGCGTGTGTGCCAGGCTCACTTGCCAAGTTAGTGGCACCACTCATATTTGTTGTAACAGTAGTTTAAATATTTAAAAAATAAACATTTTTGACTGTGAAACATCAGTCTGCTTTTTTGTGTCAGGCTCACAGCGTATACTGTGCTCACTTGCCCAGTGCCACCACTCATATCTTGTTTAATAGTAGTGTAAGTGTACATTTAAAAAAAATAACATTTTTGGATTGTGAAACATCAGTCTGCTTTTTTGTGTCAGGCTCACAGCGTATACTGTGCCCACTTGCCCAGTGGCACCACTCATATTTTCTTTAATAGTAGTGTAAGTCTACATTTAAAAAAAAAAATGACAGGCAGAGGCAGGCCACCCCGCAGGTGCCATCGTGGTCGTGGTGCTGTGATTCCCTTTGATCCTACAATAATGCACAGAGGCCACGTGCCATGAACGAAAAAAGTTCTGAGGACTACCTAGTTGAATGGCTAACACAGGACACCCAATCTTCTACAGCTTCCGCTCCTAACATTGACGCACCATCCACCTCCAGCTTAGCTGCGGGCACCTCTCAAGTGACCAGTGCCACTCGCCCGCCTGCCACCACCACCAACACTAGCACCACAGCCGCTTCACTTGATCTGTCAGAGGAGTTATTGACACATCAGTTGGAAGAAATGAGTGATGCGCAACCATCATTGACAGAGGATGTAGATAACAGTGATATGTCTCAGTCAGGCAGCATTACAGACATGGACATACGGTGTGATGATGATGGTGATGTTGTACCCGCTGCTGCTTCCTTTGTTGATTTGTCAGATACAAGTGAAGCGGTTGATGATGATGCGTCCGTGGATGTCACGTGGGTGCCCGCTAGAAGAGAAGAAGAAGAGGAGGAAAGTTCAGATGGGGAGACAGAGAGGAGGAGGAGGAGACGAGTTGGAAGCAGGGGGAGGTCGTCGCAAGGAGCTAGTGGCACAGTCAGACAGCATGCATCGGCACCCGGGGTCAGCCAGACAGCACGCCAATCAACGCATGCTGTTGCCACCACCAGAATGCCGTCATCGCAGAGCTCAGCAGTGTGGCATTTTTTTTGTGTGTCTGCCTCTGACAACAGCGATGCCATTTGCAACCTGTGCCAAAAGAAACTGAGTCGTGGGAAGTCCAACACCCACCTAGGTACAACTGCTTTGCAAAGGCACATGGTCTCACATCACAAACGCAGATGGGATGAACACATGAGTAGAAGCAGCACACAAACTCAAAGCCGCCATCCTCCTCCTGGTCCAGCATCTTCAGCCACGTCAACCACTGCTGTCCTCCTTGCCCCCTCTCAACCATCCACCACTCAGTCTCTCTTACGTAGCAGTTCCTGGTCATCTGCCCACAGTCAGGTGTCTGTCAAGGACATGTTTGAGTGTAAGAAGCCAATTTCCCAAAGTCACCCCCTTGCCCGGCATCTGACAGCTGGCTTGTCTGAACTCTTAGCCTGCCAGCTTTTACCATACAAGCTGGTGGAGTCTGAGGCATTAAAAAAATTTGTATCTATTGGGATACCGCAGTGGAAGGTACCCGGACAAAATTTCTTTTCACAAAAGGCAATCCCCAACCTGTACTCGATTGTGTGAAAGGAAGTAATGGCATGTCTGGCACACAGCGTTAGGGCAAGGGTCCATCTGACCACTGATAGCTGGTCTGCAAAGCATGGTCAGGGCAGGTATATCACCTACACTGCGCATTGGGTAAACCTGCTGACGGCTGACAAGCATGGAATGCGTGGCTCTGCAGAGGAGTTGGTGACACCGCCACGACTTGCAGGCAGGCCTGCTGCTACCTCCTCTACTCCTCCTACTCCATCCTCTTCCATAACCTCTTCCTCGGCTGAGTCCTCTTCTGCTGCTGCGTCTTGCTCCACATCAACGGCACCCCCCAGCTCCCCAGGTACTATTCAACATCCCGGATACGGCAGTGTCACGCAATCTTGGGGTTGACTTGCCTGAAAGCCGAGAGTCACACCGCACCAGCACTCCTGTCCGCCCTGAACGCACAGGTGGATCAGTGGCTGACTCTGCACCAACTGGAGATTGGCAAAGTTGTTTCTGACAATGGAAGTAATTTGGTGGCGGCATTGAAATTGGGCAAGTTGACACATGTGCCGTGCACATGTGTGTAATCTCATTGTACAACGCTTTGTGCATAAGTACCCAGGCTTACAGGACGTCCTGAAGCAGGCCAGGAAGGTGTGCGGCCATTTCAGGCATTCCTACACGGCCATGGCGCACTTGTCCGATATCCAGCGGCGAAACAACCTGCCAGTGAGGCGCTTGATTTGTGACAGCCCGACACGTTGGAATTCAACACTCCTAATGTTCGACCGCCTGCTACAACAAGAAAAAGCTGTTAACGAGTATTTGTATGACTGGGGTGCGAGGACAGCCTCTGAGGAGCTCGGGATTTTTTGCCACGTTACTGGACGCTCATGCGCAATGCCTGTAGGCTTATGCGTCCTTTTGAGGAGGTGACAAACCTAGTCAGTCGCACCGAAGGCACCATCAGCGACATCATACCATTTGTTTTCTTCCTGGAGCGTGCCCTGCGAAGAGTGCTGGATCAGGCCGTAGATGAGCGTGAAGAGGAAGAGGAAGAGTTGTGGTCTCCATCACCACCAGAAACAGCCTTATCAGCATCGCTTGCTGGACCAGCGGCAACGCAGGAAGAGGATTGTGAGGAAGAGGAGTCAGAGGAGGAATGTGGCTTTGAGGAGGAGGAGGAAGACCAAGCACAACAGGCATCCCAGGGTGCTCGTTGATGTCACCTATCTGGTAGCCGTGGTGTTGTACGTGGCTGGGGGGAAGAAGATACCTTCAGTGAGATCAGTGAGGATGAGGAACGGGACATGATTAGCTCGGCATCCAACCTTGTGCAAATGGGGTCTTTCATGCTGTTGTGCCTGTTGAGGGACCCTCGTATAAAAAAGCTGAAGGAGAACGACCTGTACTGGGTGTCCACACTACTAGACCCCCGGTATAATCATAAAGTTACTGAAATGTTACCGAATTCCCGCAAGTCGGAAAGGATGGAGCAGTTAAAAAATAAATTAAAAAGTATGCTTTACACAGCGTATAAGGGTGATGTCACATCTAACAGGGGAAGAGATGAAAGTAATCCTCCTCCCACGACCACGCGGGCAAAGACAGGACGCTTTCCAGACGTGTTGTTGATGGAGGACATGCGGACCTTTTTAACTCCTATGCCTCGTCACAGCCCTTCGGGATTTAGCCTCAGAGAAAGACTCAACCGACAGATAGCAGACTACCTAACATTAACTGCAGATCTCGACACTCTGAGGAGTGATGGACCCCTTGACTACTGGGTGTGCAGGATTGACCTGTGGCCTGAGCTATCCCAATTTGCAATCGAAATTCTGGCCTGCCCCGCTTCAAGTGTTTTGTCAGAAAGGACCTTCAGTGCAGCAGGAGGTATTGTCACTGAGAAGAGAAGTCGCCTAGGTCAAAAAAGTCTTGATTATCTCACCTTTATTAAAATGAATGAGGGATGGATCCTGAAAGGACTGACATTGTGCGATACATTAGAGTAAAAAAGGCCTGATGAGATGAGCTGCCTTGGGCTTCAAATGGTACACACGCTGCTGTATTTAATCTTCGAATGGCGGATGACTTGCGTGACTTACCCGCCAACAACTATGGTTCAAGCCACAATGTTTTAGGGCACTTTCTAACTGTCAAACAAACATCAATTTAGCAGCGGCTGCAACAATACCTAATTTTTCAGGCATTTTTACATGCCTAATTTTTCTGGCCTCTGGTGCTGCACTGTGGCTACAAAACCCAAACCAAAAAAAAGGCACATAACAGTGATTAAACTGTTAAGAATAGTACTACTTAACACACCACTCATATCTGGTGGCACAGTACATTGCACGCGCAGTGCCCCAAATTGGAAGTAGGAGGACCGACCAAGCATCTTTTTCCATCTCCCGGTTCCTAAATATTATCTCCGGGTTCCTAAAATCGATGCCATACCTGTACTCTATTGTGCAAAAGGATGGCATATGTGGTGTTTCATGCTGTTGTGCCTGTTGAGGGTTGGGACCCTCGTATAAAAAGGCTGAAGGAGAATGACCTGTACTGGGTGTCCAAGCATCTTTTTCCATCTCCCGGTTCCTAAAAATTATCTCCGGGTTCCTAAAATCGATGCCATACCTGTACTGGATTGTTCAAAAAGATGGCATATGTGGTGTTTCATGCTGTTGTTTCTGTTGAGGGTCGGGGACCCAAGTATAAAAAGGCTGAAGGAGAACAACCTGTACTGGGTGTCCAAGCATCTTTTTCCATCTACCGGTTCCTAAAAATTATCTCTGGGTTCCTAAAATCGATGCCATACCTGTACTCTATTGTGCAAAAGGATGGCATATGTGGTATTTCATGCTGTTGTGCCTGTTGAGGGTCGGGGACCCTCGTATAAAATGGCTGAAGGAGAATGACCTGTACTGGGTGTCCAAGCATCTTTTTCCATCTCCCGGTTCCTAAAAATTATCTCCGGGTTCCTAAAATCGATGCCATACCTGTACTCTATTGTGCAAAAGGATGGCATATGTGGTATTTCATGCTGTTGTGCCTGTTGAGGGTCGGGGACCCTCCTTTAAAAAGGCTGAAGGAGAACGACCTGTACTGGGTGTCCAAGCATATTTTTCCATCTCCCGGTTCCTAAAAATTATCTCCGGGTTCCTAAAATCGATGCCATACCTGTACTCTATTGTGCAAAAGGATGGCATATGTGGTGTTTCATGCTGTTGTGCCTGTTAAGGGTCGGGGACCCTCGTATAAAAAGGCTGAAGGAGAATGACCTGTACTGGGTGTCCAAGCATCTTTTTCCATCTCCCGGTTCCTAAAAATTATCTCCGGGTTCCTAAAATCGATGCCATACCTGTACTGGATTGTGCAAAAGGATGGCATATGTGGTGTTTCATGCTGTTGTTTCTGTTGAGGGTCGGGGACCCTTGTATAGAAAGGCTGAAGGAGAACGACCTGTACTGGGTGTCCAAGCATCTTTTTCCATCTCCCGGTTCCTAAAAATTATCTCTGGGTTCCTAAAATCGATGCCATACCTGTACTCGATTGTGCAAAAGGATGGCATATGTGGTGTTTCATGCTGTTGTGCCTGTTGAGGGTCGGGGACCCAAGTATAAAAAGGCTGAAGGAGAACGACCAGTACTGGTGTCCAAGCATCTTTTTCCATCTCCCGGTTCCTAAAAATTATCTCCGGGTTCCTAAAATCTATGCCATACCTGTACTCTATTGTGTAAAAGGATGGCATATGTAGTGTTTCATGCTGTTGTGCCTGTTGAGGGTCGGGGACCCTCGTATAAAAAGGCTGAAGGAGAACGACCTGTACTGGGTGTCCAAGCATCTTTTTCCATCTCCCGGTTCCTAAAAATTATCTCCGGGTTCCGAAAATCGATTCCATACCTGTACTGGATTGTTCAAAAGGATTGCATATGTGGTGTTTCATGCTAATGTTTCTGTTGAGGGTCGGGGACCCTCATATAAAAAGGCTGAAGGAGAACGACCTGTACTGGGTGTCCAAGCATCTTTTTCCATCTCCCGGTTCCTAAAAATTATCTCCGGGTTCCTAAAATCGATGCCATACCTGTACTCTATTGTGTAAAAGGATGGCATATGTAGTGTTTCATGCTGTTGTGCCTGTTGAGGGTCGGGGACCCTCGTATAAAAAGGCTGAAGGAGAACGACCTGTACTGGGTGTCCAAGCATCTTTTTCCATCTCCCGGTTCCTAAAAATTATCTCCGGGTTCCTAAAATCGATGCCATACCTGTACTGGATTGTGCAAAAGGATGGCATATGTGGTGTTTCATGCTGTTGTTTCTGTTGAGGGTCGGGGACCCTTGTATAAAAAGGCTGAAGGAGAACGACCTGTACTGGGTGTCCAAGCATCTTTTTCCATCTCCCGGTTCCTAAAAATTATCTCCGGGTTCCTAAAATCGATGCCATACCTGTACTCGATTGTGCAAAAGGATGGCATATGTGGTGTTTCATGCTGTTGTGCCTGTTGAGAGTCGGGGACCCAAGTATAAAAAGACTGAAGGAGAACGACCTGTACTGGGTGTCCAAGCATCTTTTTCATCTTCCGGTTCCTAAAAATTATCTCCGGGTTCCTAAAATCAATGCCATACCTGTACTCTATTGTGCAAATGGATGGCATATGTGGTATTTCATGCTGTTGTGCCTGTTGAGGGTCGGGGACCCAAGTATAAAAAGGCTGATGGAGAACGACCTGTACTTGGTGTCCAAGCATCTTTTTCCATCTCCCGGTTCCTAAAAATTATCTCCGGGATCCTAAAATCGATGCCATACCTGTACTCTATTGTGCAAAAGGATGGCATATGTGGTATTTCATGCTGTTGTGCCTGTTGAGGTTCGGGGACCCTCGTATAAAAAGGCTGAAGGAGAACGACCTGTACTGGGTGTCCAAACATCTTTTTCCATCTACCGGATGTAGCGGTACTCCACTAGGGGGTCTCCCTTCCTCTGTCCAAACCCAGGGGTGGCCACCGGATAGTGGGACCAGAGATATAGTTGCTGAGACCGGGATCAAGCCAGCGGGTGTATCTCCCCCAGCTGGGCTGGTCTCAGTGGACTCCAGTAAGGTAGCGTCCTCTCTGCCCTGCAGCTCTTTTTTGGAAGGTATCGTCCCCTCTTCCTGTCTGCTTCTAGGCAGGAATAAATCCCCCTGCCAGGCTGCTTCTTGGCAGGAATAGATCCCTATGCCTCCAAATAGTGGGACCAGGACTATCGTGGCTGAGACCAGGGTCAAGCCAGCGGCTGTATCTCCCCCAGCTGGGCTGTTCTCAGTGGACTCCCAGGCAGGTAGCGTCCTCGCTGCCCTGCAGCTCTTTCTTGGCAGGTATCGTCCCCTCTGCCTGTCTGCTTCTAGGCAGGAATAAATCCCCCTGCCAGGCTGCTTCTTGGCAGGAATAGATCCCTATGCCTCCAAATAGTGGGACCAGGACTATCGTGGCTGAGACCAGGGTCAAGCCAGTGGCTGTATCTCCCCCAGCTGGGCTGTTCTCAGTGGACTCCCAGGCAGGTAGCATCCTCTCTGCCCTGCAACTCTTTCTTGGCAGGTATCGTCCCCTCTGCCTGTCTGCTTCTTCTAGGCAGGAATAAATCCCCCTGCCAGGCTGCTTCTTGGCAGGAATAAATCCCTCTGCCTCCAAATAGTGGGACCAGGGCTATCGTATCTGAGACCGGGGTCAAGCCAGCGGCTGTATCTCCCCCAGGTGGGCTGGTCTCAGTGGGCTCCCAGGCAGGTAGCGTCCCCTCTGCCTGTCTGCTTCTAGGCAGGAATAGATCCCTCTGCCTCACTGCACACTTCCAGCAGGTAGCGTGCCCTCTGGTTTCTTATAGGCAGGAATCGATCCCTCTACCTTGCTGCTCCTTTCAGGCAGGCCAGCTCTTTGCATACAGGCCCACAGACTCTGTAACAGAATGCAGGGTCAGAACCTCTGCAACTGGTATACCTGAAAGAATCAGAAAGCACAAAAAGGCATCCCGGACCCCAACCTGTACTCGATTGTGCAAAAGGAAGTAACCTTACCATGGGTCACAGACCGCATGTTTTATTGTTATACTCTGTCAGGGAAATTATATAACTATCAATCGTATCAATCAAATATATATTGCATCTATTGATCTCTGTAATTCGTATCTATCAAATGTATATTGCATCTTTAGATCTATGTAATTTGTATCTATCAAATGTATATTGCATCTATTGATGTAATTCGTACCTATCAAATGTATATTGCATCTTTTGATCCATGTAATTCATTTCTATCAAATGTATATTGCATCTTTTAATCTATGTAATTCGTATCGATCAAATGTATGTTGCATCTTTTGATCTATGTTATTCGTACCTATCAAATGTATATTGCATCTATTGATCTATGTAATCTATGGATCTATCTATCAAATCTATCGATCTCGTGGCCGGACTGTTTTGTGACAGCAACTTGTGTTTCGGGCCAAATTTGAAGTAGGAGGACAGACCAAGCATCTTCTTCCATCTCCCTGTTCCAAAAATCAAGGCCATATAGACCTCCCCCGATAGGGGGAGTAACAGGTATTAAACTGATAAGAATAGTACTACTTAGTACTTAACACACCACGGGTCCCAGACCCGTTGTTATACTCTTTCAGGGAAATTATATAACTATCAATCATATCAATCAAATATATATTGCATCTATTGATCTCTGTAATTTGTATCGATCAAAGGTATATTGCATCTTTTGATCTATGTAATTCGTACCTATCAAATGTATATTGCATCTTTTGATCTGCCTTGCTGCTCCTTTCAGGCAGGCCAGCTCTTTGCATAGAGGCCCACAGACTCTGTAACAGATCTCTCTTGCAGGGAGAGGTGCAGCCAGAATGCAGGGTCAGAACCTCTGCAACTGGTATACTCGATTGTGCAAAAGGAAGTAACCTTACCATGGGTCCCAGGCGGAAAGTTTTATTGTTATACTCTGTCAGGGAAATTATATAACTATCAATCATATCAATCAAATATATATTGCATCTATTGATCTCTGTAATTCGTATCGATCAAATGTATATTGCATCTTTTGATCTATGTAATTCGTACCTATCAAATGTATATTGCATCTTTTGATCTGCCATGCTGCTCCTTTCAGGCAGGTCAGCTCTTTGCATAGAGGCCCACAGACTCTGTAACAGATCTCTCTTGCAGAGAGAGGTGCAGCCAGAATGCAGGGTCAGAACCTCTGCAACTGGTATACTCGATTGTGCAAAAGGAAGTAACCTTACCATGGGTCACAGACCGCATGTTTTATTGTTATACTCTGTCAGGAAAATTATATAACTATCAATCGTATCAATCAAATATATATTGCATATATTGATCTCTGTAATTCGTATCGATCAAATGTATATTGCATCTTTTGATCTATGTAATTCGTACCTATCAAACGTATATTGCATCTTTTGATCTGCCTTGCTGCTCCTTTCAAGCAGGCCAGCTTTTTGCATAGAGGCCCACAGACTCTGTAACAGATCTCTCTTGCAGGGAGAGGTGCAGGCAGAATGCAGGATCAGAACCTCTGCAACTGGTATACTCGATTGTGCAAAAGGAAGTAACCTTACCATGGGTCACAGACCGCATGTTTTATTGTTATACTCTGTCAGGGAAATTATATAACTATCAATCGTATCAATCAAATATATATTGCATCTATTGATCTCTGTAATTCGTATTGATCAAATGTATATTGCATCTTTTGATCTATGTAATTCGTATCTATCAAATGTATATTGCATCTTTTGATCTGCCTTGCTGCTCCTTTCAGGCAGGCCAGCTCTTTGCATAGAGGCCCACAGACTCTGTAACAGATCTCTCTTGCAGGGAGAGGTACAGCCAGAATCCAGGGTCAGAACCTCTGCAACTGGTATACTTGATTGTGCAAAAGGAAGTAACCTTACTGGGTCCCAGAACGCACGTCTTTGTAATTCTCTGTCTGGGAAATTATATATCTTTCAAATTAGCTATTTATCTATCAAATCTATCTAACTATCAATCGTATCTATCAAATGTATATTGCATCTATTGATCTATGCAATTAGTATCTATCAAATGTATATGGCATCTATTGATCTATGCAATTCGTATCTATCAAATGTATATTGCATCTATTGATCTATGGAATTCGTATCTATCAAATGTATATTGCATCTATTGATCTATGCAATTCATATCTATCAAATGTATATTGCATGTATTGATCTATGGAATTCGTATCTATCAAATGTATATTGCATCTATTGATCTATGTAATTCATATCTATCAAATGTATATTGCATCTTTTGATCTATGTAATTCGTATCTATCAAATGTATATTGCATCTATTGATGTAATTCGTATCTATCAAATGTATATTGCATCTTTTGATCCATGTAATTCGTATCTATCAAATGTATATTGCATCTTTTGATCTATGTAATTCGTATCTATCAAATGTATATTGCATCTTTTGATCTATGTAATTCATATCTATCAAATGTAAATTGCATCTTTTGATCTATGTAATTCGTATCTATCAAATGTATATTGCATCTTTTGATCTATGTAATTGGTATCTATCAAATGTATATTGCATCTATTGATCTATGTAATCTATGTATCTTTCTATCAAAACTATCGATCTCGTGGTTGTGCAAATGGACTGTTTGCGGTTGTTTGCGGTGCGTTAAACGGGGAGTTTGGTCTGTCACTGTGAAGCGGGCGTAACCCTTACACTACCTGATCGATACAACATCATACCTGATGTTTTAAAGCACGTTATTCAAAACAATTTAGGAATGTTAGGTGATTTATGCCCTTTATGGCTTAAAACCAGACTCTGCATCAACTATGTCATTTTCCATGGGAGTTTTGCCATGGATTCCCCTCCGGCATGCCACAGTCCAGGTGTTAGTCCCCTTGAAACAACTTTTCCATCACTATTGCGGCCAGAAAGAGTCCCTGTGGGTTTTAAAATTCACCTGTCCATTGAAGTCAATGGCGGTTCGCCCGGTTCGCCGGTTCGCGAACATTTGCCGAAGTTCGCGTTCGCCATTCGCGAACGCAAAATTTTAGGTTTGCGAAATCACTAATGGGAAGGTGATGCATACATTACAAAACTGCATAATGACATTTATCATTCTAAAAATCACACAAAATGAATACTTTTAACCATTCACACAAAAATACACTGTAAAAAAGTGTATTGTTAAAGTGCATACAAAATAGTAACTAGATTATTCAAAAATCTTATTTTATCAAAAAAGTTAAATTTGTATGTACATTACACAGGAATAAATTGTATTAAATATGTACAGCATAAATCACAATTTAAGTACACTGGATGTGCAAAAAACACATAGAAATTTGTAATTATAAGTACAAAATACAAAGCATAATACAATTAGCTGAACATGGGAGTTCCATGGACATGTATGAAATTGTCTCTCAGATACAGCTTAATTATCTAAACATGTCCGCCCTACAGATCTGTTTTTTCTTGAAACTTAAAAGGAAACATTTTATTAGAATGCTCAAAACACTAACTTCTCTGAAAGAAAAACCTATGCATACAAAAATAATAGTGATTTTAAGGTACAGTGCACTGAAAACAACGCATTTTGATTTAGGCATAATATTAAAGTTTAAACATACACCAGGTTCTCCCTGTGTACTTTCTCCTCCATCGTGAACTTTTACATAGCAGAGAACTTTCAGTATTTCTATGGGAGACACCTCGCCACTCGCAGGGACAGACCATTTTCTGTGATAAATGCACCAAAATATGTGGAGGGAGAGAGAGAGAGAGAGAGAGAGAGAGAGTGAGAGAGAGAGAGAGAGAGAGAGAGAGAGAGAGAGAGAGAGAGAGAAAGACTTCATCATTCAACACAATCTGCTGATGAGGCTTCTTTACGCTTTTATTAAAGCCAACCTTTTGCATAAAGCCCACCCACCTTTATGATCTTAAAAGCAAAATTAATCTTTCACAATAACTATGATTTCAATAAGTTTGATGTTCCTAACCTAAAACTATCTAAGAATGATAGACCTCAAATAAACCAATCAGCTTGTTATCAGGTGTAATAAAAGAGAAGTCTGGAGGTCATTTACAAAAGGCTATAGATAAACAGACAATCTGGAATAACTTTGGATGAATGAAATAGATTCAGTAACATTTATCACAGAAACACCTATGTGAGGTGAGTGTGTATTTGTCTAATAATTGCCCTTAATATAAAAAGGACCTGACTAAAGCAAACTTCATACATCAATGTTAAATCATGGCAGACACTTATGTTATTCATATATTTGTGTATTTGTATTTTCTTCTGTAAACTGTGTATAAATATGTCTGAGCTTCACCTACAAACAAACATGACTGATGAAGGAGCTGCAGTGCTCTGAAAGCTTGCAAAGAAATCCCTTTTCGTTAGCCAATAAAGGTATCACTTATATAACTTATTTACATTTAGTTAATTGGCTTACACGGTACCAAGCAAACAATAATTGTTTTTGCTCTAATAGAGCAGAGTACAAGGATGGAATAGAAGATGTTGGGTAGTACAGAATCTCTCTTTGTGCTGTGACAGTAAGAAACGTATGATTATGTGAGAATCAATCTGAATCGCAAAAATGTTTAAGGTCATAAATGAGCCTTTCATATTCAGCAGGACAACTGAAATAACAAAACGTCTAGTACCTATGAAAGTCGCCCGTAAGCCTTGTACACACTGTGGCAGACAGATACGGGTGATACGGTACAGCAATGAACAACAATTGTAATATTCCACTATCATCAATTCAAGAAATCAACCAAACATCTCAAAATAAGTACATAATATAACTCAGCCAATTGTTAAACATAAAACCACAAAGGGCATTACATGCTTAAAATGTATTTCTGTAAGAGAATCAATAGCATTATTAATGGGCAATCCCTTTAATCGAGCAAAGTGATGAATATTGAATAATCGCAGCAAATTGCCCATCTGTTTGGTTTAGAATAACTTCAAGGCGTGAATGTGCCGAAACTGCCAAAGGCTAAATATGTATGTGTTTATTATTAAACTAAAAATAAAGACCTTTTCTAATGACCATCACCAACTACCAACTGCTAATCCCCCACTTGTTGAATCTACACCACAGGAAAGGGAAAATCATTTAAAAATACTTGCTGCCTTGACAATTATCTGCTTAAGGTGTATACTCATTAAGAGCCAATCCATTTCTTAACTATATATTTTTATCCACAGTCCAATGTCTTTATTGAAAATATTTTTTTTTTTTCAACTGTAAGTGGTGAATGTAGAAATGGGACTTACTGAAAGTAATGTAATGGGCTTATTTTGGTCTAATATCCCTTTATGTACCATCAAGCAATTTAAAGACAGTCACATTATAGGGTAGAATGTGTCTCTAAGTGTATGTGATAAGAACATTGCAAGTCACAGAACAGTTCTTTAATCATATAGAAGCAGAATGTCACAGTTAGAGTCTCTTTATAAAAGGTCATGTAACTTATGACATTCTGGTAACAATAACTCCATAATAGAAGTAATCTATTCAGAGTCTACAATGCAATTCTGAATGTGTCATTTTCATAGACATAATGAGAGTGTATGACTCTTTAATTTATTATATTGGAATGAGAATTTTCTTGTAATAACCTTGTGGCGCCATAAGAGTAACACTGTAAGGTCATTATATACTATAATTTGGGGGCTTATTACATTATATTATGCAGGCAGTGAAATTCATTGTAAATATAGCCAGTCAAAAGGTGCTGTCAGGTTGATTTTCAGTTTGGACTGGGGATTAAAGTGACATGAAACCAAATTTTTTTTCTTTCATGATTCATATAGAAAATGCAATTTTTAACAACTTTCCAATTTACTTCTCTAATCAATTTTGTTTCATTCTCTTGGTATCCTATGTTGAAGAAGCAGCAACGCATTACTAGGACCTAGTGGAACACACCAGTAAGCCAATCAGAAGAAGCACATATGCGCAGCCACCAATCGGCAGCTAGCTACCAGCTCCTGAGCCTATGCTTTTGACAAAAAAGGATACCCAGAAAACTAAGCAAATTTCATTATAGAAGTAGTTTGGAAATTTGCTTAAAATTACATGTTCTGTCTAAATTTTTAAGTCAAAATCTCAAAATCTGTTAAAGCATGAATAATATGCCTGTAAGCCTGGCAGTGGTAGAAAACTGTATGCTCTGGTCATTAAACACTTTTTGAGGTCTTGAAGATGTCTGTATGGGAAGGATTTAAGGGGCACTTTACTAAAAATTATTCTGTCAACCATATGAAAGAGCAGCAATATAAATTTAAACTATTATAGCATTGTCAATTATGCCTTTTCTACTAATACTCATGGCCTTAGCAGCTAGTACCTATTAGCCAATGAGCATCAACATGAAATACCTATCAGCCAATGAGAATTAGTAGGAAGTATGCAGCTGATACAGCTGTATTAGGTTCAATTTCCTTTTAAATGTTAAGCTTTTACTTTTTTGTCATACAAAGAAAAAATAAATACGCTAAAGTACTGCTCTTTAATAATAATGATGAGAAGTTTCTGCAAATTGTTATTCAGTGTCTATTTGTTTTTGGCTATTTGTCTCTTTCTATTGAACAACTCCTTTCTGTAAAAATGAAAACAAACTTCACCCAGACCGGCTCCAAAGTGGATAGGTAAAACAGCAAAACTTTATTATGAAAAATAGTTAAAAAGATAGCTCACAGACCATTGGCAAGGAAACGCCATTAAAATGCAAAAGACACTATAACCTCGGCCCTGCTGACGTCACTGACGCGTTTCAGGTAAACCCCGTAATCATAGCTGACGTGCAGGTGCCGAGGTCTGCTATTTAAAGCAATACAATCAGGTGTGTTCTTAATGGAGTTAATACTTTCAAATAGTGGATCGTAAAAATTTCACGTATGGCTCACATAGATAAATCGATTACATATACAATCTACCTTTGGTTACAACATTTATATATATCACTAGACAAAAATTCTTATATCAAGAAAGTTACACTATATTTATCACTTATATTTGAAATTTAAAAATTGTCAAAATGTTACCATAGTAATAAACCGTATGAAAGTCTTCAGTTTATATACTTTGATTTGCACCTTATTCTCTATGGGTAAATACCTAGTTAGAGCAGCACTTGATAATCTTAAGTTTTTATACCGTATTTTACACTATATTCTCTAAAGGTAAATACATAGTTAAAGTAGCACTAGTCACCTTATGGTGGCTTCTATTGATACCATTTTAGAACAGATATGGATATTCTTAATCTCTCTATTTCTCACTCACCCCTCTTATGGAGCTGACCAATTATGATCTTAAAAGGGAAGTGTTTCACATATTATTAATGTTTAATCTTTGAGTTACGAAAAAACCAAAATGTTTCTAGCATTTTTTCAGGCAATTATCCTACCCATCTTCTTGGAAATGGTAAAACATAGAGGCCCAATGCTTATTTGTATGCTAAAAGCTAAGATAGAAAATGGGAAAATGATGATTCAATAATTAACTAAGAGATGACTACACTAAGTTTTATAAATTTATTAATTTGGAGAGTGGTGAAAAAACAGCTCCTATTATAATGAACAAATGGATTAATACCGGGGACAGATTAGTGTAAATAACCTATTCCCAATGATTAATTAAATCAAAAGTAGAGTTAAAGTCCTTGGGGATCCTAGTCTGCAATGTGAAGATCCAGTAAGCCTCTCTCCTATATAACAGCTTAGTCCTATCTCCTCCTCTTTTTGGGGGGAGTACCTTCTCTATACATTTCCACCTAAAGGAGTCAACATTTCCTTGATGTTCTTGGATAAAATGTACTGCTAATGCTGAGCTCTCCTTCTCTTTCTCGATATTATTGAGATGTTCCCTAATTCTAGACCTCACGTCTCTTGTCGTGAGGCCTACATATTGCTTCAAACAGCATTTGCACTCAGCCAGATATACTACATAGTTGGTTGAACAATTTATACAATGTGATGTAGTGTATTGTTTCTTTGTGACATAAGAAGTAAATGTGTCTGTCACCTCAATAAAATCACAGGCCTTGGACCTACTTTTACCACATCTATAGGTGCCTTTGTGTCTTAACCAAGAGCTTCCAGACACAACACTTGTTGGTGGAAGCTGTGTCGGGGACAAAATGTTACCTATAGTTCTAGCACGTCTGTAGGAAAACCTGCACCCCTCATTGACTACATTTTTCAGTTTTTGATCCGCCAGAAGGATAGGTAAATGTTTCCTCATCAACTTACAGACCATTGTATATTGATTACTATAATCAGTAACAAACGTTATCTTAGAATCCTCCTGTCCTTGCACTCTTGGTTTGTCTCTTAGAAGCTCTCTCCAGTCACACCTGTCTACCTGTGATTTTGCTCTCTTGATGACCCTATTGGAGTATCCTCTCTCTCAGATTCCTCGTTAGCTGCTCACACTCTTTTTTATACATCTCATAATTGGTACAATTTCTTTTAATTCTAGTAAATTGTCCCTTTGCAATTGCGAAAGGGACATGAGCTGGGTGATTACTGTTTGCATGTAGCAGAGTATTTTTTGAAATTGTTTTTTGTAAAGTATACTCTCAACTGGCATGTTACTGGTTCCTATTAAGGTTACATCAAGATAGTTAATTCGCTCACTATCAAATTCCATAGTGAATTTCAAATTGACCTGATTGTCATTCATATATTCTACAAATTCTAAGGCCTCATCCTTGGTTCCCATCCAGACCAATAATAGGTCATCAATAAATCTCCGATAGACTTTAATTGATGACCTGAAGGGATTTCTACCTCCAAAGATGTAACCGGCCTCCCACCAACCTAAAAATAGGTTGGCGTAAGATGGGGCGAATTTCGCCCCCATCGCCGTACCACATCTCTGGAGGTAGAAATCACCCTCGAAAGAAAAGAAATTGTGCTCAAGTAAATACTTCACAATAATCAAAAAATATTCTCTCTGCCCTTTAGTCAAATTAGAACCAGATAGAAACCAGTCTAAAGCTTTCAGGCCTAGATCATGAGGAATGGTCGAATACAGCGACACAACATCCACTGTGAGCCAATTGTAATTGGATTTCCATTCAAATCCATCTAACAAATTTAATAAATGTTTGGTATCACGTAGATAACTTTCCAATTAGCTCACCAGCGACTGTATCACTGAATCAGCCCATTCTGATAGAGGTTCGAGCAACAAGCCTATTCCTGAGACTATGGGCCTTCCCTTTATATTGTCCAAGGATTAATGGACCTTGGGTAAATGGTGGAATACAGTGACAGTGATGAAGATAAGGATAAAGTGAGAGATAACGACTTGCAACATCATAGATCCAATACCAAAAGAGTGACTTTCTCTTATACAGAGGCTGAATCTGGAGAAGAGGAGTATGAAAAGAACTATGATTCAGATGATCTTCACGACTATCAAGTTGAAAGTGCTCTACCATCCCAAGGGGAGAAGCCACCCAGGGGGTCTATATTGAAACCTAGAGGAGGTAGAGGTAGAGGACAGGTTAAAAATCATCTAGAGTTTCAGGGTATTAATACCACCAATACTACAGAGATTACTAGGGGTAGCAGACAGGAACAGATTAGAGCCAGGCCCTATCCTAGAGGAAGGGGAAATAGGAGAACTCATAATCCAGCCAATAAATATATGATTAACAGAGACACCACTGAAAATAAGAACAGAAGTCATCTAAATTCAGAAGAAGTAGACTCAATGCAGTAGGTTTTTTTACTTGGACTGAGAAAGAAACGAAGGGGGGGTGTAAGAAGAGAACAGAGAGAATTAGTGGAAAAACCGAGATACCATCTAAGAATGCAAAAGTAGAGCTTACACCTGAAACCCTTATTACACTACTACGTAGACAGGTAACAATTGTAGGTAATGTGATTAATGTCTATGATGTGGTATTTTCAAAAGAGGAATATGAGATTTTAAATCTAGTTCTAGGGTTTGCACCTGAAAACAACTTTAACCTGTTTAATACTCTAATTGACTTAAACAGATTTGTACGCATACTAACGTTGAAACGTAATTTTTCTTCAGATGAGTCCACAATTGGCATTGATAATGCTAGAAGTGGGCATTTTCCCATAGAGGGTTTAAATGGTTCTAATGAAATAGATTGTAGAATAAAGAATGAAGCTGACTTTGAGTTTGAAGATCAATGCACAGTACGTGATTTGTTAGATTTACTTGATGATACTGGTCAGGGTAATGATCTTGATGAGTCTGATAGGGATCCAATAACTGGTACCCCTATTGGCAAATCCTTTGCATCAAAATCTACGTTCTAACCCATCCAGAGTAGGGGTTCTGTCCTTGAATTATTTCACAAAACTGTTGAGAGAGAACTCACTAACTTGAATACAATAGTGACATCCAAAAACCAGACTAAAGGCAGTCAAGCGCATGCATTGAATAACAACATAAAGACCCTTAAAAATAAGACTAACGTGGTGTATAAAAAGGGAGACAAGGGAGGTAGCACTGTGATTATGAACAGGAATGAATATGTGCAAGAAGCTCTGAACCAATTACAAGATGGAAAGACTTATTCTATTCTTCCACGAGACCCTACAAAACTCTATCAAGGACAGATTGGGTCACTGGTGGATGAGGGGGTGGAAAAAGGTTATTTAGATCTAAAAACAGCAGATTATGTGACAGTTAAATTTCCAAAAATCCCCCTCTTCCACCATTTACCCAAGGTCCATAAATCCTTGGACAATATAAAGGGAAGGCCCATAGTCTCAGGAATTGGCTTGTTGCTCGAACCTCTATCAGAATGGGCTGATTCAGTGATACAGCCGCTGGTGAGCCAATTGGAAAGTTATCTATGTGATACCAAACATTTATTAAATTTGTTATATGGATTTGAATGGAAATCCAATTACAATTGGCTCACAGTGGATGTTGTGTCGCTGTATTCGACCATTCCTCATGATCTAGGCCTGAAAGCTTTAGACTGGTTTCTATCTGGTTCTAATTTGACTAAAGGGCAGAGAGAATATTTTTTGATTATTGTGAAGTATTTACTTGAGCACAATTTCTTTTCTTTCGAGGGTGATTTCTACCTCCAGAGATATGGTACGGCGATGGGGGCGAAATTCGCCCCATCTTACGCCAACCTATTTTTAGGTTGGTGGGAGGCCGAGTACATCTTTGGAGGTAGAAATCCCTTCAGGTCATCAATTAAAGTCTATCGGAGATTTATTGATGACCTATTATTGGTCTGGATGGGAACCAAGGACGAGGCCTTAGAATTTGTAGAATATCTGAATGACAATCAGGTCAATTTGAAATTCACTATGGAATTTGATAGTGAGCGAATTAACTATCTTGATGTAACCTTAATAGGAACCAGTAACAAACCAGTTGAGAGTATACTTTACAAAAATACAATTTCAAAAAATACTCTGCTACATGCAAACAGTAATCACCCAGCCCATGTCCCTTTCACAATTGCGAAGGGACAATTTACTAGAATTAAAAGAAACTGTACCAATTATGAGATGTATAAAAAAGAGTGTGAGCAGCTAACGAGGAATCTGAGAGAGAGAGAGGATACTCCAATAGGGTCATCAAGAGAGCAAAATCACAGGTAGACAGGTGTGACCGGAGAGAGCTTCTAAGAGACAAACCAAGAGTGCAAGGACAGGAGGATTCTAAGATAACGTTTGTTACTGATTATAGTAATCAATATACAATGGTCTGTAAGTTGATGAGAAAACATTTACCTATCCTTCTGGCGGATCAAAAACTGAAAAATGTAGTGAATGAGGGGTGCAGGTTTTCCTACAGACGTGCTAGAACTATAGGTAACATTTTGTCCCCGACACAGCTTCCACCAACAAGTGTTGTGTCTGGAAGCTCTTGGTTAAGACACAAAGGCACCTATAGATGTGGTAAAAGTAGGTGCAAGGCCTGTGATTTTATTGAGGTGACAGACACATTTACTTCTTATGTCACAAAGAAACAATAAACTACATCACATTGTATAAATTGTTCAACCAACTAGGTAGTATATCTGGCTGAGTGCAAATGCTGTTTGAAGCAATATGTAGGCCTCACGACAAGAGATGTGAGGTCTAGAATTAGGGAACATCTCAATAATATCGAGAAAGAGAAGGAGAGCTCAGCATTAGCAGTACATTTTATCCAAGAACATCAAGGAAATGTTGACTCCTTTAGGTGGAAATGTATAGAGAAGGTACCCCCCCCAAAAAAAAGAGGAGGAGATAGGACTAAGCTGTTATATAGGAGAGAGGCTCACTGGTACTTCACATTGCAGACTAGGATCCCCAAGGGCTTTAACTCTACTTTTGATTTAATTAATCATTGGGAATAGGTTATTTACACTAATCTGTCCCCGGTATTAATCCATTTGTTAATTATAATAGGAGCTGTTTTTTCACCACTCTCCAAATTAATAAATTTATAAAACTTAGTGTAGTCATCTCTTAGTTAATTATTGAAACATCATTTTCCCATTTTCTATCTTAGATTTAGCATACAAATAAGCATTGGGCCTCTATGTTTTACCATTTCCAAGAAGATGGGTAGGATAATTGCCTGAAAAAATGCTAGAAACATTTTGGTTTTTTCGTAACTCAAAGATTAAACATTAATAATATGTAAAACACTTCCCTTTTTAAGATCATAATTGGTCAGCTCCATAAGAGGGGTGAGTGAGACATAGAGAGATTAAGAATCCCCATATCTGTTCTAAAATGGTATCAATAGAAGCCACCATAAGGTGACTAGTGCTACTTTAACTATGTATTTACGGGGGGCGTGTCCGAGCAGCAATGGCGTTCAGTCGCATGTCAAGAGGCTCCTGCTCAATTTGACTCATTCTACGGCTTTTTGCCGAAATATTTATACTCCCTTCTCAGTTAATCAGTCGGGACAATTATACTTTCACTTGAAACATAAGGAGAAGGTCCCAGAACAAGCCTGAAACGGCCTGCTGGGGCCTCGAGCAGTGAACCTCTTTAGAATCAAGGTACTCCTTCCCGGTAACCCTGGTACATTAGACGCGCAAAAGACTGCACCTTACTTAAACGTGGTTTAACTCTTCAACTACAACAAATGGCGGAGGAACTCTATCTTCAAATCAAGGCTATGCTGGCTGACTTACAGCGTCAAATACTATATTCCCCAGATCAGCCTGAGAAGACAGCGGGTAACAAGCACACCGAGCGGGAGTTCACTAAGACCAACAAAATGGCAGAACTACTTACTTGTAAACCAAGCACCGTCGCACAGCCAGATAATCTGAGCTCCCCTATTAAAGCTGTGGGCACGCAGAATCATAAGCCAGTTAAAGCGGAGGCTAGTAAAGAAACACAGCAACTTGCTACATTGCACGACTTACAAACAGCTCCCCTAGATAAAGCAGCTCTCAAATTCAAAGCGCAAGCTCCGGGTACGCAAGTAACAAAGAATGGAATGCCTGATATTGTGCCCTATTCCTGGTGGGCCCATAGATTCCTCAACGATCCCCAGAATGAGATGACCTGGAGAACCACAGTCCTAATCGAGCAGGCAAGCTCCGGACACTTTCTAGAGTGTGAGGAGAGAGCTCTGACAGAGAGGACATGGGTTTCCTGTTTTCTATTCCTCTCCAATAAGCAGATGACATGTGCTCCATCTTCCCTAACGAATAAAGTGTATCGTGCACGGTGATTTCTGGAATCGGCTAAACAGCAGCCTTGTCCTTTATGTCTCTGTTTTCTTTTTGTTGTTTTCCCTTACTACCTTAGAACACTGAGGACATACGTTTTAGGGCTATTGAGGAACGCTTCCCACTTTCAAAATAATTCAGGAGTAATATGTGCTCTAGGGGTTATGACTGTATATCATTTTATGTCTGTATATCATTTTATGTTTTCATGTATATGTCTGCTCTAATGTCAGTTCGCCTCAAGTGAAGTGGTATCATGTATTACTCTGCTATTTTTTTTTTATTTTTTTTTCTTTCAATATTTAAAGAACTCCCATATTTTGTATCTTATTTTACAGGGGACTGGAGCATTTATTTTAATGTCCCATATCTATACTTATATCGCGGCTTAGGTAGTTATCTATTGCTATCCCAGTATTGACTTCACAGAATTTGTACTGCTGAAATATTGCACTATCTCCCTTCATACATTACAGATATGGGACTATCATTTTTTGTGTTCTATGTCATTATGAGAGGCATGCTTCTACCCTTAAACTAATAGGTACCTCTAATGGTATATACCTTACACTTTGTTATACTATGATGCATCCTGGACCCTAAAAGACTTAACTTAGTAATTGTACTCTACTATTTAACAAAGCCGGCCAGAATATATTTTGCAAAGTTCAATTTACTATGTATATCTTATATGGGTCGTGCTGTTTACGGATGGTTGCAATACAATATACCTGCTTTCTCTATAGATATGCTTATAAATATACATTTAAATGTCCACACCATATTGTATACTGATTTTTATATGGAAATAGAATATTTAATGTTTACTATTGCCTAAACCTGGACTCTGAGTCCAGCGGGATGTCTACTAGCCTAGGGCAGTACTTCATACAACGTCCTCAGACCAGTTTTTCGGAATAATTGGATCCTCCCAACAGCTTTCACATTGTTGAGCCCTTTCACAGGAAAACTACAGGGTGGGGACTTTTGAGTTTAGTAGTTGTTTTGTATTTATCTTGTTGTTGACTTTACTTATGTAGACTGACACCTCAAAGCACTTGCCCAATCTCATAACTATGTATGCCTTTCAGAATATGTCGCCTATCAGTGAATTTTCATGTGCAGTATCTCACTACTTTTGCTCCTATATTAATTTTATTCAGACCTTCAATATATAATAGTGGCTAAATAATAGCCATCACCTAGAGGAAGGCATATTCAATAAAAATCCATTCACACACAAATGATGATGTAACCCACTAACAATATACCACACAAGGTATATATAGTTACCATGGCAGTGTTCATATTCTTAAACCAACCTTCGCTACCCACTAATTCAATCTTAAATATATACTGAGCAAGCCCCCCTTAAATTTAAATTTGTAGAGCTGTGTTTGGTTAGCTGTTCTGATTGCAGAAAGGTACCCAGGCACTACATTGCAACTATTAAGTAGCCAATGAGCTAGACCATATATGTCATATAGATCTCCTCAGGGTATGACTGGACTTAGATTTAGTTCTGTTCCGTCCCACAAGCACACTGTCCTGTATTAAGTCGCACTAGACCATATAGCTATACTACTTTTAACTGAGATGAGACTATTACCACAGCTCAGTTAACACTCTAAACCCACCTAATGTCTCTGTTCTGTATGCGAATTACAGTTCATTTTACTAGTGAAAAGTAAGTCAGGTCACATTATCAATTTATCTAAGCAAGAGATCATATAAGTTGTCATTTATCCTCGCTATTGCAAGCATGTTAAAATAGAGGCCTATCTTTCATACTATCTTAACTCTGAAAGACAACTTTATATCCTCTGTTCCTATGAGTTAGAGGTCCAAATACCAACCCTCTGAGGGGGCTCCTTTGAGAATTTATATATGATATATCCTTGGTTATTGTTGTCAAGTTACAAGTTTTCTGTATCATAGCTAACACATATATTTATTGAATGTTTATCAGCATCTAGTTCTTAAACACTATATACTACCTACTTTATATTTTGCTCTATTATATCAGTAGCTACTCTCCAAACAATCTTTCTCTAGCCCAAATATTTTCCACTTCATATGCTTATCCTTCTTTATTCAGTTTATAAGTTTGATAAGGCCTAAGAGTGGCTTTAGTCAGTTTATTAGGAATTTGTGCTTCAGCCACCCCTTTGTCCATTCCATCAAGTTTATAAGGAGCTCAATAGGGATCCCACTAAACGCTGTCATAACAACAACACTGTACCTCTCAAACATCCGGACACGCCCACTCTTTTCCCCTTTTTCCTTTTTTTTACCAGAGCGGCTCTTGCCCGCTGAATCTCCCTCCCCCCAAAAAAACAAAACCACTATACTAACCCCCATCTTACCACATTTCACTCTGAATAGATAAATTACTCTATGATCTCCACAGTAATTTGGGGACCATTCTTATCAGTGTTAAGTCAAAGGTTATAAAATGAGGTACTCTTATTATCTGTCCTAACTAATCATCTCTACCATACGCAAGTCTTCTATTTTTACTTTCAATCCTAAATATTATACACTTTATAATCCACATCTTAGACGTACTTTTATAATCTTTTCCAGAACTTATATTCTCATTACTAGACCTGTCGTTCTGTTATTTTATCCAGTTCAAGTTTTCATCCACGGGTACTTAGTATAGTTGTGGGTTTGACATGGCATTTATAACTATACTAGTCCTAAAGCCCGTTCACACGGGCCGTGTTATTTTCTTTGTTATTTTCTTTTTTCTTTTTTTTCTTTTTTTTCTCTCTCTCTCTCTCTCTCTCTCTCTCTCTCCTCGCGCTGCTGTTATTCACCCCTGCGCGTGCGATCAGCTGGGCTTTCACTTGCCAGGTCCTCGCGCTGCTGTCGGGTGGGTGCGCGTGCGATCAGCTGTCTAAGGCCAAGTGTTTGTCTGTACTGCGCATGACGGCTTCAGACAAACACTTGTCTTTTATAATATAGGATTACTAATTCCTTAATGTTTTAGACTTAGCCTATTTCCTACTTTAGAATTGTAAAGATGTTTGTTTGCTTTTTTTTCTCAAAGTCTGATCTGTATTTGGACATATATACTATTTATATGTTACTGCTTATTACCTCAATAAAAAACTTATTTAAAAATAACTATGTATTTACCTTTAGAGAATATAGTGTAAAATACGGTATAAAAACTTAAGATTATCAAGTGCTGCTCTAACTAGGTATTTACCCATAGAGAATAAGGTGCAAATCAAAGTATATAAACTGAAGACTTTCATACGGTTTATTACTATGGTAACATTTTGACAATTTTTAAATTTCAAATATAAGTGATTGATATAGTGTAACTTTCTTGATATAAGAATTTTTGTCTAGTGATATATATAAATGTTGTAACCAAAGGTAGATTGTATATGTAATCGATTTATTTATGTGAGCCATACGTGAAATTTTTACAATCCACTATTTGAAAGTATTAACTCCATTAAGAACACACCTGATTGTATTGCTTTAAATAGCAGACCTCGGCACCTGCACGTCAGCTATGATTACGGGGTTTACCTGAAACGCGTCAGTGACGTCAGCAGGGCCGAGGTTATAGTGTCTTTTGCATTTTAATGGCGTTTCCTTGCCAATGGTCTGTGAGCTATCTTTGTAACTATTTTTCATAATAAAGTTTTGCTGTTTTACCTATCCACTTTGGAGCCGGTCTGGGTGAAGTTTGTTTTCGTTTTTGGATTATTCACAAGGATTCCCAAAGGGCATACAACACGATACAGGTGAATATTTGCATCATAAGATATCCGGCGGGACTGCCTGGAGGAGCAGCAACTCGACAACCGGAAAGGTGAGACGCTGAGTATATCTCAGCATTTAGCGGTTATAAAGGCTGCTCCTTTTCAGTTTTGCCTTATATGCAGGAATTAGCAATGTGAATATAAAAAGATTATGCTATAATTTGGTGGAAGTTATGAGAAGGTTTGACATGTCTTACACATCAATATTACTACTATATATACCGCTACTAGTCTCATCTGTGGAACGTATACTTATCGTGAGCTATCTTTTTTTCTTCAACTCCTTTCTGTGTTTCTTTCTTCCAGGGTCATTTGTGTGTATTTGTTCTATCTATTTTTCACTGCATTGTTTTGCTTGTTCTAATAATAAATGTATTTCTTATCTCTATCTTCTGTCTCCTTTAGCTCGCTTTAGGCTAGATTACAAGTGAGGCGCAAACAGTTTTACGCTAGCGTAATCGTGTTTTTATGAGCCATTTTCAATTTAATCCTTTCCGCGATCTCAGGTTAACTGTTTTCAAAAACGAAAAACTTACACTTGACAAATATATGACAAAGTACACTTACACTCATATTAACACTGTCTAATAAAAATTATTTTAAAAAAAATTGCACAAAAAAGTTGTAAGGGCTCAAAGATTGGAGATCTCTGGTGTTAGAAAAAAAAAGTGCAGGTAAATGGCTTTAACATTGAGACACATATATATACATTGCTAAAAATGTATTTGTATGTATTTATATATGCTTATATGTGTACATATATATTCATGTATTTACTGTATATGTGTATATATGTATGTACAGTGATATATACACATATAAAAACATTCATATATAACTTAATATAAGTACACATATATAGACATATATATTATTTTTATATATATATATATATATATATATATATATATACTTTGCAATTAAGTAGATAAAAACGTGATCAAACATATTTACACAATATTCATATTTAATAAAGATTATAAATATGTATTTACTGTAAATATTTCACATTTACTAATGCAAATATGCTAAGTTGTTTGCGCGATGGGTGTTTTTTTCACCATTGACTTCTATGGGGAATGTGAAAATGTGATGGAGTTTGCGCAATCTCGGGTGTTAGGACTTTTTTCCACTTTTTTTTCTCCTTTGATCTCTATGGGGGAATACATGCACGCGCACACGGAAAATTATTGTTATTCGTGTTAACACTAGCGCAAAATACATTTTTTTTAACTTGTAATACGAATGCAACCCAAAAAGTACAAAAATTAAAATCCAAGCAGAGTTTTCACTTACACAAAATATATATAGCGCATCACTCTAGGCCTTTGTGTGTCATTAAGGACCTGCTTCCCTAAAGCTTTCTCTCTGGTGAGATCATCTTAGAAGTCTAACCAGTACTGCAAGCGCCAACAAAGAATTTTAGAACTACAAATTTTAGGTTGAGGGCTGTTTTATCTTGATAACCTGAATTCTGTAGGTGAAAAAGAAACACACACATTACCATATAATACTCAGGTCAAACATTTTTTTTTTTCATGAATACTTTCTATACTGGTGAGTTTTTGATAACTGAGTTATGTGTCCTGTTATTGAGACATTTTTAAGTGAAAAAAATTGAATTTTAAACTATAGTTTTAAATACACACATATAAGGCAGTTTTGTAAAACCTTATTCTGAAATAATACAGTCCCAGCATATTTGCACTGTAAAGCAAACCTCACAACATTTGTGACTGAGAATGAGGGACACAGGAGGTTGATAGGAGCCCGTCAACATTTTGTGGGTGGAGTTGTGTTGGGAAGGGAGGGCTCATGGGAGGTTAGGGGGTGGGATTGTGGTTGTTTCTGGCTGATCTGTGGGTGTGTCAGGGCAGTTTGTTTGTATTTCTGGGTGTTCCATGAGTGGAGCTTAGGGAAATTCTGTAAAGAGGGACGTATGGCTGTCTCAGAGGAACAGAGCTCAGAATCAGGGACTGTCAAATAAGGCAAGTTGGGAGGTCTACTGTAATATCCCTATAATTTTTGGCTTAATGAACATTAATATCATTAAATTCTCATAGTATAAAAATGTATAATGCATATTATAAATTAAATGGGGTCAAAGAAATGAGAATTAAGAATCTTGTCAACCTTATATATTAAATGACTAGAATTTGTTAGAAAATTTCAATCTGAAAAAAGATTATTAAAATATATATATATATTCAAAATTATAATATATATATATATATATATATATATATATATATAAATATATAAATATATAAATATATATATATATATATATACACATATATATATATATGTGAAGAAGGGCACTCTCAGGATTTTTAGAGAGACAATAAATGTATTTATTTTGACAAATCAAAACGTGTCATGAATAGAACATCAGTGTCGACGTTTCGGCTCACATCTGATACATGAGCACATTTCCTATTTTGGGAGCACCACTTCATCGCCGAGTAAAGATTGATTTTGTCCTGAAGAAGGCTTAGATGTGAGCCGAAACGTTAACACTGATGTTCTATTCATGACACTTTTTGATTTGTCAAAAAAAATACATTTATTGTCTCTCTAAAAATCTTGAGAGTGCCCTTCTTCACACATATGTATAAAGGATTCCTTGAGGATTGCACCCAGGTTGTTAACACATCGCCTAGGTTGGAGTGCTGGGCTACCTGCTAATTGATTTTATATATATATATATATATATATATATATATAAAGTTTAAAGTAGGAGCGCACTCACCAGGGGCGCGATCCGATATACGGTGTAGTTTGCGGCGCAAGCGAGGGAACCTGCGTCGCCCGCAGTTTCAGCTCGCATCTCGAGCTATCCAATATACGGCGCCGTCAGATGCTAACGTGCCGTAAGTCGGATAAACCAGCGATGTCCAGAAATCTGCGCAAGTACAAATTTCTGGCATCGCCAGTGACTTACGCCACTTTAGAAACTGCCGGCGCCTACAAAACCTGACTAAAGTATGAAATCACCCGCACTGTCTAACACGCTTCCCTAACATAGCCCGACACGTATAACACGCCTCCCTAACATAGCCTGACACGTCTAACCCTCTATCCGCTATCCCCCCTCACTATCCTAACAATAAAATATGTATTAACCCCTAAACCGCCGCTCCCGGACCCCGCCACCAGCTATATTAAATCTATAACCCCCTAAAGTGAGCCCCTACCACGCCGACATCTACCTTACCTACCCCCTAAAGTGAGCCTCTACCCCGCCGCCATCTATTTTAAAATTATTAACCCCTAATTTAATCCCCCTACCCCGCCGCCATCTATATTAAATTATTTAACCCCTAAAATACTAAACTATCCCTACCACTAAACCTAAGTCTAACCCTACAAATAGCCCTGAAAAGGGCTTTTTGCGTGGCATTGCCCCAAAGTAACAGCTCTTTTGCCAGCCCTTAAAAGGGCTTTTTGCGGGGCATGCCCCAAAGAATTCAGCTCTTTTACCAGCCCTTAAAAGGGCTTTTGGCGGGGCTTTGTCACAAAGTAAACTGCTCTTTTGCCTACAATCTAATCCCCCTACACCGCGGCCACCTATAATAAATGTATTAACCCTTAATCATATAATTAATCATCTAATTATATTAGGGTTAATATAGTTAATATAGTTATTATATTATATATATTAACTATATTAACCATAATTATATTAGGATTAATATAGTTAATATCGTTATTATATTATATATATATTAAGTATAATAACCCTATCTAACTCTAACATCCCTAACTAAACTCTTATTAACATAAATCTAATATTAATATTATTAATTAAAATATTCCTATTTAAATCTAAATACTTACCTATAAAATAAACCCTAAGATAGCTACAATATAATTAATAATTACATTGTAGCTATGTTAGGGTTTATATATATTTTACAGGTAAATTGTTAATTATTTTAACTAGGTATAATAGCTATTAAATAGTTATTAACTATTTAATAGCTACCTAGTTAAAATAATTACCCAATTACCTGTAAAATAAATCCTAACCTAAGTTACAAATACACCTACACTATCAATAAATTAAACAAACTACAAATATCTATCTAAAAATACAATTCAATAAACTAAACTAAATTACAAAAAAAAACACTAAATTACAAAAAATAAATAAAAGATTACAAGATTTTTAAGCTAATTACACCTATTCTAAGCCCCCTAATAAAATAATAAAGCCCCCCAAAATAAAAAAAAATTCCCTACCCTATTCTAAATTAAAAAAAGTTCAAAGCTCTTTTACCTTACCAGCCCTTAAAAGGGCTTTTTGCGGGGCATGCCCTAAAGAAAACGGCTCTTTTACCTGAAAAAAAACACAATACCACCCCCCAACATTACAACCCACCACCCACATACCCCTAATCTAACCCAAACCCCCCTTAAATAAACCTAACACTACCCCCCTGAAGATCTCCCTACCTTATTGTCAGAACTCACTATACCACCTTATGTTAAGTGTCATACAATTACCAATACCACCTTTACTTTTTAGTTCCTCCTAGCCTATTTAAGCTTTCTTCTGACGCAAGCCAGGTGCTTAGTAATTGAGTTTTATCCCTAGGTAACTCTGCTACAAACTGAGCTCCTGCTTCTTTCAAGCTACCTTATTGGAAAATAGTTTAAAAACTTATTTCAAGGGAAACTGACACCCTGCTACGGTGTTCTGTTTCCTCTACTTTGGTTACGGTATTCATTCCAGTTACATCTCCACTTATATTATCAAGCCAGGATTATACTTCAAACATCTGAGTGCTTTTGCAACATTACCGGAAGATTTGTAAGTTTATTTCTCCCGCGGACTTCAGCCCTGTGACGTCAGACGCCAACCGCAACCGGTTTTCAGTAAGCTGTCACTCACCGCCTATCAACTGTTGTCTCGAGTGCCGCTCGAGTTCTCTGTTCTCAGCCGATTCAACAGGTAACCTGAGACTAACTCACTACAGCTAACAGAGTTGTGTAACATCTAATTGTGACTTTAATTCTCTGGCGCACACCTCACTAATTTGGGCACAGAGAAACTGCTACATTAATTGTATTGTGATACATATGAACTGATACTTTTCCACAAATCATCAGAAAGAATTACTTTGTAAATTTGTTTCTAAATGGACACTTAATATATTAAGTTACTCCTTTATTTTTCCCTAAGTCTCCACATAGACTTAAAGTTTATTAACTCACTCTGAGCCCCATTATGGTTAACATCGTCATATGTTAATTAAGTGCTGAGTGAAACATTATATCTGATCCGCAGCTGTAGATCCACAGCAATAGTTGAAAAATCTTTAACCTACATAGCCTTGACACTTATCTTCACCACGCCGGGCCGAACTCCTCATCCGATCCGGGTGATCTATCCAAGCGGCAAAGAAGAAGTCTTCATCCCTGCGATGTTTTTATCCAAGCAGCAGCAAAGTCTTCTTCCATCCGGCAGCATCTTCCATCAAGCGGCATCTTCAATCTTCTTTCTTCGCTCCACCGACACGGAGCATCCATCCCGGCCGACGACTGAACGACAAATGAGGTACCTTTAAATGATGTCTTCCAAGATGGGGTCCGTCGAATTCCGATTGGCTGATAGGATTCTATCAGCCAATCGGAATTAAGGTAGAAAAATCTGATTGCCTGATTGAATCAGCCAATCAGATTCAAGTTCAATCCGATTGGCTGAACCAATCAGCCAATCAGATTGAGCTCGCATTCTATTGGCTGTTCCGATCAGCCAATAGAATTCGACGGACGCCATCTTGGATGACGTCATTTAAAGGTACCTCATTCGTCGTTCAGTCGTCGGCCGGGATGGATGCTCCGCGTCGGTGGAGCGAAGAAAGAAGATTGAAGATGCCGCTTGATGGAAGATGCTGCCGGATGGAAGAAGACTTTGCTGCCGCTTGGATAAAAACATCGCCGGGATGAAGACTTCTTCTTTGCCGCTTGGATAGACATCACCCGGATCGGATGAGGAGTTCGGCCCGGCGTGGTGAAGATAAGGTAGGGAGATCTTCAGGGGGGGTAGTGTTAGGTTTATTTTAGGGGGGTTTGGGTTAGATTAGGGGTATGTGGGTGGTGGGTTGTAATGTTGGGGGGTGGTATTGTGTTTTTTTTTCAGGCAAAAGAGCAGTTTTCTTTGGGGCATGCCCCGCAAAAAGCCCTTTTAAGGGCTGGTAAGGTAAAAGAGCTTTGAACTTTTTTTAATTTAGAATAGGGTAGGGAAATTTTTTTATTTTGGGGGGCTTTATTATTTTATTAGGGGGCTTAGAATAGGTGTAATTAGCTTAAAAATCTTGTAATCTTTTTTTATTTTTTGAAATTTAGTGTTTTTTTTTTGTAATTTAGTTTAGTTTATTTAATTGTATTTTTAGATAGATATTTGTAGTTTAATTTATTGATAGTGTAGGTGTATTTGTAACTTAGGTTAGGATTTATTTTACAGGTAATTGGGTAATTATTTTAACTAGGTAGCTATTAAATAGTTAATAACTATTTAATAGCATTATACCTAGTTAAAATAATTAACAATTTACCTGTAAAATATATATAAACCCTAACATAGCTACAATGTAATTATTAATTATTAAATATTGTAGCTATCTTAGGGTTTATTTTATAGGTAAGTATTTAGATTTAAATAGGAATATTTTAGTTTATATTATGAATTAGATTTATTTAAAAGAATTTAGTTAGGGGTGTTAGGGTTAGATAGAGTTAATATAGTTAATATAAATACTATTGTAACTATATTAACTATATTAACCCTAATATAATTAGGGTTAATATAGTTAATATATATAATGTAATAACTATATTAACTATAATATACTTAGGGTTAATATAGATAATATAGCTGGCGGCGGGGTAGGTAGATTAAATTAGGGGTTAATAATTTTAATATAGATGGCGGCGGTGTAAGGGGCTTACATTAGGGGTTAATACTATTAATATAGGTGGCGGCGGTGTAGGGAGGGCAGGTTATAGGGCAAAAGAGCTGTTTACTTTGGGGCAAAGCCCCGCAAAAGGCCCTTTTAAGGGCTGGTAATAGAGATAATTATTTTAGGGGGATTAGATTAGGGGTTAATAATATTACTATAGCTGGCGGCGGTATAGGGGGATTAGATTATGGGGTTAATAATTTTTATATAGGTGGCGGCGGTGTAAGGGGTCAGATTAGGGGATAGATAAGGTAGATGGCGGCGGTGTAAGGGGTTCACATTAGGGGATAGATCAGGTAGATGGCGGCGGTTTTAGGGGTTCACATTAGGGGATAGATCAGTTAGATGGTGGCGGTTTTAGGGGCTCACAGTAGGGGGTTAGTTTATGTAGATGGCGGCGGTTTAGGGGTTAAATACTTTATTAGGGATTGCGGCGGGGGATCGCGGTTGACAGGGAGATAGACATTGCGCATGCATTAGGTGTTAGGTTTTATTTAGCAGATCGCGGTTGACAGGTAGATAGACATTGCGCATGCGTTAGGTGTTAGGTTTATTTAGCAGCTAGTTTAGGGAGTTACGGGGCTCCAATAGTCAGTGTAAGGCTTCTTACACCTGCTTTTTGTGGCGATGTGAAAATGGAGTAAGATTTCTCCATTTTCGCCACGTAAGTCCTTACGCTGTATATTGGATACCAAACTGCTCTGGTTTGGTAAACCTGCCTATGGCCCAAAAAACTACGGGCGACGGCAGAAATATACGCGCGTAACTTCTAGGTTACGCCGTATATGTGATACCAAACCAGCGCAAATATTGGCGTCGCCAGCTTTTGCGGGCGACGATTTTTATCGGATCGAGCCCCAGGTCTTAAACAAGGTACTTTAATACATTAGTGACGTTTTGGGGTGGTTAGCCCCGTCCTCAGACCATTAAAAACATTACAAAATACAATACATTTTATACTTTACCCACCACCATCACCACGTAGCTACCGGAAGTGTCCCCGGCGTCCTGCACTGCACACTGCGCAGGTCCGCTGGTTGCCATAGTAACCATTATAGTTTACCTACGAAAATGGAGCAACAACATGTTAATCACACATATCATGATATTCAATTCACTGTCACATATATAAATGCAATATAGACATGATCAGCATGTAAAATAACCCTTTATGTTCAATCCTTAAACTAACCAAATGTTCCGGTATCCTACACATCCCACTGCGCAGGTCCATCGCTTGTCACAGCAACCATTACTGTATACCTACTTCAGTGGGATCTACAATTAGGCGGCACATTTAGTAGAAATAACCTAATCTACAGTAGGCTGGAACCTGCTTGTGTGGACCGTAAAACAATTTACAGAAATTCATTGTTACAAGCCACCAGCTGCCATCCTCCTGGTCTCAAGCGAGCTTTACCTATATCACAATTTAAACGGGTAATACGCAACAACAGTGACCCTTCACAAGCCAAAGAGCAATTACTGGATATGAAAAAAAGGTTTTTGCAACGTGGTTACCAGGAAGCACACATTGACAAACATCTGTCAATATTCTGAAATATGAAACAGGAGGAGGCTTTATGCACTAAGGAACCTCAACAATTGGGTAATAGACTATCTTACCTAACTACATATACTATGGACAAAAAGGACTTGCCAGGAACCCTAAGAAGAAATTGGGAGATTGTGAACACAGATACCACACTACCTTTTACTACAATGGGGCCATAGACGCAAGGTCCCTAAGAGACATTTTGGTTAAGGTGGATCCAGTGGACAGCTATAAAAAGAATACTTGGCTACAACCCCCGAAATGGGGATGCTTTAAATGTTTGGGCTGTACAACGTGCAGCGGGATGAGTAATGCCAAAACATTTCTGCATCCACACACTAATAAAAAGTATACAATCAGACATAGGGTTACATGCACCACCGAGTTCATTGTATATTTATTACATTGTCCATGTGGACCTTTTTATGTAGGTAAGACGGTAGACACACTACGTATCCGTATGGCCAACCACCGCACCGCCTTTAGGCTAGCGATTCGACAAAAGGAATCTGAACAGCCAGTTGCAAGGCACTTTGCGATGTGTGGACATACAGCTACTGACTTAAGATATGTTATTATCGATCATGTACCCAAGCTTAATAGGGGGGGAGACAGAGCCAATCTTTTGTTGCAGAAGGAGTCCAAGTGGATTTTCACCTTGGGGACTCTGGCCCCTAAAGGTTTAAACACTCAGCTAGAATGGCACTGCTTCCTCTGATTATCCCCCATCAAGAGAAGTGATCAGCTATATAATAATAATAATAATTTTTGAGGTATTGATCTGACAGAAGTATATATTTACCACTTCTTTTGTAGGAATATTGTTATAGCACACATATGTATAAGTGTTATTAAATAGAAATAAGGAGATAGTGGTTACAATTCAAGCAGGTGCCAGCCTACTGTAGATTAGGTTATTTCTACTAAATGTGCCGCATAATTGTAGATCCCACTGACGTAGGTATACAGTAACGGTTGGTGTGACAACCGACGGACCTGCGCAGTGGGATGTGTAGGATACCGGAACATTTGGTTAGTTTAAGGATTGAACATAAAGGGTTATTTTACATGCTGATCATGTCTATATTGCATTTATATATGTGAGAGTGGATTGAATATCATGATATGTGTGATTAACATGTTGTTGCTCCATTTTCGTAGGTAAACTATAACGGTTACTATGGCAACCAGAGGACCTGCGCAGTGTGCAGTGCAGCACGCCAGGGACACTTCCAGTAGCTACATGGTGATGGTGGTGGGTAAAGTATAAAATGTATTGTATTTTGTAATGTTTTTAATGGTCTGAGGGCGGGGCTAACCACCCCGAAACGTCACTAATGTATTAAAGTACCTTGTTTAAGACCCGGCGAGTGCGCTCCTACTTTAAACTTTGCATAACTTTTTGATTGCACCCGGGCATTTTACTATATAGAAAGTGAGTGCAGTGCCCTACACACAATGTATATATATATATATATATATATATATATATATATATATATATATATATATATAGTATATTGAATTGGCAATCTGCAAACCTGATCAAAAACAAAAAACTTGGTTCACAGACCTTCTATTGATTTTTCAGCAAGTGTTTACTATAAGCAGAACCCTGTGCTCTTGCCAACATGTAATCCTTGAGACTGCTCAATAGTAGAGAAGCTACATTTTGCCAACTGTTACCAACTATCTGAAAAATATACTGGACCCTTAATAGCCTATGGGTAGGCAAAAACTAACAAGATAACAGTCACAAGACACAACATCATCAGCTAGGGGCATAACTACTAGATCTCTATGGGCCCCTCCCCTTTGTTGAATCTGCCCCAGAGGATTAGCAATTGTGCTGCCTTCCTGTAAAAATATAGTGACATGATTTTCTGTATATCAACATTGTGTTGGCCATAATGGAATGTTAAGCCTGTCACCATATCCAATGGATTCCCTGTAGGTGTAGGCCTGGTCTCAATTGAGACCTCTAAGACTCCTGTTGTTGCTCCCCTGCCATTAGCCTAATACATACCAGATAAACAGGCAAATGACTAAATGCAGACTCAGTATCAAGCTTAGTCAATAAGACACCTGTCCCTACTTGCTTAATCATTCTCATTACCTCCCTGTAAGATTGATAATGAACAGAACTGCTCTGGTCTGTGTCATTATTGACTAATCCACTTCACAAAATAAAAAATAAAATAAAAGAATAACACAAAATTTACCAGATTAATGTTAATGAACATTCAGAGGACATCCAGCACTCAATAGGATAATAAATCAGACTTTCAAATTAAATGTCAGGCTGTCAAAACATCATCAGACCACAGAGAAACTGCCTGTTTAGGTTTGCTAGGCCCCGCAGTCCGACAGTCTGGCGATATATTATATTCTAAAAAAGGGTGCTGAACCTCGTTGTGCTGATGAATTGCGATGCGTCTCCCATAGGATATAATGGAGATTGTTGGGGGCAGTGTTTAAAGAGTGTTTACACAAAATAGACTGTGTGTTTTTGCAAAAATAAAAAATGTTTTCTGTGAATTAACACTTCAAAAGGTTGGTGTCACTTGGTGCGGTAACTCATGGTGTCACCCCCCACTAGGATTGCTACATTTGTACGAAAAAAATAATGGCCACCCTAATTACCAGACAGATAGGATAGATAGATAGATAGATAGATAGATAGACAGCAACATGGACAGACAGATAGAGTCAGGCAGAAAGACAGATGGACATGCAGATAGATTGATGAATAGATAAATATAGATAGACAGGCAAAAGTATAGACAGACTGATAGATAGACAGACAGACAGACATTCAGATAGATAGATAGATAGATAGATAGATAGAAAAAACCCTATTAAGAAGCGTATATGTGAAACGCGACCGCGTCAGGGGCTTCGTGTTTATTTTAACTGCACTCTGTTAATTTCAGACTATCTACTAATTGATAATTTTATTTGTTGTTGTAACATTTGTTGTAACATTTGGGACATATTATGGGAAGGATGGGGAAGGGATTTATAGCATATTTAGTGTAAAAAAGTAGCTTATCTACCCTAATATAGGGCAATACAGGACACAGTTCCTAAACAGAGGCTCTTATATTTACCTAATATCGTAGATTTTCCCCCTCCTCCTCATATGTGATAAACAACCTAAAATCAGCAACATTGAAGTACTTGATACAAGTCACAGTTACAGAGTTGTGTTTTTAACTATTTTTCTGGCACGCAAGATACAACTTCTATTTCTGCTGCCTTTTCTAACTATAACTAGTAAAAGTTACATTTTAAGTGGAAAAATATATACTTTATGTGTAGAAAGAGCATACGTTTCCCTATTCTCTTAATAGGTTTTTTTCCCTTGATTTAAATGTTGTAATATGCTCTAAGCACACTCCCAGCCAGTTACCTCCTTCTATAATATAGACAACAAGGTCAGCTGGGAGAAAATAGCATTTTTGCCTTTTTCAGCAAATCAGGGATCGCCTCCCTTTGTTTTGTTAGAGAGATAGATAGATAGATAGATAGATAGATAGATAGATAGATAGCAGTATACACAGACAGACAGATAGATAGATACTGTAGATAGACAGATACATACAGGCAGATATATAGATAGACAGACGGATACAGGAAGACAGACAGATAGATAGATAGATAGATAGATAGATAGATAAATAGATCGATAGATAGATAGATAGATAGACAAAACCATAGAGGCAGACAGACATAGACAGACAGATGGCAGACAGACAAACAGATAAATAGATAGACAGATAGATATGGATATATAGATAGATGATATATAGATAGATATATGATAGATAGATAGATAGATAGATGATAAATAGATAGATAGATAAATACAGGCAGATAGACAGACAGAAAGATTGCAACATAGACAGACAGATGGCAGACAGACAGATTGGCAGGCAGATAGATAGATAGATAGATAGATAG
Source organism: Bombina bombina (assembly GCF_027579735.1). Lineage (NCBI taxonomy): Eukaryota > Metazoa > Chordata > Amphibia > Anura > Bombinatoridae > Bombina > Bombina bombina. Next base: position 1,004,568,085 of record NC_069499.1, read on the forward strand.
ATAGATGATAGATAGATAGATAGATAGATAGATGGACATAAAGGTGTTTATTCTTCATGCAGTCTAAACAAACACTGTAATAAATAGACGCCGTTTAAACAAGGGGTGAGTTCCCGAGTTTGTCCTTGAATTTCCAGCAACTTATGCCTCCATACGGTATCATCTTAAGAAACAACTTTACTTAGTGAAACCTAATCTGCATCTGATGTGAGAAGCAATGACCATACCAAGATTGCACCAGACGCCAATATAATTATAATCAGTGCCAGCACTGTAATCGGACACAGGGAGCATAGGGCACAGGCAGAATTTGACAGGAGTGGCACACAGGGAAAGTAAAAATGTGCTTTCTCCAAATGACTGGATACAATAGTACACAATCAGTGAAGGGATAGTACTGCTATGTTGTATATTGTTTTCTAAAAACTGGTGTACATCCTGGTCAATAGCACTATTCTATTAAAGGGACAGTCAACTAAAAAAAACAGTTGTTTTAAAAGACAGATAATCCCTTTATTACCCATTCCCCAGTTTTGCACAGAAAACATGGTAATATTAATACCCTTTTTACCTCTGTGATTACCTTGTTTCTAAGCATCTTCTGACTGCCCCTGATCACATGGCTTTATCTATTGACTTGCATTTAAGCCAATTAGTGCTGTGTTGTTAGAATCCACGGGCATCAGCACAATGTTATCTATATGGCTCACATGAACTAGCTTCCCCTGATGTGAAAAGCAAATACAAAAGCATGTGGTCATGGGGCTGTCTTTAGGGACTTAGAAACGGACAGAAATTTAGAGCTTTAAAGGTTATAAAATATATTATTATAACCATGTTTTTTGTGCAAAGCTAGGGAATGGGTAGTAAAGGCATTATCTATCTTTTAAAATAATAACAATCGCCTAGATTACGAGTTTTGTCGGTAAGGCTGTGTGGTGTTAACGAGCAGTTTATGCTCACCGCTCACTTACAGACAGCGCTGGTATCACGGGTTTTTAGAAACCCGGCATTAGCCGCAAAAAAGTGAGCATAGAGCGAAATTTATCACCACATCTCACCTCAATACCAGCGCTGCTTACGTTAGCGGTAAGCAGGTAAAACGTGCTCGTGCACGATTTCCCCATAGGGATCAATGGGAGAGAGCCGGCTGAAAAAAAACCTAACACCTGCAAAAAAGCAGCGTAAAGCTCCTAACACAGCCCCATTGATTCCAATGGGGAAATACTTTTAATGTCTACACCTAACACCCTAACATGAACCCCGAGTCTAAACACCCCTAATCTTACACTTATTAACCCCTAATCTGCCACTCCCGACATCGCCGACACCTACATTATATTATTAACCCCTAATCTGCTGCTCCGGACACCGCCGCCACTTACATTATACTTATGAACCCCTAATCTGCTGCCCCCAACATCGCTGAACCCTACATTATATTTATTAACCCCTAATCTGCTGCCCCCAATGTCGCTGCAACCTACCTACACTTATTAACCCCTAATCTGCCGCCCCCAAAGTCGCCGCCACTATAATAAACATATTAACCCCTAAACCTAAGTCTAACCCTAACACCCCCTAACTTAAATATAATTTAAATAAATCTAAATGAAATTACTATTAAATAAATTATTCCTATTTAAAAATAAATACTTACCTATAAAATAAACCCTAAGCTGGCTACAAAATGCGGGTCATTGCCCCAAAGTAATCAGCTTTATTACCTGTAAAAAAAAGTACAATACCCCCCAACATTAAAACCCACCACCCACACACCCAACCCTACTCTAAAACCCATCCAATCCCCCTTAATAAAACCTAACACTAACCCCTTGAAGATCACCCTACCTTGAGAAGTCTTCACCCAGCCGGGTCGAAGTCCTCAACGAAGCTGGGCAAAGTGGTCCTCCAGATGGGCAGAAGTCTTCATCCAAGCCGGCAGAAGAGGTCCTCCAGACAAGCAGAAGTCTTCATCCAGACGGCATCTTCTATCTTCATCCATCCGGCGCGGAGCGGGTCCATCTTCAAGACATCCGACGCGGAGCATCCTCTTCCAACAAAGTCCAACTGAAGAATGAAGGTTCCTTTCAATGACATCATCCAAGATGGCGTCCCTTCAATTCCGATTGGCTGATAGAATTCTATCAGCCAATCGGAATTAAGGTAGAACAGCCAATAAAATGCAAGCTCAATCCTATTGGCTGATTGCATCAGCCAATAGGATTTTTTCTACGTTAATTCCGATTGGCTGATAGAATTCTATCAGCCAATCGGAAATTGAAGGGACGCCATCTTGGATGATGTCATTTAAAGGGACCTTCATTCAGTTGTCTGACTATCAGCCAATCGGAATTAAGGTAGAAAAAATCATCTTGGATGACGTCATTTAAAGGAACCTTCATTCTTCAGTTGGACTTCGTTGGAAGAGGATGCTCCGCGTTGGATGTCTTGAATATGGACCCGCTCCGTGAGGGATGGATGAAGATAGAAGATGCCACCTGGATGAAGACTTCTGCCGTCTGGAGGACCTCTTTTGGCCAGCTTCGATGAAGACTTCTGCCCGTCTGGAGGACCACTTTGCTCAGCTTCGCTGAGGACTTCAGCCCGGCTGGGTGAAGACTTCTCAAGGTAGGGTGATCTTCAAGGGGTTAGTGTTAGGTTTTATTAAGGGGGGATTGGGGGGGTTTTAGAGTAGGGTTGGGTGTGGGTGGTGGGTTTTAATGTTGGGGGGGTATTGTACTTTTTTGACAGGTAATAGAGCTGATTACTTTAGGGCTATGCCCCGCAAAAGGCCCTTTTAAGGGCTATTTGTGATGTATTATAGGGTAGGGCTTTTTATTATTTTGGGGGGCTTTTTTATTTTATTAGGGGGATTAGATTAGGTGTAATTAGTTTAAAAAACTTGTAATTATTTTATTATTTTCTGTAATTTAGTGTTTTTTCGTACTTTAGATAATTTTTTTAAATTGTATTTAATTGTATTTAGTTTAGGTAATTAATTTAATTATAGTGTAGTGTTAGGTGTAATTGTAACTTAGGTTAGGATTTATTTTACAGGTAAATTTGAATTCATTTTAACTAGGTAGCTATTAAATAGTTAATAACTATTTAATAACTATTGTACCTAGTTAAAATAAATACAAAGTTGCCTGTAAAATAAAAATAAACCCTAAGCTAGCTAAAATGTAACTATTAGTTATATTGTAGCTATCTTAGGGTTTATTTTATAGGTAAGTATTTAGTTTTAAATAGGAATTATTTAGTGAATTGTAGTAGTTTTATTTAAATTATATTTAAGTTAGGGGTTGTTAGGGTTAGGGTTAGACTTAGGTTTAGGGGTTAATACATTTAATATAGTTGCGGCGACGTTGGGGACGGCAGATTAGGGGTTACATTTTTTTTAAGTAGTGTTTGCGATGCGGGAGGGCGTCGGTTTAGGTGTTAATATATTTTTTATAGTGGCAGCGATGTCCAGTTCGGCAGATTAGGGGTTACATTTTTTTTTTTTAATGCTTGCGATGTGGGGGGGGGGCTCGGTTTAGGGGTCAATAGGTAGTTTATGGGTGTTAGTGTACTTTTTAGCACTTTGGTTAGGCTAGGGAGCAGTTTTATGCTACGGCGTTAGCCCATAAAACTCTTAACTACTGACTTTTAAATGCGGTACCAGTCTTGACAGGAGAGGCTGTACCGCTCACTTTTTGGAAGACTCGTAATACCGGCGCTATGCAAGTTCCATTGAAAAAATAGGATACGCAATTTACGTAAGTGGATTTGCGTTATTTTTGAGTCTGGCCAAAAAAGTGAGCGGTACACCTGTACCTTCAAGACCCGTAATACCAGCGGGCATTAAAAGGCAGCGTTGGGACCTCTCAACGCTGCTTTTAAAGGCTAACGCAAGACTCGTAATCTACCTGAATGTTTGTGTTGACTGTCCCTTTAATGTACATTTCACTCCCCTGGAAATTGAGCAGGAAGTAGGGGCTGAAATCGATTTTCTATGTTCCTAAGCTCTTGCTGCTTAAGTGGACATTATACACTAATTTTTTCTTTGCATAAATGTTTTGTAGATGATCTATTTATATAGCCCATACAGTTTTTTGTTTTTTTTAAATGTATAGTTTTGCTTATTTTTAAATAACATTGCTCTGATTTTCAGACTCGTAACCAATCCCCAAAGTTTTATGAGAATACCGTCATATACCTACTCCAGCTTGCTCCTGTTTGTGTAAAGGGTCTTTTTATCTGCAAAAGAAGGGGGAGGAGGGAGTGTCTTATTTCCCACTTGCAGTGGGCTTTCCAGATACCTTTTCAACAGAGCTAAACTGAGAGCTTCTAAGTAAGTTTTTAAACAGTTTTATACTGGATTTTTATTGGCATCTGTGCATCTTATTCTTTATAGTAGTGTCTATTACATGCAGTTATATAAAAATGAGTGTATACTGTCTCTTTAATTCAGTTTTAGAAAGTGCACAGACACATCCCAGTCAAATGGCAAATCGTAAGTCTTAGGGGCCGAAGTATCCAGCTCCAAATGGAGTTTGATGCCCCTGTTTCCTCACGAGCAGCGATCTAAAGACGATCGGGTTGATTGACACCCCCTGCTAGCGGCTGATTGGCCACGAATCTGCAGGGGGCGGATTTGCACCAGCAGTTCACCAGAACTGCTTGTGCAATGATAAATGCCGACAGCGTATGCTGTCGGCATTTAGCGATGTGCGGCGGACATGATACGCTACATTGTATCATGTTTGCTCGCACTATGATAAATTGGCCCCATGGTCTGGCCATTGGTGGAATCTTTAGCTTCTCACTAATAGCATATTTAAGAGAAATGTTTCATATACAAGCAGTGTCTGCAACAATGTTTATAAATACAATGCTCATGTTAAGTGCATGCTCCAGAGCTTACCTCAGTAAACTTTAATAGAAAGGAGCTACATTTCGATAAAGGCGTTAAAAAAAGGATAAATTGGAAAGCTTTTTAAAATAGTATGCTCTATATGAATCAAGAAAGTTGAATTTTAATTCCATGTCGCTTTAAACACGATTGGTCACATTAATGCCCCTTTAAGGGGACATGAAACACAACATTTTTCTTACATACACCAGGTAGAGTAAGCAACTTTCCAATTTACTATTATCAATTTTTCTTTAGTTTCTAGGTTTCTTTTTTTGAAGGAGCAATAATGCAGTTCTGGAAGCTAGCTGAGCACAGCGGGACAGACAATGAGAGGAGACATATATGTACAGCCATCAATAAGCAGCTAATTTCCAGTAGTACATTGTTGCTCCCTAGCCTACCTAGGTATGTTTTTCAACAGATGCCACAAAACAACAGAAATAACTTTTACTAGAAACATTTTTGTTAATGGAAATATATTGCAAAAATGCTATTTGAAATTGAAATGCACCTATGCACATATTCATTTTGACCGTTCTATCCCTTTAAAGATTTGGGAGTAATGTAAGAATTTTGTTTCATCCAACAGCTGTTGAGCTGAATAGTTATTAGAAAAGACCTTTACTATATACACTAGGGACAGTTAATTTTCTAAAATCATCTTCTGTGGGTCTTTGTAGCAGTCTTGAAAGAGCTGCAAAAATGTTGTCTGTAATGTAAAAATTGCTTGTAGAGTCTTTAGATGAGATCAATGGGAAAAAAAACTCCCTTGAGTTACATTTCCTACTCCCCTTTGTTTCTAAACTGTAATTGCCAATGCTCCCCTTCATTTAATTATAAATATGTAGACAAAATTATCTCACACTTTTATTTCATAAACATATGGATCAATATTACCCATCCTCCATTTCCCATCTGAACTGGGATTTAGGGCAGCCGGGAAAAGCAGAAAATAAATCAGGGATTGGTGGTGAACGAGAGTGTAGTCTGATCATGCCAGTAGCAGATGAAAGATGGTGGCAGAGGAGGGAGAAATGAATCAAACTGCCACTTTCTCGTTTCCCACGTATCCCGCTGAGATATATTATACAGTGAAACAGGCTTTGGACCTTGGAAAGGGACACTTATAAAGAAAGATGGAAAAAAAAAGCTTAACCCTGTGAGTGCTCTGCAAGAAACAGTTTGTATTCACTTGGGTCCTGTCAGATCAAGATAAATAGAAAATGGTAACTCATGCTGGGAATAATATAGTAAAATATGTATGCACTAGCGTTCCATGTATAAAATGGATAGAAGCAAAAGTCATGGTAAGCATTGTTTGTATATGAATACATAAGGGCCGAATTATCAAGTTCCAAATAGAGCTTGATGCCCCTGTTTCCACGCAAGCCTTTAGGCTCGCCGGAAACAGTGGTTATGAAGCAGCGGCGATGTCGAGGGCGGCAGATTAGGGGTGTTTAGACTCGGGTTTATGTTAGGGTGTTAGGTGTAAACTTTACTTTTATTATACCATAGAAATCAATGGGATATCGGGCAGCAGCGAACATGAGCTTTCGCTGCTTTCAGACTCCCATTAATTCCTATGGCATCCGCGGCCTCCAGGGTGGCGGATTGAAAACCAGGTACGCTGGGCCGGAATAGTGGCGAGCGTACCTGTTAGAAAGTTGATAACTAGCAAAAGTTGTCAGATAGTGCCGAATTTGTATTCGGAACATCTGTAATGACGTATGCATCAATCTGTGTCGGACTGAGACCGGCGGATCATATGTTATGTCACAGATTTCAACTTTTGCCGGTCTGTAGGCTTTGATAAATGAGGCGAATCAGGCTCGCCACAATTACGCTGTGGAATTCCAGCGTATTTGCGGTTGACGGCTTGATAAATAGGCCTCTATATCTTGCCTCTATGTAAGGTAACTGACTGTGCTTTCACCAAGTGTTGTTACACTTTATTGAAGCCTATTTGGGATGAGGATTGGAGGACTCAGTACCTTTTAGGACTCAGTACCCCTGGACACTATCCCCCTTTGATTGGGTGAGTGCACCAATTTTTTTTATCTGCATATTATTCCATACCTAGGTAGGCTCAGGAGCTGGGACCTAGTTGTTAAATCGTGGCTGCACATATATGCCTCTTGTAACTGGCTTACTAGGGTGTTCTGCTGGCTCCAAGTATTACATTGCTGTTCCTTTAAGAAAGCATACCAAGAGAATGAAGCAAAATTTGTTAACAGAAGTACATTTCTATTTGAATCATGAAACAAACATTTTCGGTTTGATGTCCCTTTAAGTTTACCATGTGAACACTGGACATAAGCAGAACATAAACACTTAAAAAAAACTGTGCAAACAGACAAGTCATGCAACAGGTCAATTTTGGTATTGAAGATGTCAAGGCTTTTGATATTGAAAATAAAACAAATATATGAGAAATGAGGTATTACAATAATATTATTGGCATTGTTAATATGGTACAAAATTCATGCAAAGTTTCCTTTACATATTTTTCAAATTCATTGAAACAGACCCGATTGTTGTTGAAAGAATGGCTACAGCATATATAACATTTGATTGTTGTCCTAGAGCTCCTGTACCCTGGTAATGCATCTGTTGCAGAAACTTCTGTTGCTGGGTGTGTTGCTTTATTTTTCCATAGATGGCTAGCTTGTTCTCAGGGCAAAATGACAGTTATGTTTGCACAACTTGGTTTCCTACATTCTTCTCTTTTTATAGCACATCTCCGACCTCCATATTCACCCGGATATTGGTCTCCTGGGTGCACTAAGTTTGTTATACCTTGTTGCTTGTGAGTTACTTGACCTCTACCTGACCTTAATCATGCTCTTGGCCTACTAATCTTGTATCTTGTTGCACGTGAGTTACTAGACCTCTACCTGACCTTAATCATGCTCTTGGCCTACTTATCTTGTACCTTTATAGATTCTGAGTAACTTGACCTCTACCTAAGCTCGATCAGTCTCTTGGCCTACTGATCTTGTACCTTGTTGCCTGTGAGTTACTGGACCTCTACCTGACCTTGATCACTCTCTTAGCCTACTGATCTTGCACCTTGTTGCCTGTGAGTTGCTGGATTTCCACCTAAACTATATTACTCTTCTGGATACAATTTGTGCCTCTGCCTGACCATTTTTGCTGATCCTGCTTGTACAAATATGCCTCATTTACAGGGAGTGCAGAATTATTAGGCAAATTAGTATTTTGACCACATCATCCTCTTTATGCATGTTGTCTTACTCCAAGCTGTATAGGCTCGAAAGCCTACTACCAATTAAGCATATTAGGTGATGTACATCTCTGTAATGAGAAGGGGTGTGGTCTAATGACATCAACACCCTATATCAGGTGTGCATAATTATTAGGCAACTTCCTTTCCTTTGGCAAAATGGGTCAAAAGAAGGACTTGACAGGCTCAGAAAAGTAAAAAATAGTGAGATATCTTGCAGAGGGATGCAGCACTCTTAAAATTGCAAAGCTTCTGAAGCGTGATCATCGAACAATCAAGCGTTTCATTCAAAATAGTCAACAGGGTCGCAAGAAGCGTGTGGAAAAACCAAGGCGCAAAATAACTGCCCATGAACTGAGAAAAGTCAAGCGTGCAGCTGCCAAGATGCCACTTGCTACCAGTTATGCCATATTTCAGAGCTGCAACATCACTGGAGTGCCCAAAAGCACAAGGTATGCAATACTCAGAGACATGGCCAAGGTAAGAAAGGCTGAAAGACGACCACCACTGAACAAGACACACAAGCTGAAACGTCAAGACTGGGCCAAGAAATTTCTCAAGACTGATTTTTCTAAGGATTATGGACTGATGAAATGAGAGTGAGTCTTGATGGGCCAGAGGGATGGGCCCGTGGCTGGATTGGTAAAGGGCAGAGAGCTCCAGTCCGACTCAGACGCCAGCAAGGTGGAGGTGGAGTACTGGTTTGGGCTGGTATCATCAAAGATGAGCTTGTGGGGCCTTTTCGGGTTGAGGATGGAGTCAAGCTCAACTCCCAGTCCTACTGCCAGTTTCTGGAAGACACCTTCAAGCAGTGGTACAGGAAGAAGTCTGCATCCTTCAAGAAAAACATGATTTTCATGCAGGACAATGCTCCATCACACGCGTCCAAGTACTCCACAGCGTGGCTGGCAAGAAAGGGTATAAAAGAAGAAAATCTAATGACATGGCCTCCTTGTTCACCTGATCTGAACCCCATTGAGAACCTGTGGTCCATCATCAAATGTGAGATTTACAAGGAGGGAAAACAGTACACCTCTCTGAACAGTGTCTGGGAGGCTGTGGTTGCTGCTGCACGCAATGTTGATGGTGAACAGATCAAAACACTGACAGAATCCATGGATGGCAGGCTTTTGAGTGTCCTTGCAAAGAAAGGTGGCTATATTGGTCACTGATTTGTTTTTGTTTTGTTTTTGAATGTCAGAAATGTATATTTGTGAATGTTGAGATGTTATATTGGTTTCACTGGTAAAAATAAATAATTGAAATGGGTATATATTTGTTTTTTGTTAAGTTGCCTAGTAATTATACACAGTAATAGTCACCTGCACACACAGATATCCCCCTAAAATAGCTAAAACTAAAAACAAACTAAAAACTACTTCCAAAACTATTCAGCTTTGATATTAATGAGTTTTTTGGGTTCATTGAGAACATGGTTGTTGTTCAATAATAAAATTAATCCTCAAAAATACAACTTGCCTAATAATTCTGCACTCCCTGTATATGTGAGTTACATCCTGGATAGCATACAGTATACTGGGACATTGTTTATACACACATAGTTGGACAATTACAACAATCCTGATAAATGTATTATGATTGCAGCAAAGGCAATATGAAACCATATAAAAAATAGGTATTTTATGCTGGTGACAGAGACATTGACCTGCACTTGACATGAGAATATGTACATAAATATATTATTTGATTAGCAAGAAACTGATTGCAGATCATTTTATATGTTATAAAACATCAGACCATATAGAGCATAATACACTAACATGGAACTCCATTTTCTTATGATTTATTAATTTCTGTGCTTATTTCTCCATACTGAGATCTTGTTTCGTGAAATATCACTTTTACAATTACAACAATCACCCAACACAAAGCTAGGTGAGTGACAACATTATCTTACATATGGTTAAAGATAGGATTAAAGGTAAAGCTATGAGGTTAAAGGGACACTGAACCCAAAATTTCTCTTTCATGATTCAGATAGAGCAAGCAATTTTAAGCAACTTTCTAATTTACTCCTATTATCAATTTTTCTTTGTTCTCTTCCTATCTTTATTTGAAAAAGGCATCTAAGCTTTTTTTTTTTTTATTCAGAACTCTGGACAGCAACTTTTTAATTGGTGGATGAATGTATCCACCAATCAGCAAGAACAACCCAGGTTGTTCACCAAAAATGGGCCGGCATCTAAACTTACTTTCTTGCATTTCAAATAAAGATACCAAGAGAATGAAGAAAATTTGATAATAGGCGTAAATTAGAAAGTTGCTTAAAATTTCATGCTCTATTTGAATCACAAAAGAAAAAATGTGGGTTCAGTGTCCCTTTAAGGATTAGGTTTAACCTCCTGGGTGCCAGAAGGTGTACCCTCACTGACATCCAGTGGGTTAACGGAAGTTTGGACCCTGCCATGCTAGTCAGAAGCACACTACATTGCTCCTGCTCGATTTTGTCCATGGTGACAATGTAGCCATAATTACAAACCAGACTATGCATTATGATGAAATGGATATTGCTGTGAAATTAAAATGTACAATACAATATGTAACCGTAGCCCTTTAACTAAAGTATAGGGGCAAGTGATCTTTTGTGGGAAGATATGCATGAAATAATATAGTAACTGGAGAAGCTGAGAAGGATTAGAATGAAGATGACTTGTCTTACTTTAACCTGCACATCCTGATTCCAGTATAACCTAATTTTTAAAACACCCCCTCTTATCTAATGCAATAAAAATTGATAAATAAGGTAATTGTAAGTTGATTTTACTCTAACTGGCCCATACTAAAGATTTTCTATGGGGGAAATAATATTTACAAATTATTTTGATCTCAAAATGAAGTTCTTTTTACCCAGATTTAAATGATGAAAATGCTTCTCACTGCAAAACACTGAACTGAGTAAACAAAAATATTCCTAGCAAGCAGACAACAAATGCATTTGTGTGAACAGAGACTTTTTTCCCACTCCCCTCTGCTTTCTAAAACGAGCGTCTCTAAATCATATTACTGTGTCAGTGCCGGTGACCAAAATCAATTTTTAATTCTTCCTCTGTTTATTTAACTAATCCTGCTTGGGTTATATGTAAGCTCCTGAGATCTCTGGCTGTCAGTACACACTCCAAACGCTGCTAGTCATCAGCTTAATACAGCGTGGTTTCGCATTTCCCAGAGGAACATACAATCCCATTACAATCCTTTCTTATTAATGGGGCTACGGACAGTGAGATACTTCATTATCAGATCCAGGTTGTTTATAGTTAAATAAAACCAAACAGGCTCGGAGCAGCCACTGAATAAATCCTGTTAATGACAGTGCAGGAATACACAATCAAACCTTCTATGACATATTTACCGCTGTCTACCTTCAACTGTTATCGAGCGAGAAGCTGCAAAGGGTTCTGGGATGCTTGGAAAGGTGCCGTCAATGTTTAGAAGTGATAGAAAGTCATTTTACTTGTGATATATAGGGAAAGGGAAAACGAGGAAATAAGGAGGGGCTTTATAAAGTGTTGGGGTCATACACTGAGTATATTATATGTAGCAAAAGGAAATAAAGGGAATTGTAGAAGCATGTATAGGGGGTCTTGAAGAGCAATAGCAGAAGTATTAAAGGGACATGATACCCAAATGTTGAAGCACTTGAAAGTGATGCAGCATAGATGTAAGAAGCCGACTAGAAAATATCACGTGAAATTCTCCATTTAAAAAAATAAGATATTTTACCTAAAAATTTCCTAAATATTGACACCCCACTGTAAAGAGACTTTAAGCAGCCAATCAGGATGCTAGTCCCAGGACTTGCAAAGGAGTGTGCATCTGGCATGTGCAGGCACAGTCATGTTATTTTTCCTTTTCAGTTTAAGGAAGTGAAATCTCATGAGATCACAGCAAAGCAAAGCATGATCTCAGCACTGCTGCTACTGATTGGCTACTGTTTTATTTTATTTTAGGTTATAAAAGAAGGTATATGTAATTATATAATGAGTTATATAGGGGTTATATACAGCAATGTGATAGGTTATATAGAACAGCATGGTAATTTTAAGAGAGGATTAAAGCAAGAAATAAGGGGGGAGCTAATATGAAGTAAAAATTATATAGTTTATATTAAATTATTATTGACTGAGTTCACATGGGGCAATATGAGAAACCATAGGGAAGTGTTAAATAGAACAATAATTAAAACTGCTAAATTATATAGATTATAGAAATAAATTGTGGGACAGAGCAGTTATATGGACTATTTAGAAGATTAGTAGACAAGGGTTATATGAGGCAATGGCAGGGCCTATAAAACATGTAATATGATACAATAGAAGGTGTCACAAAGAAGATATCTGAATCAATATGAAGCATTACTGCAATGCATTCTAATCAGTAATATTGCATAAGACAGCTACCTCAGTCCATATATACTCAGGGCTTAAACACAAAGGGGCCGATTTATCTGTTTCTGCGCGAGCCTTTAGACCGCTGCTTCATAACTTGTCCGCCTGCTCTGAGGCTGCGGACAGAAATCAACCCGATCAAATACAATCAGGTTGATTAACACCCCCTGCTAGCGGCCGAATCTGCAGGGGGCAATGATAAATGCCGACAGAGTATGCTGTTGTCATTTATCAAAGTGATGCGGACATGATACGCTACATCGTATCATGTCTGCTCGCACTATGATAAATCTACCCCTCAGTATGAGGACAAGTTTGCTGGTGGTGATAAAATGACTGGTTCATTAGAGTGTACTCATCTTTTTGCTCATACAACATGTTCCCAAAGATGGCCGTTTCACTGTGGTATGAATCTTTAGACGTAAATATGGAAGATCATTGCTGGTCCTATGGATACCACATAGCGTTAAGAAATTGTCTGGTTGGCAATAGGTGTTTCTTCAATCTTCACAATCTGATGGCGCTACAAGAATTAGACAGTACAAAAGCAAGCTTGGTCTTGATTGGATGAAGTAGATAAACTCCAAACAGATTTCACATGATTGGTTGGCCTTTTCTCTACCCAGTCATTGGTTGGAGGAATTGTATCTGTGGCCATTCTAGTAGTCTGCAGTGTACTAAATGTTGAAGTAAATATAATATGCCTAATTTTTTCTGTTCTAAGACAAGAAAACATAATCTATTTAGGATATGGTCTAGACTGTATTACTTAGATGAGGATTAAGTGAATGTTATTATGGATCACCCTCTACTGCTGCTTAAAACAAGTTAAGCATTTTGTGAATAAATACTTCTCTTCTTGGGTCAGAGTGACACACTATCTCTAAAGAGAGTCTTAACATTGTTCATCTCAGGACCAGTAAGATTGTTTTGTGCAACACTATAATTATCATGATTTCTGACTTAAAGGGACAGTCTAGGCCAAAATAAACTTTCATGATTCAGATAGAGCATGTAATTTTAAACAATTTTCCAATTTACTTTTATCACCAATTTTGCTTTGTTCTCTTGGTATTCTTAGTTGAAAGCTTAACCTAGGAGGTTCATATGCTAATTTCTTAGACCTTGAAGGCCACCTCTTTTCGGAATGCATTTTAACAGTTTTTCACCACTAGAGGGTGTTAGTTCATGTGTTTTTATATAGATAACAATGTGCTCGTGCACGTGAAGTTATCTGGGAGCAGGCACTGATTGGCAAAACTGCAAGTCTGTCAAAAGAACTGAAATAAAGGGGCAGTTTGCAGAGGCTTAGATACAAGATAATCACAGAGGTTAAAAGTATATTAATATAACTGTGTTGGTTATGCAAAACTGGGGAATGGGTAATAAAGGAATTGTCTATCTTTTAAAACAATAAAAATTCTGGTGTAGATTGTCCCTTTAAAGGGACATTAAACACTTTGAGATATTAATATAAAATGTTTCATTGTATGTAGTAAGACAACTTTGCAAAATGCTTTCATTTTTTATTTTGTGCCCTTTCCTGTGATTTGAATCTGAATATTGTCGGCTTCCCAAATTCCTGTTAAAAGTGTAAGTGCAGACACAGCTGTAATCTACACCGTCATTGGTTGCACGCTCTAGTAAGCCATTTATAACTGTTTCTAATTGGCCTTAGCAGAAAATGGAAACTAAGTTACAATATGGTAGTGCCCCCTGCTATATGGACATTACATTACCCTTCTTTTTTCAATGTTTAAAAAACTAATTTCATTTAAAAAAATGAATGCTGGACTGACCGTAATAGGCGGGATCCTCACTGACAAGGCCCAATGAAGGCCGAAATGATCATCTGGGGTTGCTGTGTTCCTTGTTTAGAGAGAGATTGCCTGGTATTTCGGCACTGGACTGACCGTAATAGGCGGGATCAGACTGATATACTGCAGGAAAGTTCTACTCTGTGAAAAGCATTACTGGGCTAAAATAAGTTGCACCCAGGTGGTAAATTGCCATAGAACAGGATAACAATGGTATTGAGCTGGTAGTTCGTTCCTGTGAGTGCACTTCTCTCTCTGTGTATTAAGTCTCCCTATGGGAAAAAGGGGCAACCATTATACGTGGACTCCTTTTTTCAGTGTGCTTAGAGGAATACTGCTACACCTTAGTGACGAGGCCCAATGAAGGCCAAAACGATTGTCTGGGGTTGCTGTGTTCCTTGTTCAGAGAGGGATTGCCTGGTATTTTGGCGCTGGACTGACCATAATAGGCAGGATCAGACTGATATACTACAGGAAAGTTCTACTCTGTGAAAAGCATTACTGGGCTAAAATGAGTTGCACCCAGGTGTTAAATAGCCATAGAACAGGCTAACAATGGTATTGAGCTGGTTGTTTGTTCCTGTATATATTATTCTCAGTATAATATTTGTTCTGAATAAATAATTTTATCAATTAATTATTTAGGGGTATATTTAACAATTTGCAAATGGACATGATACAAAGTAGAGTATCATGTTTGCTGCACATCGCTGCACATCGATAAATGCCGACAGCATACGCTGTCTGCATTTATCATTACACCAGCAGTTCTTGTTAACTGCTGGTGCAATGCAGCCCCCTACAGATTTGTGACCACTAGCAGGGGGTGTCAATTAACCCGATCGTATTCGATCGAGTTGATTTCTGTCCGCCACCTCAGAGCAGGCGGACAACAAGGGGCCGGAAACAAGGGGCCTCAAGCTCCATACGGAGCTTGATAAATATGCCCTTTGTGTTTAATGTCCCTTTAAGGCTGGGTCTAGTGATTTGTTGATGTACAAGTTTCCTTTGACTACTAAGTCAGATGCCTTGGGTAATTCTGTACCTTGTATGGTATACAATAGAGAAAGATCAAGGTATACTGGAAAATGAACCTTCAGAATAGATGGTGTGAAATATGTGACTTTTCATTGGTAAAAGCAGACAAGCATCCAGAGATAACAGACACAGACTTTATATTTATAATAGATAAATAGGTAACAATTTTCTTCTTCCCCAGTGTTACAATACTGTATACACCAAAAATGTGTCGTCTCCTAAACTTACATTCCAACTTTTTAAATAAAGATACCAATAGAATGAAGAAAAATTGATAATAAGAGTAAATTAGAAAGTTGCTTAAAATTGCATGCTCTATCTGAATCATGAAAGGAAAAAAAAAATTGGGTTTCATATCCCTTTAATTTATGTTTTGTATATCCCTTTAAACTGGCTCAATGCCTCTCACCTACTAATGCACAATTGGAAGTTTTAAAATGTTTTCCGGAAGGCAAACACTTGTTAGCATATCCAAGTGCTATTCACCTCCGCACTCACGCCATTCCTTATAGCTTCATAATGAATTCACTGTTAGGCAGACATTAAAAACAATCCTCCTTTATTCAACATAAACAACATGATGAATAACCAGCAAACAAAACCCACAATAAAGGGCACGGATAAACAAAACATTTGCTTATCATGCGTGTTCCTATATCCTAGGACACGGGCTCTAAGGTATTAATTAATACCTGCCAGATCTAGAGACAGAGCTAGTAATGCAAGGTCAACTCATTGCACTCCTTTATATAACTGAACCTACAACTAATCTACTCTTTAATTAATCTAATGATGTGTTTTTTTAACCATTTGAAACTAAATCAATTTCTTTTTGCCATAAATTCAGGTTAATAAATCCCATGCTGTTTCTTCAGATGCCCCCTGTGTATGTAAATGCATAGGTTCATACCATACAGGAAGACTGTACCATAGATAATCTCCATCACAGCTCAGCTATTTAATGAGAAAATTGACAGCTCAACCTTGATGAATCCATGTGGTTTATTGTCCGCGTAAGCCATGTTCTCTTTCTGATTATCAGGGAAGGTCACAGACTTTCAATGGCTGAACTGTGTAAAGATGCCATGGAAAGGACATGAAAACAGGCACTATTCAGGCTTGCCTGTTAAATAGCATCACATAAAGGACTGAGAAAGAGGGAGATATGGGAAAAGAGTATGAGGGGAAAGGAGTAAATAATTAAGATAAATAAAGAAATGAATTAAATAGCCATAAATGTCAATCAAATGCTGGTACAACCACAATATACAATTGCAACACACTTTGCAACATAAACTTTTTAAAACTTTTCTAACATAAACAATAGGCCCTCTACAATACCCTCAAGTCACAGCATTCTCAGTTGCAGATTAGTGCATACACTACAGATTAGTGCATACACTGCAGATTAGTGCATACACTGCAGATTAGTGCATACAGTCACTACATATTAGTGCATACACTGCAGATTAGTGCATACACTACAGATTAGTGCATACACTGCAGATTAGTGCATACACTGCAGATTAGTGCATACACTACAGATTAGTGCATACACTGCAGATTAGTGAATACACTGCAGATTAGTGAATACGCTACAGATTAGTGCATACGCTACAGATTAGTGAATACACTGCAGATTAGTGCATACACTACAGATTAGTGCATACACTACAGATTAGTGCATACACTGCAGATTAGTGAATACACTGCAGATTAGTGCATACAGTCACTACATATTAGTGAATACACTACAGATTAATGAATACACTACAGATTAGTGAATACGCTACAGATTAGTGAATACACTGCAGATTAGTTAAAGGGACAGTCTAGTCAAAATTAAACTTTCATGATTCAGATAGGGCATGCCATTTTAAACAACTTTCCAATTTACTTCTATTATCTAATTTGCTCAATTCTTTAGATATCCTTTGTTGAAGAAATAGCAATGCACATGTGTGAGCCAATCACACAAGACCTCTAGGTGCAGCAACCAATCAGCAGCTACTGAGCATATCTAGATATGCTTTTCAGCAAGTGATATCAAGAGAATGAAGCAAATTAGATAATAGAATTAAATTAGAAAGTTGTTTAAAATTACATGCTCTTTCTAAATCACAAAAGAAAAAAAATGGCTTTCATGTCCCTTTAATACACTGCAGATTAGTGAATACACTCTTGTGCATGAACTGGTTTGATGTATAAGATAGTGAGCAGCTCATAAACACCACTCAGAGACTGTCTAAGGTCTAAGATAAGCACCAAGATGCCCAATTTGGAGTTAAAAAAGCCTTTTATTAAAGGGACATGAAACACAAAAAAATTGTTTTGTGATTCAAATAGGTCATACAGTTTTAAAGTTGCCAATATACTTCCATTATCTAATTTGTTTCATTCTCTTGGTATATTTTGTTGAAGGAGCAGTAATACACTACTGGGAGCTAGCTGAATGCCAATGACAAGGGACATATATGTGCAGCCACCAATCAGCAGCTTCTGACCCTACCCAGGTATTCTTTTCAACAAATACAAAGAGAATGAAACAAATTAGATATAAAAATGGAAAGTTATTTAAAATCACATGCTCTATCTGAATCTTGAAAGAATTTGTTTTTTGGTTTTTATGTGCCTGTTGACGTTAATGTCCCTTTAAATGTAAATTACATTTCAAACTGACCCAGAACCCTTGATATGTGGTTGGTGCTATAACAACTCACTGTTACTGCCCTGCTGGTTCATCTCTTGACACTTTCCCTACCCAAGATGGATATAAAGTGTATCACGCTTGCCAAAAATACATTGAGTCCTTGAAGATAAGGAGACAGCTATGCTCTTATAATATAGATTTTACAAACAGAAAGAAAAAAGCAGTGCCC
Organism: Bombina bombina; assembly: GCF_027579735.1. Taxonomy (NCBI): domain Eukaryota; kingdom Metazoa; phylum Chordata; class Amphibia; order Anura; family Bombinatoridae; genus Bombina; species Bombina bombina. The sequence goes on from NC_069499.1 coordinate 1,004,586,372, forward strand.
AAGAACCTAATGCCATATTAAATGCAAAAAGAGACTTGTGAAAAAGAAAAGAGAGTGAGTGAAAAGTAAATAGAAATGAAGTGACATAAAAAACTAGTGCAGGGAGCGGATGCGAGGGGAACGTCATAAGGGAGGGGCTGCTGGGAGAGAACAAAGGGGAATCTAGGTGTGCCAGGTGTGGGGGATGAGACAGAGATAAGGAGAGCAGGCATTGGTCAGGAGCAGAGACAGGGGTGGAGCTGGAGGTAAAGGTGTTATAAGGAAGTGGATGGCTGGAAGGAGTCACTAACCTTTTTTCTTTGTTGCAGATAAGAAGTTTTCAAGATGACCGCAAGGAACAGGAGAATCCCAAGGAGATACTTGGATGAAGGTGAGACAGTCTGGAAGACCAGGGCGATCCAGGCTCAGAAGAAGATCAAGAGGATGGAAAAAAGCAGGAAGGAACAGCAGACAGTCCAAGGAGAGGTGGTATCCGGAGGAGGTACGGTGGAGGTTGGTGCAGTGTCGGCCGCTCAGGTAAGCCAGGGGGGGGTTAGCACCCCATGCAGGGGGAGCGCAGGAGCTGTTACGGGGCCGCTCGCCAGTGTTTCCGTTGCAGCGGAGGGAACAGGCGTATCCCCTGGTGGTAGCGGGGGTAGTCCAGTGTTGTTCAGGGGGAGTCCCGAATCTAGCGCCATGTCCATTCCGCTGGGTCAGGGGGGCGGCTGCAGCACACACAATTTTCCTCCCGGCGTTAGGAACGCAAGCGAGCCGCATAGCCCCATAATGGTAGCGCAGCGAGCAGGCCCAATTGACGTCACCGTGGCGAGGAGGGGCCCCGGTGACGATAGGTTAAGGGGTGGTCACATGGGGCGCAACGTACGCGCGCGCGCACACGGCGAGCGTGGGGCGGAAATGCCTCAATGGGGGCGGCCATCTTGGGAGGAGGGTGTATTGGGCGGTGGAGCTTACGCGGCGGGCGGTAACGGGTGGGGCAGAGGCCCATTCTCAATGGGAGCATCTCAGCAGGGATACGGGTGGGGGGGATGGGGGACAGAGGAAGATTCGTACGGTCCCGGTGGGCCGAGGGAGCACCTGTGGGAGATAAGAAACGGGCCAAGGGAGTGGAGGGAGGGAGCATGGGAAAACTGGGGGCAGGGGAATAACTGGAGACAGGGAGCTGAGAGGGGAGCATGGGCAGCGAGGGGGGGCTATGGGGAGCCCAGTAGGATAGAGGTATTCAGGAGAGGGGGGGAGGATGGCATTAGGCCACAGAAGAGAGCTAGAGGAATGGGGGGGAGTATGGGAGACAGGAGGGTGATCAGAGACTCGGAGGGGAATAGCTATAGGTTAATAGAGGAGGAGGCAGAAATAAGGGAGATGGAAACAGGGGTGGAAATGGGAGAGGGACAAATGAGGGAGGCAGAAAGAGGGAGGGGGGTCAGGGGGCAGGACGAGGTAAGAATGGCTGACTCCAGTAGGAAGGGGAGAATGGTACAAGCAACGGGAGCACAGGAAGTAGGAAGGAATACTAATGTTTCTATGTTATCCCCACAGAGCACCGAAAAGGAGGTATGCCCACCGGAACGAGCACAGCAGCAGGAGCCAACAGAAGTACCCAGCAGCAATGCGGGGGAAAATGTTGTGGTAGCAGAAACAACCCCAGTAAGAGAACTGGAAACAGGAGCTGCAAAACAGGTGGCAGCAACTGGTGCAGCAAGCGGTGACCAAGGGGCAAAGCAAGGTAAGAAACTATTGTGCTTGAACAGTAATGTGGCAGATAGTTCATCTGAGTTTGACTCGGAAGATGAGAATGTAAAAGGGGAAGGGGAGAAGCGGATATTAAAGATAGTAAGGAAAATATATGCAAAGCAAGGAAAAGGGGCAAGGAAGGGGCTAACAGAGCAAGAGCAGGAGGAGACAGGAGAGGTGTTTAACGGGGATGACGAGGTAACGGGAACATTGTTAATGCCACTAACAACGCATTTAAAAGCAAAGATAATTGCCAGGGCGCAGAAAGGGAAATATGTGGACATATTCGAAATTACTAGGGAGGCAGCGGCTGTTAAATCTAGGGGCGAGGATGGTAAAGGGAAGAAGGGGAAGCAAACATTTACAGAATGGGTGAAAGGGATACTTATATACGCAGAGTGTTTTTTAACTGCCAACCCGGGGAAAGTGAAGGGCATGTTGAGGTACATCCATTTCATTGCAGAATGTTACACGACATATGGGGGGTTTGCGTGGAAGGACTACGACACAGAGTTTAGGAAGGGTAACTTGCAATTAGGAGACAAAGGAAGGAGGGACTTTGGTATAAAGATATTAGACCTATACACCAGGGTAATGAGGGTACAGGATGGGCCCCACGGGGTACGGGGCGCATCATTTAATACAAATAAGAGCGGGAGAACTGACAACAAAGAGTGCTGGGCATACAATGAGAAAAAGTGCGATAGGGGGGGCGCATGCAGGTTCAGGCACATTTGCAGATACTGTGGCGGGGCGCACCCTGGGGTAGACTGCAGAAAGAATGGGGGTAACTTCGGGTATGGGAAGCAGTCCTTTCGGAGCCAAGGAAACGCGGGTGGAGGACAAATTGGGGGGATTGGCGCCAACCCCTCTGAGAATAGATAGACTGGTTCGCAAGTTGCAAGCATACCCTATCATAGAGGATAGAGATTTATTAATTGAAGGGTTGAGTAAAGGTTTTACAGTCCCAGTAAAAGGGGTGGTAGCGGGTGCGATGAAAGCTAGAAACCTGAAATCAGCAGCGGAACTCCCGGGGGTACTGAAGGAGAAGCTAGGGAAGGAGGTAGAATGTGGGAGGATGGCGGGCCCATTCGCAGAAAAGCCAATAGCAGAGCTAATTATTTCACCCCTGGGGGTGGTGCCCAAGAAGGAGGAAGGGAAATATCGCATGATACATCACTTATCATACCAAAAGGGTAGGTCGGTAAATGATGCTATCGATAAAGCAGAGGCAGCGGTGCAGTACCAATCGTTTGACAGCGCAGTGCAGTTAGTAAGGAATGCGGGGAGAGGGGCCATGATGGCAAAGATAGACATTGAATCGGCTTTTCGGCTACTGCCGCTTAATCCTGATAGTTTTAAACTGATGGGGTGCAAATTCGAAGGGCAGTTCTACGTGGATAAATGCCTTCCAATGGGGTGCTCGATATCATGCTCATTTTTCGAGAAGTTTAGCACTTTTCTGCACTGGTTAGCGGTTGCGAGGCAAAAGAGGGACTCAATAGTCCACTACCTGGATGATTTCATGGTAGTAGGGAGGGCGGGCACTGACAGGTGTGAATGCATGAAGAAGGGGCTGATAGGTTTGTTCGAAGAGATGGGGGTCCCGGTGGCAGACAAAAAGACGGAGGGGCCTTGCGCGAGACTCGCTTTCCTAGGCATAACAATAGATTCGCTGAAAGGGCAATGTGAACTACCCGAGGATAAGGTAGAAAAAGCTAGGGAGATGATAGCATGGATGGCAACGCGTAAAAAAGTAACACTAAGGGAGATGCAGAAAACTTTGGGGGTGTTAAACTTTGCATGTAAGGTAATACCAATAGGGAGGATTTTCAAAAGGCGATTGGAAATCAGCACAAGGGGCGCAAAAAAGCCGGAGCATATGATTAGGGTAACAAAGGAGATGAGGGACGACCTGAAAGTATGGGACCAGTTTTTGCAGGAATTCAATGGGGTGCGCATATGGCAGGAGGTGGCGCCCGCGGTAGATTTGGAGCTATACACGGACGCGGCAGGGGGAAAGGGTTATGGAGCATATTTCCAATGGAGGTGGTGCGCAGGAGAATGGCCAGAGAGCTGGAAGGAAATGGGGTGGATTAAGAATTTGGTGCTGCTGGAACTATTTCCCATAGTGGTGGCCATGGAGTTATGGGGCGGGGAGCTAGCGAATAGGACAATAATTTGCTGGTCCGACAACATGGGGGTGGTCGAAATCATCAATCAGCTATCAGCATCATCAATGCCAGTAGTTAAGTACCTAAGGTACTTGGTTCTGAAATGTTTAAAACATAATATATGTGTCAGGGCCAAGCATATTCCGGGGTTCAAAAACGTAGTTGCTGATGCGCTATCCCGTTTTAAGTGGAAGGAGTTTAGGGAGCTAGCACCCAATGCCAGACAGGAAGGTGAATGTTGCCCTATGCTTCTTTGGCAGATTGGCAGCGGATAAAAGGAATCGAGGAACTGGTCGAAAAAGCCTTGGCACCAAGCACATGGGCAGTGTACAGGAAATATTGGGGACAATGGTGCAAGCATAGGGAGGAGGCGAAAGGAGGGGAGGAAGGAAGATTTTTAGAATGGTTGATGGCGCTGCGGAGAGAAGGTGTAAAGAAGGGGAGATTGAGCGCAGTGTTAGCAGGGATTTCATACTGTTCGCAGCTATACGGGGGAATAGATTGGTCCAGGAAGTTTATAGTAAAGAAAATCGCAAGGGCATGGGGAAGAGGGGAAGAGAAGGAAGTGGATAAAAGGGAACCAATAACTGAGGTTAGATTACAGAAAATGATAGGGGCACTAGAAGGGGTATGTGCAAACAGGGACGAGGCGCTTATTTTCAGAACGGCTTTTTTAGTAGCATTTCACGGAGCAATGAGGATAGGGGAGCTGTTACCAAAAAACAGAAAAATAGGTAAAGGGGTGTAGAGACAGGGGATGTCAGATGTGGGGAAGAAGCCGTGCTAATATTGGTAAGACGATCTAAAACAGACAAGGAAGGAAAAGGGGCATGGCTAAATATGGCTAAAACAGGGGGAACACTGTGTCCGGTGGCCTGTGTTAAGGAATACCTGATAGCAAGGAGGAAAGGGGGCCGCACATTTCTGAGGCATGCAGACGGTTCGGATGTAACAATCTTCCAGTTTAAAAGCATATTACAAAGGGTGGTTAAGAAATTGGGGTGGAAAGAGGCACACATTGCGCCGCATTCATTCAGAATAGGAGCAGCGACCGCCGCAGCGGGTAGGGGTTGTTCAGAGGCACAAATTAAGAAATTAGGGAGATGGAAATCTGCAGCGTACAAATCTTACATAAGAGTGCAAAAGGAGTAAGGCCTTATTATAAATGTTCTAACGGTTAAATTGTTTTTTGTTTTACAGACAAAGCGTTAAGGGTGTGGATAGTAGGGCATTCCTACGTCTATTGGGCACAGGCTAGGGCAGCAGCATCAGCGCAGGGAGTAAATTTGGGACTGTCGCACAAGGAAGTTAGCATTAGATGGGTAGGAAAAAGAGGCATGATGTGGGACGAGTTAGTACCTACAATACAGCTGGCAAGGAGAAGATGGGGGTGTCCGGACGCCATAATTATACATCTGGGGGGGAACGACATAGGCGCTTACCCACTTAGAGAGCTAGAAGAGAAAGTTGCAGGAACAATGAGATGGTTGAGGGTGGCATGGCCATCAGTGAGGGCGATATGGTCCAATATAGTTTCGAGGATATTCTGGCGGAACTCGTACACGAGCAAAGCAGGATATAGATCGAGAAGAAAAGTGAACCAGGTGGCAGCAAAGGTTATGAAGGAAATAGGGGGTAGAGTGGTAGAGCACCCACTGATAGCAGCGAGAAAGGAGGAGCTATTCAGACGGGATGGAGTGCATCTAACGGATGAGGGAAATGACCAGCTGCTGGTGGACATCAGAGGGATGTGCCAAGAGTTGGTAAAGGTAAGGAAAGGTCACGAATGGTGGAAAGAGTTGGCCGAAAGAGGGGCTCTTTTTGGTGGCGGTGAAGTTTGTGCACGACACGTGGGCGGGGCAGAAGGGGAGGTGGGAGGATCCCGCGGCATACCCAGCCCTGAGGGGTGATCCGGTGGTCTATCTAGGGGGGGGACTATGCCGTGGGTTCTCCCTTCTCCAAACTGCCCTGCCAGGGGGGGGGTAGTTGTTACACCCCCCTAGGCGTGGTTCCCAAAATTCTGGTTTTTAATGCAAGGGCATTATTTGGTGTTTATTTTGAGTTTGATTTATGGCTGAATTTTGCAAGATATAGTTTAAAGGTAGCAAAATTCAATTAAGTAATAAAATCGTGACCTTTCCACATTTCGCCATAACTACTGTGTCTGTGTTTTTATTTTAGATAAGAATTAGATAAGAGAAATGGGGATCGGGGGTTATGGTTGTTGGGTGTTATACATGTATTGGACGAGGGAATGCAGCCTCCTCACCTTAAACTAGTGCAGGGAGCGGATGCGAGGGGAACGTCATAAGGGAGGGGCTGCTGGGAGAGAACAAAGGGGAATCTAGGTGTGCCAGGTGTGGGGGATGAGACAGAGATAAGGAGAGCAGGCATTGGTCAGGAGCAGAGACAGGGGTGGAGCTGGAGGTAAAGGTGTTATAAGGAAGTGGATGGCTGGAAGGAGTCACTAACCTTTTTTCTTTGTTTCCCACCCTCCCACCCTAGACGCAGCAGAGCACGATGCAATAACCGGAGAGGTCACGTGAGAAGGCAGTACTTGCACGGCTAAGGGCAGGGCGTTGACTAATTGGTTGAGTCGCAGTAAGACCGCCCGTGCTCCTCAATAAGGGGAAGAACACAGCGCAACCGAAGGGCAGCAGGTGACCTGGCGGTCTACGCTGACTGGAGGATAGAAAACGGCAGCTGTTTATAACATAGTATTGAGCATACAATCGCAGCAAGCGGTGAAGTTTGTGCACGACACGTGGGCGGGGCAGAAGGGGAGGTGGGAGGATCCCGCGGCATACCCAGCCCTGAGGGGTGATCCGGTGGTCTATCTAGGGGGGGGACTATGCCGTGGGTTCTCCCTTCTCCAAACTGCCCTGCCAGGGGGGGGGTAGTTGTTACACCCCCCTAGGCGTGGTTCCCAAAATTCTGGTTTTTAATGCAAGGGCATTATTTGGTGTTTATTTTGAGTTTGATTTATGGCTGAATTTTGCAAGATATAGTTTAAAGGTAGCAAAATTCAATTAAGTAATAAAATCGTGACCTTTCCACATTTCGCCATAACTACTGTGTCTGTGTTTTTATTTTAGATAAGAATTAGATAAGAGAAATGGGGATCGGGGGTTATGGTTGTTGGGTGTTATACATGTATTGGACGAGGGAATGCAGCCTCCTCACCTTATGATAAGCACACATTGCAGGGCTAGGAAAATGGCCCGAAATGTGAGGTGCATTCCCTTTTTTTCTGCCCTGTTTATTCCTCAAACTCGCTTTAAAATTCTATAAATGGTAACTAATGTTTTGGCCATAAGCGAAGCCTTCATTAAAGGGACAGTCTAGTCAAAATTAAACTTTCATGATTCAGATAGGGAATACAATTTTAAATAACTTTCCAATTTTTTATCATAACATTTGCTTTGTTCTCTTGGTATTCTTTGTTGAAAGCTAAACCTAGGTAGGCTCATATGCTAATTTCTAAAACATTGAAGGTTGCCCCTTATTTCAATGCATTTGACAGTTTTTCACAGCTAGAGGGCATAAGTTCATGTGTGCCACATAGATAACATTGTGACCATGCCCATGGATTTACAAATGAGAGGGCACTGATTGGCTAAATGCATGTCTGTCAAAAGAACTGAAATACGGGGGCAGTCTGCAAAGGCTTAGATACAAAGTAATCACACGGGTTAAAAGTATATTTATACAACAGTGTTAGTATTGCAAAACTGGGGAATGGGTAATAAAGGGATTATCTATCGTTTAAACAATAACAATTCTGGTGTAGACTGTCCCTTTAAGTTTGCAACCATATCTAATTTTAGGTGGGTCCTACTATATGTGTGGCATTAGTACAGACCACAACCCCTGAACCTAAGCAGGATGTCTAGAGAAAAGAGAAACATCAAGAACAAAAAACATGAATGGAGGAGAGAGAGGAAGGAATGCACAAAAAAAGGAGAGAAAGGAATAGAATGTGTGTGTGTGAGAGTGAATGCAGAAGTATCTACAGTGTGAAAAATCTCTCCATTTGCTCTGCCATCCAGGAGATAAATTGCTCAATACAGTGAAGTTAAGGGTTTTTTCTCACTGGAGAAGCTTAAGAATTGTTTTAGTGAGTGAACAAAAAGGGCTGAAAAAATAATTAAGAGACAAAAAGCAAAGACAAAATATGTAAATAAGAAAAACCTTCCAGTGGTGCACACAATAAATTAACATGAAAATGGAATTTAGGGCTGCACAGATAGGCAGAGAGCAGGATAAAAGGGACAGCTGCACATAGGGAACAGTATTGTCTCATTGCAGAATAGATAAGAAGCTGACCTTGGGAGAACATCTCTTAATATAAACTCTTCACACAGCTGAGCCCGCTGGGGGCCTGTGTAAACTCACTGTGTTCCTTTGTTCCTAATAGCTCTGTGGGATTTGGATGAACATAGCTGAGGTTAGAGATAAAGACTCGCCGGAAACAGCAGTTAAGAAGAAGCGGTCTTAAGACCGGTCTGAGCAGCGGACAGCAATCAACCCATTCGAATACGATCGGGTTGATTGACACCCCTGCTAGCGGCAAATTGGCCGCGTATCTGCACGGGGCGGCATTGCACAAGCAGTTCACCAGAACTGCTTGTGCAATGATAAATGCTGTTGGCATTCAGCGATGTCTGTCGGACATGATCTGCAGAGTGGATCATGTCGGACAGACCGATGATAAATCGGCCCCAAAGAGTAATTTAAGGCACAAGCTCGAGATTCAGTCTAAAGCAGTGTTTCTCAACAGCCGGGCCGCGGCCCACTACCAGGCCGCGATGGCCCTGCTGGTGATCCGCGACCTGACATAGCCTCCAGACACTTGCTCTGACAAGCCCGCCTTTACATATCTCCAAAATTTTGGAAGGGCCTGTCATAGTGCCCCTGCGCATGTCCATTTGTGCACTGTGAGCGGGTAACGGCGCACTGTGAGCGGGTAGTAGTGGTGGGCGGCGTGCAAAGCGTGAAGCATCAGCTCACAGGTAAGTAAGCCCACTGACACCAATGACATATAATTACGGCCACTGACACTAATGTATATATTAAGGGCAGCCACTGGGCACCAATGTGTATGTATAAACAACCTGACACGAATGTGTATGTGTAAACTGTGTGTGTGTGTGTGTGTGTGTATATATATATATATATACATATATAGATCCCACTGACACCAATGATCTATATATATTAACCCACTGTAATATATATATATATTTATATATATAATAATTCATTGGTGTCAGTGGGGTATTTATATGGATCCCATTGACACCAATAAATTATTACATAATTAAACCACTGTAAACTATAAATATATATATATATATATATAATATATATATATATATATATATATATATACTGTATCTATCTATCTATCTAATCTATATATATATATATATATATATATATGTAGATATATATAGATATATATATATATATTTCTTCCAAACCTACTCAACCCTACTCCCGATACTTACCGGGCCCTGGACAGGACCGGCTAAAACTTACCGGGCCTTGAGATCACTTAGGTTGAGAACCACTGGTCTAAAGAGTGCAGGCCAAGAGCAGAACCAGGACATATTTGCCGCAGAGCTACCAGTATTTTATTTTGGCAACTTTATTTGTAACAAGAGTCGCATAAAAAATTAGCTTGGTGGACCAGAGTTGTCACATATGCAATGGCACTTTTGTCAATGTGGTCATCTGAATGCTCAACAATGCTAAAACATTGTTCTAAGCTTGTTATTGATAATCAGCATGTGTTCCAATCAGTGGTGTATTTAGTTTCTGTGCTGAAATAGGTAAGTTATAGCCTGGCACCACCTACACCCACCTACAAAATTTAGTTAATATCTGCCTCATATACAGTTATCACAACCAATGAACAGAGATAGAAGGGATAGCTGTACCACACACTTTTTTGGCCGTAAAGCAACGTAACTACCGCAGTTTTCAAAAAGTCCTTTTTCAATGGGACTTCCACAGCGCAGGTATTACAAGTTTGCCTGTCCGGCCAAAAAGTGAACGGTACAGCCCATAACTACAAGATCCGTACCATAAACTGAAAGTCAGTAGTTATGGCTTTTATGTTACAAAGTTGTAGCATAAAACTCATAACTAAAGTGCTACAAAGTACACTAACACCCATAAACTACCTATTAACCCCTAAACCAAGGCCCTCCCGCATCGCAAATACTAAAATAAAATTATCAACCCCTAATCTTCTGCTCTGGACATCGCCACCACTATAATATACATATTAACCCCTAAATCGCCGCACTCCCGCATTGCAAACACTAGTTAAATATTATTAATCCCTAATCTGCTGTCCCTAACATCGCCGCAACCTACATTACTGTTATTAACCCCTAATCTGCTGTCCCCAAAATCGCTGCCACTTTACTAAAGTTATTATCCCCTAAACCTAACCCTAATTCTAACCCTAACCCTAAAGCCCACTAACTTTAAAGGGACAGTTTAGGCTAAAATACACTTTCATGATTCAGATAGATCATGTCATTTTAAACAATTTTCCAATTTACTTTTATCACCAATTTTGCCTTTTTCTCTTGGTATTCTTAGTTGAAAGCTTAACCTAGGAGGTTCATATGCTAATTTCTTAGACCTTGAAGGCCACCTCTTTTCAGAATGCATTTTAACAGTTTTCACCACTAGAGGGTGTTAGTTCACGTGTTTCATATAGATAACACTGTGCTCGTGCACGTGAAGTTATCTGGGAGCAGGCACTGACTGGCTAAATTGCAAGTCTGTCAAAAGAACTGAAATAAAGGGGCAGTTTGCAGAGGCTTAGATACAAGATAATCACAGAGGTTAAAAGTATATTATTATGAGGGGCGGAGCCAACAGCCGAGGGATCCAGACGTGTTCCTTTGGAGCTCTCTGTATTTGACCAAATTCAATCCATATTTAAAACCAGAAGTACATGCTATCCTGGCATTTTGATTACCTATGATTGTATCACAACTAAAGAGCACCCTAAAGTGAAAATTGGAGACTTTGCGATTCTAGCGACAAGCTACACGGACATATTTCCATTAGAGCTGACCTGCTTTCGCTCTAATCACAACTAAAGCTAAATACTCGCTAAACATGGAGGAAATACGTGCACTGCTTTTGGAGCTTTCATGGCAGATGCAGTTTAGACATGCCGACCTTATACTAACATTTAGAGCATCATGCGCTTGGATGGAGGAAGACGCAGACAAGATGGCGGTGAGAGGGGCCGTTACATTGCAGGCCCAGACTACGCAAGTTACACAACTAAAGGCTGCCAACAAAGGAATCAATGAGTCACAGCGTGAGAGCGATACTCACATTGAAGTAGCAAATGGCCGCAGGCAGGGTTTGACACCTATAGCATTGTATGCTCAACACCCACTATCTAATGAGGCCAGTAATGAATGGCAACATATGACAGCACACAAAGCAATACCTACGCCACACCACGCTTCTGTAGGTGACATGGAAGATAGGGCCGGAGGGAGATGCGTTTCAATCTATGAGATACAGCATACAAGCCATATACAGGCAGTATCTATGAGGAGCTCTGCAGTCTCATCGGAACGGGCCTTACAGAGTGCAGAGGTCCGTAAGATAAATAAGCTCAAGCCTTACCTCATAATGCTTGAAGCCCAACGACTGACTCATGAAGGTGGTGGATTGGTTACCTGGTGTGAGAGAACCTCGGAGCGCACAAGCTTATCAATTATGCAGAGCCCGAAGCGGAGGTATGACATCCTTGTATTGCTACAACTCGTATGTGCTACTGAGACGCCGACATTTGGAGGCTTGCCCCTTCCCCACTTTTTGGCCTATCTGACAGCCTGCATGCAGCCCCAGCTCAGCTCTGGAATAGGCTATACTATATTCTCCCCAACTGTTGCACGACCAGCAAGATGGATCCGTTTAGGCGTGGGATAATGTTTCAATTTGCCCTGCAGCTCTCCACATTATCATGGCAATCTATTAGCTGGATACATAAATACATAATTGGGACACTTACTGCACATACCCTAGTCTATTAGTGGTCTTAACGTCTTGAGTTTGGCAAGGACAATTTCATTATCCTGGACATTACACACCACTCTAACCCAGATTAGAGGTCGGTTCTGCTCTAATCATTTGAGCTAAACCTGTTAATGACGGCTGTTTAGTATGATGCTCAAATTTGTGGTCTCATTTTATTTTTTTTACTGTACTTCTGTAATCGAGCCATAAACCTATATAGTGCTTCTATTAACTGTTGACTGTTACCAGTACATTGCGTTTTCTTTTTAATGTGCTTTAGTTTTAGCATGGTGTTTATGTTTCAGTCTCATGAGCTAAGGCTGAGATACATTTCTTTTATTATTGTAATATCAGGAGTGTCTATCCCTTATAGATCAGGTTTTAACGTTTACAAATATTACATTAGCACATAGATAAGCTGAGGTAAATGTATATGCATTGTATAGTCAGAGATGAAAGATAGTTGCAGCTTTCATGCATTTTTTGAGTCATATGCTATGCTATGCACTCTCACTTCACCCCTATATGAGTCCCTCTTCTAATAGTGGATTAAGGGTTATGTACTAGACTTTGATGCACACCTTGCATACTCTAATTAGCAGAGTCGCAGCTTACTAAAGTCATGTAGAACCTACGCAGAGAATCAGCATAATATGACGGAACAGTCCGCATACATTTTATGAGTCGCATGCTTGTTATATAAGGTTCACGTATAAGCTACAATAGCAGAATTGATGCTTTATATATATGCACGTGCCCGTATATTTAATGTTTGAGATGCAATTCTACTTTTCCTATCTGCTTTTGTACATATTAAGTTTTCGCTTTATACAAGAGACAACTTCCTTTTCCAAAAAAAAAAAAAACTTCTATGATGTCATCAGAGGTATATGCTAGACTCTAGCCTACAATAACGGTACTGTTGGATTAGAAATCGATGTATAATTCCTTTGTGCTCACTAGGGATAGGAACCACCTCCTATACTGTAATTCGATAATTTGTTCTTTGTAACAAAACTATAATATTAGTATATATGAGTCAGCTGAACCAAGGTGCATCTACACTCAGTATATATAACTCCCTCAAGGGCTTGATCTGAGTAACCCATGCACACTTTTTGTTGCGACAATTGCCAGCGCTAGCTTATACAACTGGCACACATACCTGTTATCTAGTTTACTTTACCAAGTAATAGTTATATTTTATATAGTATGGATGTTACAGAACATTGAAATCTCTTCTTATAGCTTATCATAAAAAGCTTTTTTCTAGTTATCCCTTATGCCATTCTTCTCTAATTTTGAACGAATCAGGCCAACTTCACTACTTATACTTTTTTTAGTTTCAAACTTTGTACAATACTTGCCCTACTCCTTATGATTGATGATGTTATGCCTAATCAATACTCTCAAGTATGATTTACTATGCTCCAGGTCAGTTACATTTTTTTTTTTCTCTATCTTAATATGTTCTCATACGCTATAGGACCCCCCCTACCTATGTCTAATGGGGAAACTAAGTATATTGATGGTAATAACCCTCTGACTGCACGCATTTATTTATATGCCCTTATATTTATATTTATAGACGTAAAATAACATATGTTCTATTTTAACTTTATGCTCTGCCCCCAACTTTCCAGTAACTTTTCTAGAGGTCCCTTCACATTCCTCTTGTCGTTCTTTTATATGGCTCCGCCCCTCCACACCCCACACTTCCCTATATTTGACTAGCGGTGCTTATCCGCTGAATATCCTCCCCCCCCCCATACATTGAAGCTCACAAAAAAAGCTATTGATCTGTCCATCAGTTTTCTCTATAATATCTTCAGAGGCCGTATGGTCTGAGAGTCAGTCGCTAACTGGTTACTCATCTACGCTACCTATTATAAAATCGAGGTTTCATTAGCCTATTTATTGTAAACTGTATAATTTGTGGAATAATTTGCTCAATTTTCATTGTATCTTCCTTTCATGATGTTCACAGGCAAAATTTGTTATATGTTTGTTCTATAAAACCTCAATAAAAAATTATTTAAAAAAAAAAAAAAAAGTATATTATTATAACTGTGTTGGTTATGCAAAACTGGGGAATGGGTAATAAAGGGATTATCTATCTTTTAAAACAATAAAAATTCTGGTGTAGACTGTCCCTTTAACATAATTTAAATAAATCTAAATAAAAATTACAATTAATACATAAATAATTCCTATTTATAATTAAATACTTACCTATAAAATAAAACCTAAGATAGCTACAATATAACTAATAGTTACATTGTATCTAGCTTATGTTTTAATTTTATTTCACAAGTAAGTTTGTATTTATGTTAACTAGGTAGAATAGTTAGTAAATAGTTATTAACTATTTACTAACTACCTAGTTAAAATAAATACAAACTTACCTGTAAAAGAAAACCTAACCTATCTTACACTAACACCTAACCTTACACTACAATTAAATCAATTACATTAATTAAATACAATTAACTAAATTACAAAAAAATAAAAAATAAATTACACAAAATAAAAAGGAAATGATCAAATATTTAAACGAATTACACCTAATCTAAATAATGAATGTATATTGCAATAATGTTTCACTTATAATAATAAGAATGAATTATTTTATGCCTTGTTAAAATCTCAAGTTTAATGGACCTTTAAGTGTTGCACTAGAAGAACCTAATCCAAAATACCACTATAAAATATATTACATTTAAATACCATAAATAAACCATCATTATTAGTAATATAGCACTCAACTGCATAAAGAACTCCACTACTTGCGCACTATTGACTTTGCCCACCCTTGGGTTAGTGCACCATTAGCGTAACTTGCAAGTAAAATCTGACATAAATTTTACTAAGCTCCCCGATATAAATCTATTATGTGAGGAATTTAGCGTACCCACACTATCCGACATGCAGATGTTAGCACACCCTAGACTATCGCTCGAGTGATAAAAGATAACTTTAAACTTGTAATATGAGCACAAAAATAGAAGCAACATTCATTGTGCTTGAGTTATGTTAATGAACCATAGTATTCATATTTTTGGTTCCACTTGTAGTCTAGGGCCCCTAGTTATCAAGCCGTCAACCTCAAATACGCTTGAATTTTGCAGTGTATTTGTGGCAAGGCTGATTCGCCTTAGTTATCAAGTCCTGCTGCCCGGCAAAAGTAGAATATAGTGATGTAAGCTTCGATCCGCCGGACACAGTCCGACACAGATCGATTGTTACGTCACTCCAGATGTTCCGAATGCAAGTTCGGCACAATCTGACTACTTTTGCTAATTATCAAATGACTAGCAGGTACGCTCGGCATTTTTCCGGCCCAGCGTACCTGGTTTTCAATCCGCTGCCCTGGAGGCGGCGGATCCCATAGGAATCAATGGGAGTCTGACCATAGCGAAAGTTCATGTTCGCTGCTGCCCGATATTCCATTGATTCCTATGGGAGATGTCTGCACCTAACACACTAACATGTACCCTGAGTCTAAACACCACTAATCTGCCCCCCCTACACCGCCGCAACTAAATAAATGTATTACCCCCTAAACCGCCGCTCCCGGAGCCCACCGCCACTCTAATAAACTGATTAACACCTAAACCGCCGCTCCCGGACCCCGCCGCCACTATAATAAATATGTTAACCCCTAAACCGCCGCTCCCGGACCCCGCCGCAACTATAATAAAATTATTAACCCCTAAACCTAAGTCTAACCCTAACCCTAAAACCCACCTAACTTAAATATTAATTAAATACATCTAAATAAATATTATTCTTATTAACTAAATTAATCCTATTTAAAACTAAATACTTACCTATAAAATAACCCCTAATATAGCTACAATATAACTAATAATTATATTGTAGCTATTTTAGGATTTATTTTTATTTTACAGGCAAATTTCAATTTATTTTAACTAGGTACAATAGCTATTAAATAGTTATTAACTATTTAATAGCTACCTAGATAAAATAAAGACAAATTTACCTGTAAAATAAAAACTAACCTAAGTTTCAATTACACCTAACACTACACTATCATTAAATAAATTATTCCTATTTAAAACTAAATACTTACCTAATTAATAATTACATTGTAGCTATTTTAGGATTTATATTTATTTTACAGGTAACTTTGTATTTATTTTAGCTAGTTACAATAGTTATTAAATAGTTATTAACTATTTAATAACTACCTAGCTAAAAGAAATACAAAATTACCTGTAAAATAAATCCTAACCTAAGTTACAATTATAAATTAGTTACAAATAACTACAATTAAATACAATTAAATAAACTAACTAAAGTACAAAAAAAAATAAAAAAAATAAGTTACAAAAAATAAAAAATAAAAAGTTACAAACATTTTAAAAATATTACAACAATTTTAAGCTACTTACACCTAATCTAAGCCCCCTAATAAAATAACAAAGCCCCCAAAATAAAAAAATGCCCTACCCTATTCTAAATCAGAAGGGGCATGCCCCAAAGTATTCAGCTCTTTTGCCTGTAAAAAAAATACAACCCCCCCAACATTAAAACCCACCACCCACATACCCCTGCTCTATCCCAAACCCCCCTTAAATAAACCTAACACTACCCCCCCTGAAGATCATCCTACCTTTAGTCCGTCTTCAGCCAGCCAACCACCTATGGAACAGAAGAGGACATCCGCAGCGGCCGAAGTCATCATCCAAGGGGCGCTGAAGAAGTCTTCCATCCGATTGAAGTCATCATCCAAGGGGCGCTGAAGAAGTCTTCCATCTAATTGAAGTCATCATCCAAGGGGCGCTGAAGAGGTCTTCCATCGGATTGAAGTCTTAATCCAGGCGGCATCTTCAATCTTCATCCATCCGGAGCGGAGCCATCTTTAGACGAGCCAACGCGGAGCCATCTTCTTCCACTGATGACTTCCCGATGAATGACATTTCCTTTAAGTGACGTTATCCAAGATGGCGTCCCTCGAATTCCGATTGGCTGATAGGATTCTATCAGCCAATCGGAATTAAGGTAGGAAAAATCTAATTGGCTGAAGTTCAATCCGATTGGCTGATCCAATCAGCCAATCACATTGAGCTTGCATTCTATTGGCTGTTCCGATCAGCCAATAGAATGCAAGCTCAATCTGATTGGCTGATTTGATCAGCCAATCGGATTGAACTTCAATCTGATTGGCTGATTCAATCAGATTTTTCCTACCTTAATTCCGATTGGCTGATAGAATCCTATCAACCAATCGGAATTCGAGGGACGCCATCTTGGATGACGTCACTTAAAGAAACCGTCATTCGTCGGGAAGTCGTCGGTGGAAGAAGATGACTCCGCGTCGGCTCGTCTGAAGATGGCTTCACTCCGCTCCGGATGGATGAAGATTGAAGACGCCGCCTGGATGAAGACTTCAATCGGATGGAAGACCTCTTCAGCGCCCCTTGGATGATGACTTCAATCGGATGGAAGACTTCTTCAGCGCCCCTTGGATGATGACTTCAATCGGATGGAAGACTTCTTCAGCGCCCCTTGGATGATGACTTCAATCGGATGGAAGACTTCTTCAGTGCCCCTTGGATGATGACTTCAGCCGCTGCGGATGTCCTCTTCTGTTCCATCGGTGGTCGGCTGGCTGAAGACGGCTAAAGGTAGGATGATCTTCAGGGGGGCAGTGTTAGGTTTATTTAAGGGGGGTTTGGGTTAGAGTAGGGGTATGTGGGTGGTGGGTTTTAATGTTGTGGGGGGCGTATTTTATTTTTACAGGCAAAAGAGCTGAATACTTTGGGGCATGCCCCGCAAAAGGCCATTTTAAGGGCTGGTAAGGTAATAGAGCTGTTAACTTTCATAATTTAGAATAGGGTAGGGCATTTTTTTATTTTGGGGGGCTTTGTTATTTTATTAGGGGGCTTAGATTAGGTGTAAGTAGCTTAAAATTGTTGTAATATTTTTTAAATGTTTGTAACTTTTTATTTTTTATTTTTTGTAACTTAGTTTTTTTATTTTTTGTACTTTAGTTAGTTTATTTAATTGTATTTAATTGTAGTTATTTGTAGCCAATTTATTTAATTAATTTAATGATAGTGTAGTGTTAGGTTTAATTGTAACTTAGGTTAGGATTTATTTTACAGGTAATTTTGTATTTCTTTTAGCTAGGTAGTTATTAAATAGTTAATAACTATTTAATAACTATTGTAACTAGCTAAAATAAATACAAAGTTACCTGTAAAATAAATATAAATCCTAAAATAGCTACAATGTAATTATTAATTACATTGTAGCTATTTTAGGGTTTATTTTACAGGTAAGTATTTAGTTTTAAATAGGAATAATTTATTGATAGTGTAGTGTTAGGTGTAATTGTAACTTAGGTTAGGATTTATTTTACAGGTAAATTTGTCTTTGTTTTAACTAGGTAGCTATTAAATAGTTAATAACTATTTAATAGCTATTGTACCTAGTTAAAATAAATTGAAATTTGCCTGTAAAATTAAAATAAATTCTAAAATAGCTACAATATAATTATTAGTTATATTGTAGCTATATTAGGGTTTATTTTAAAGGTAAGTATTTAGTTTTAAATAGAATTAATTTAGTTAATAAGAGTTATAATATTTAGATGTATTTAATTAATATTGGGTTAGACTTAGGTTTAGGGGTTAATAATTTTATTATAGGTGGCGACGGTGTAGGGGGGGCAGGATAGGGGTTAATAAATTTATTATAGGTGGCAACGGTGTAGGGGGGGGCAGATTAGGGGTTAATAAGTTTAATATAGGTGGTGGCGGGGTCCTGGAGCGGCAGTTTAGGGGTTAAACAATTATTTAGTTGCGGTGGGGTCCGGGATCGGCAGGATAGGGGTTAATACATTTATTATAGGTGGCGGCAGTATAGGGGGGGCAGGATAGGGGTTACTAGGTATAATGTAGGTGGAGGCGGGGTCCAGGAGTGGCGGTTTAGGGGTTAATCAGTTTATTAGAGTGGCGGTGGGCTCCGGGAGCGGTGGTTTAGGGGTTATTACATTTATTATAGTTGCGGCGGGGTCTAGGAGCGGCGGTTTAGGGGTTAATAACTTTATTTAGTTGCGGGGGGCTCCGTGGGCGCTGGTATAGGGGGTAGAACAGTGTAGTTTAGTGTGAGTGCTTAGTGACAGGGGTATCAATAAAGCTGGGAAAAAGCTGAAGAGCAGCGAGATCGGATGAGTGATAACTATCACAGTCCGCTGCTCATCACCCCGTACTTTTTGACAGCTTTATTGATAACTTTGGCGAGCGTATTCAGGTCCGCGGCAGCGATGTGAGGCGAACGTAGGCGGGCGTATTGGGGCTGGCGACGGCAGGTACGTTGATAACTAGAGGCCTAGGTCTGATATAAAAAAAATAACATATTCAAAGCAAACAGTAGCATAAGAATAATATGCAGATGTATTTTTAAAAAAAAAAAAATATAGGAAAAAGTTACAGAAAGAGAGCAGAACTCCGAACCTATGAAAATCCCACAAGACCCGAGACCGTTGTGAAGTCTGATTTAATGAGATTAATAAGGGGCTGAATTATCATGCTGCGAATGCAGCCGTTTCCGTGCAAGCCTTCAGGCTCGCCGGAAGCTAAAGTTAAGAAGACTGCTGCTCCTTAACTCATCCGCCACCTCTGAGGCAGCGGATAGCAATGATCCTGATCGGATACGTTCAGGATGATTGACACCCCTGCTAGCGGCCGATTGGCTGTGAATGGGCAGGTGGCAGCATTGCACGAGAAATGCTTGTGCAATGATACATGCCGACAGTGCTGTTAGCATTTATCTATGTGGGGCGGACATGATCCGCTACAGCGGATCATGTCCGCCTGACACTTGATAAATTGTCCCCATAGGGTAGGGTTATATGGAGTCCAGAGGATTTAGTGTGATTAGTCACATGGAGTCTGGAGGAGTTATAGGGAGGTTTAAACAATAGAAGGTGTTATGGAACAGTAGCTGGACCTATAGGGATCAATTATAAGGTTGGGTTATATGGAACAATATAAAAAGTAATAGAGGACCGCACGAGCAGTTATACTGAGACACTGTGGGCTCCATTTATCATTATTTTTTTAAATATAACTTTCAGTTCTCCTATCAGTTCTCCACAGCTCGCCTTTGGAGAGGCGCATATGTTGTCACGCCACGCCGCTCTAGCCTTTGCTAGGAGCGTGGGGTCTCCTTGATTCTACTTCCCTGCATGTTGCCAGGGGTTGCGTTGGGTCCAGATGCGCTGACGTCATTGCCGCACACTCCTAATGTCGGTCTGACTTTTGTGGCGTGAATCCTGCGCTTATGTAAGTTTCCTACAACAATCTGTCACTGCCCAAGTATAGGTGTCACTTTGTGTGCTCCTGGGTGTGACAGATCGTTGAATTCATTTGCCTATTTGTGTATGATCCCTGTCTGTCTGACTACTCTGCCTGCTATAACCCTTAATTACTATATTGATATACTGCTACTGAACCCTGCCTATCTGACTACTCTGCTTATTAACCCCTGTTGTTCTGGATTGCCTCTTTGTTGCCGAACCCTGCCTGCCTGACCATTCTAGTAGTGTGCCCTTGGACTGCTTTGCTGTTGCCAAACCCTGCCTGCCTGACCATTCTAGTGGTTTGTCCTTGGACTACTTTGCCGTTGCCGCTGGAAACTGTCCTGCATTTGGTGAGTGCCGCCTTGCTCATCTTACTATTTTTCTCTGCTTTGGGATATTCCCTATCATTTCGGCTTGACTCTGGGATAACAAGACTACTGGCCGAGTTCGGTCTGATAGAGGAGTATCCCACGAGCATTACACATGTGCGCCAATATTTATCATAAACCGGTAGTATTTAAACGCCAATTTCCAAAGTCGAGATAAGGCGGATTAATGATAAATCTCGCCATTAGTATTACATATGCACCTTATTTATCATATAAAATTGTCTTACTTTATTTTTTATTTAAATATAAATGTTAAACTACCCTTGACCATGTATTACAATATTTAAATACAAAACTATTGCTGTTTTAAAATTATTAAAAAACATGTAACCTAATACATGTAATCTAATCAATAAATTAATTTTTTTTAATCATGTGTAAGAAAGCTTTATATTTTTTTACGCATGCTACAGTAATAATAATACAAAGACCAGTTTTAAACAATAATACTTTTATCTCCTTCCACACCCCCTGCAGAACTTTTGACTCCTATAGATATTAAAAAATGTCACTGGTGACACATCTTACATTGATGTAATATTGTTAGCTTTAGACTGATAAGCTAGAAAATTAAGAAATATTCCATCTTCTCTCGCAAAAAAAGTGGAGTGAATTAAATGTTCTCCACACTGGTTATGGAGAACTTTCGTGGTCGTATTTGTAGGAGAATTTTGGGTTCTCCTAAGGCGCAAAACAATGATAAATCTGAATTTTGGCGATTAGTGAGGCGTATTTCTAAAAATATGACCAAAAAAGTGCATTTTAAGCTTTGTATAACAAAAAATGCGGAACTTTATATTTATTACAAATCTGTAATCACTCCTTAAGTGCCTTGTCACGATAAATGTAAATTAATACAAATATATATGTATTATAGTTCACTTAAAGAGCAGTGCGTAAGCATAAAAATACAATTTTTTTCTAGAAGGACATTACTCACTCGTTTTTTTAATAATTGTGGGCAGCAAAAGTGCATTAACTAATTGCTGTCTTTTAATCTTATTTCTAATAAAAGTTATTTTTTAAACACACTGTTTCATAAATACATTTTTGAATTTATCTTTCTATTATCAGTGCATAGAAGCATTTTAAGCTTTATTTGTGCGCCTTGGAGAGAGAATAGAGTGGGAGAATTTTGCAGGCATATTTGCTTAATTTTAAGCATATTTTGCATTGATAAATAGGAGAAAAATTATGACAGTGTATTTAAGGCGCAAATGTAGGAGAATTACAATGATAAAGGGAGCCTTTTATATATATATATATATATATACACACACACATACAGACACGCAAAGATACAGGAATAGATATACACACACATACATATAGACATGCAAACATACAGGGATAGATATACAAACACTTACATGCAAACACACAAATACACAGGGATAGATACACATTGGCACTACTGCTCCTACCTGGGGAACCCTGACAAAACAAGCAGGTATTTGCTTATCCCTCTTATTCTGTCATGTAAACAATACATCTCAAATTTAGTACATTTGTCATGAATGAAAAAGAAGGGAACAGCTGTATGACAGTTATCATCCCTACATGTTGGGAAACAGGATTGATAAACAATTTTCAAGTCATTATATTGGATTGGATATGTTCATTTAAAAGTAAAATAAGCTGCTCAGTGCCAACATCTCCAGACAAAGTAAAGCAACATCAAATCCCCTGCCCCCTCCCCTAGCACTGAGGATGCAGTGACCTGGAGCTGGACTGTCCATACCTTGTAGCTGGGGCACTGTGGAAAGACATCAAATGACTACAGTAAACTGCTGCATAACTAAACATTTTGATATAAAAGCGGTTTACTGCACCTTTTATTTGCATCATGCAAGTCTCCTCTGACTCTCTTAGCAGGTGTTGTATCTGAATGTTGGTGCACAAATAGCGTATGTGCAAATGCAGCAGAAAGAGTGATAGCTTTCACTTAAGTATTTTTGCTTTTACAATTGTATTGCAAAACACATATGCACTTATACACTTGTCAGGTTTTACTATTATGTCCTTTAATGATAGCTAGAAATATCTCTTAGAGGGGAATAGATTTTTAATAGTGTCACAGTTAAGGGCGATTGCAGTTATGTGCTAATTGTGTGAAGCTTTCAAACTTTTATAGCCTATGAGATGTCAGTTACAATTAAAATATTATTAAGGGTATCAATAGGGCCACAAACTGACCTTTCCTACCGCTGCTACTGTCACTGGCTCTATTCTTGGCACGCTGAGGGCTCTAAAGCTATAACCGCCCCCTGTGATGCACAACGTTATTAAGAAATGCGCGGTGCCAACAAAATCACTGCGCGAGCGAGCTGCAGCGCATGTTACAGGAAACATTGGGTCAGCCTTTGGTCCCAAAAAGTGTAATAGATTGACCTGGCTCACAGGGTTCCTTCTGGCTAACTGGGCCCCTGACTCCAATCTCCCCCTTATGGCGGCCCTGGCGCGGGCTCAAGACGCAGCTGCTTTGGGCCCCACAACAAAGAATGGGCCTGGGGCAGCTGCCCCTTTTGCCCCGTGTTAAAGACGGCCCTGCCCCTTCATCAGAAGGGGATTTGTATATCTCCGAAACGTTAATTAAAATTTGGGATTTTTTCACCCAAAAGGTCCTGTGAGTGCATTTCATTTGGAGATATTATTTACATATTTGCACCCTGGTAGTATCGTAAGTTCAGTAAGTTTAGCTGAAAGAAAGGGTTTTATTTATATTTACCAATAGGAGGAGTTGTACAACAGAGTATGGGGAACAGAAAGTAGTTATGTGCCTATCATAGATATACAAAACCGAACACAATTCCTGATACATTTAATTACATTATCATCTTATAAATGATTCTAAGCAGTCATATCACAACCCAGATCTCATTAACATTTAGTTAATGTAAGTCCCTCTGTGTGTACAATGTTTACATGACCTATTAAAGTCTTTATAACCTAGAAAACAAAACAATAAAAACAGAGCCTATAACCATTCTGTGCCCTCTAATGTATCCTGCTAAGTACAGCCAAAGTTGGAAGCTAACAAATATTGCGTAAATAACGCTGGATACTCAGCTGTTGCAGAACAAATGCTAAACCCCCAAACAATCTGGCTCATGATGAACCCACACTGTACAAAGCAGAGCCAGGATTGTATCCTTTCTACAGTCAATTGTACAGCCTGTCCTTTTGTTTACAACAGCTGTGCCTTACAGAGTGGTAAATTCATAGAATAGCTTTACAGCAGAAATGGTTGTATGCATTACAATAGGGGATTAATAAAGTGTGACATTTTACATTAGGCAGCAAAACACAAATCTTATTAATATGATAGGCAACAATTTCATAAAATACAAGTTAAATTACAGAACAGCATAAAGAAGACTCATCCCAGCATGTTTAATAAAACTGCAGTTTATTTACATACAGGTAGATTACGAGTTGTGTGTTTGTATTTTAACGCTGAAAACATTGTAATTTCAGAGTTAAAACAACAACGCAGCCATTACGATTCTTGTCGGTATAGCTGTAATCCATAGCATTGCCATTACGAGTTTTGCAGTGAGGCTAAAAACTTGCGTTACACCCTATAACGACACGATTCATACCGCCATCTGAGAGCAGTAGTTATGAGTTTTACGCAACAAAACTATTACATAAAACTCATAACTAAAGTGTTACAAAGTACACTAACACCCATAAACTACCTATTAACCCCTAAACCGAGGCCCTCCCGCATCACAAACTCTATATTAAACTTATTGACCCCTAATCTGCCGCTCATGACATCGCCACCACTATACTAAAGTTATTAACCCCTATTCCGCGCTCTCCAACATTGTCGCCACTATACTAAAGTTATTAACCCCTATTCCCCCGCACCCCAACATAGCCCACACTATAATAAATATATTAACCCCTATTCCGCTGCTCCCCAACATCCACGCCACTAAATAAAGTTATTAACCCCTAAACCTCTGGCCTCCCACAGTACTACCACTAAATAAACCTATTAACCCCTAAACCATCAGCACCCCAGATCGCCAAAAACTAAATTAAACTAATAACCCCTAAACCTAACACCCCCTAACTTTAAATTAAAATTACAAGATCCCTATCTTAAAATAAATAAAATCCTGCCTGTGAAATAATAAAAAAAATGTAAACTATAAATTAAACTAACATAACTATTAGACTAAAATTAAACTAACTGAAAATTAAATAAACTAAATTACAAATTAAATAAACTAAATTACAAATTAAAAAGCCTAACCCTACTAAAAAAAATAAATCTACAATTACAAAAAATAACAAACACTAAATTACGAAAAATAACAAACGAAATTATCCAAAATAAAAACAATTACACCTAATCTAATAGCCCTATAAAAATATAAAGCCCTCTCAAAATAAACCCCCCCCTAGCCTACAATAAACTACCAATAGCCCTTAAAAGGGCCTTTTGTACGGCATTGCCCTAAGGTAATCAGCTCTTTTACCTGAAAAAAAAAATAACACACAACAGTAAAACCCACCACCCAACCAACTCCTTAAACTAAAAAACCTAACTCTAAAAAAACTATTCTACCTATTTCCCTGAAAAAGTAGTTTGTATGGGCATTGCCCTGAAAAAGGCATTAAGTTTTTTTCCTGCACTTAAGATCAGCCAATATGAATGAGAGCTGTTTAAATCCTATTGGCTGATTGGAACAGCTAATAGGATTTTAGCAGCCCTAATTCCTATTGGCTGATTCAATTTTTCAGCCAATAGGAATGCAATGGTACCCCAAGTATAAAAGAGGTAACTTGCATTTCAATCCTCAGTGTGCGGTGGACGATCCCATGAAGAGGACCTCCACGTCGGATCGATGGACCTCCGTCTGGACCTCCGCCTTGGACCTTTGCCTGGACCTCTGCACATCAATCGCTCCACCTCCGCAGGGATGAAGAAGATGGCGGTCCAACAATGGATGAAGATGGAGCCACCTGGATGAAGATTGACCCGCCGGGATGAAGATCGTACAAGTGGGACTTCAGCAACTGTGAGTACCTAAAGAGGGGTTAGTGTTAGGTTTTTTAAGATTTTTTGGGTGGGGTTTTTTTTTAGATTAGGGGTTGGGCATTTCTTTAAAGAGCTGAATGCCCTTTTAAGGACAGGAAAAAGAGCTGAATGCCCTTTTAAGGGCAATGCCCATACAAATGCCCTTTTCAAGGCAATGGGTAGATTAGATTTTTTAGATAGTTTTTTTGTGGGTTTTGGGGGTGGGGGTTTGTAATGTTAGTGGGTCTTTGTATTTTTGTTTAGAAAAAGAGCTGATTTCTTTAGGGCAATGCCCTACAAAAGGCCCTTTTAAGGGATTTTGGTAGTTTATTATAGATTAGGTTTCTTTTATTTTGGAATAATTTTAATTATTTTGGATAATTTGTTTGTTATTTTGTGTAATTTTTTTTTATTTTGGGTGGGGTTTTTTTAGATTAGGGGTTAGGCATTTCTTAAAAGATCTGAATGCCCTTTTAAGGGCAGGAAAAAGAGCTAAATGCCCTTTTAAGGGCAATGCCCATACAAATACCCTTTTCAGGGCAATGGGTACATTAGGTTTTATTTTAATTTTGTGGGTTTAGGGGGTGGGGGTTTGTATATTGTTAGGGGGGTTGTTTTTTGTAGGAAAGAGCTGATTTCTTTAGGGCAATGCCCTAAAAGGCCCTTTTAAGGGCCCTTGGTAGTTTATTTTAGATTTAGGGTTTTTTAAACAGGGTATTAGAATAGGAATAATTTTTATTATTTTGGATACTGATTGCCTAGATTATGAGTTTTGCGGTAACAGGGGTGTGGTGCTAAATTGCAGTTTATTCTCACCGCTTACTTACCTACAGCACTGGCATTACGGGTTTTTATCAACCCGGGGTTAAAAGGCAAGAAGTGAGCGTAGAGCAAAATTGCGCTCCACACTGCACTCCAATACCAGCGCTGCTTAAGTGAGCGGTGAGCTGGTTATACATGCTCGTGCACGATTTCCCCATAGACATCAATGGGGAGAGCCGGCTGAGAAAAAGTCTAACACCTGGAATAAAGCAGTGTAAAACTCAGTAACGCAGCCCCATTGATTCCTATGGGGAAACAAAACTTATGTTTACACCTAACACCCTAACATGAACCCCGAGTCTAAACACCCCTAATCTTACACTTATTAACCCCTAATCTACCACCCCGACATTGCCGACACCTACATTATACTTATTAATCCTAACCTGCCGCTCCGGATATCGCCGCCACCTACATTATACTTATTAACCCCTAATCTGCTGCCCCCAACATCGCCGACACCTACATTACATTTATTAACCCCTAATCTGCCGTCCCCAACGTCGCCGCCACTATTCTAAATTTATTAACCCCTAAACCTAAGTCTAACCCTAACTCTAACACCCCCTAACTTAAATATAATTTAAATAAATCTAAATAAAATTACTATCATTAACTAAATAATTCCTATTTAAAACTAAATACTTACCTGTAAAATAAACCCTAAGATAGCTACAATATAACTAATAGTTACATTGTAGCTAGCTTAGGGTTTATTTTTATTTTACAGGCAAATTTGTATTTATTTTAACTAGGTAGAATAGTTACTAAATAGTTATCAACTATTTAATAACTACCTAGTTAAAATAAATACAAATTTACCTGTAAAATAAAACCTAACCTAAGTTACACTAACACCTAACACTACACTACAATTAAATAAATTACCTAAATGAAATTCAATTAAATAAATCAAATACAATTAGCTAAATTACAAAAAAAAAACACTAAACTACAGAAAATAAAAAACAAATTACAAGATCTTTAACCCTTTGAGTGCTAAGCACTTTCCCCACCTGGGTACTAATTTTTTTTTTATTTTTTTAATTCTTGAATTTTTTTTAACTTTTTTTTTTTTTTTTACAATACTTACACTGTTGGAAAGGTTAGACGATTACAGTGGGTCTTGGGGTTTTTTAGCTGCTTAGATGCCTGAGATACAAGGTTCTAAACAGCATGCACCCTCCTCCTATACTTAACATTGTTAAGTATAAATAAAGTTGCGCGGTGACGTCATCAGAAGTGGTCCTCCAGATGAGCAGAAGTCTTTATCCAGACGGCATCTTCTATCTTTATCCTTCCGGCGCGGAGCGGGTCCATCTTCAAGACATCAGGCGTGGAGCATCCTCTTCCAACGACGACTACCCGACAAATGAAGGTACCTTTAAGTGACGTCATCCAAGATAGCATCCCTTAGATTCCGATTGGCTGATAGAATTCTATCAGCCAATCGGAATTAAGGTTGAAAAAATCCTATTGGCTGATGCAATCAGCCAATAGGATTGAAGTTCAATCCTATTGGCTGATTCAATCAGCCAATAGGATTGAGCTCGCATTCTATTGGCCGTTCCAATCAGGATTTTTTCAACCTTAATTCCGATTGGCTGATAGAATTCTATCAGCCAATCGGAATCTACGGGACACCATCTTGGATGACGTCATTTAAAGGAACCTTCATTCAGCAAGAAGACGTCGATTGAAGAGGATGTTCTGCGCCGGATGTCTTGAAGATGGAGCAGCTCCGCGTCGGAAGGATGAAGATAGAAGATGCCGTCTGGGAGAAGATTTCTGCCCATCTGGAGGACCACTTCTGCCCATCTGGAGGACCACTTCTGCCGGCTTCGTTGAGGACATCTTGCCGCTTGGATGAAGACTTCTTCCGGTAAGTGAATCTTCTGGGGTTAGTGTTAGGATTTTTTAAGGGTGTATTGGGTGGGTTTTATTTTGAGGTTAGGGCTTTGGGCAGCAATAGAGCTAAATGCCCTTTTAAGGGCAATGCTCATCCAAATGCCCTTTTCAGGGCAATGGGGAGCTTAGGTTTTTTTAGTTAGGATTTTATTTGGGGGGTTGGTTGTGTGAGTGGTGGGTTTTACTGTTGGGGGAGTTGTTTGTATTTTTTTTTACAGGTAAAAGAGCAATGTCCTGCAAAAGGCCATTTTAAGGGCTATTGATAGTTTAGTTTAGGCTAGGGTTTTTTTATTTTGGGGGGCTTTTTTTATTTTGATAGGGCTCTTAGATTAGGTGTAATTAGTTTAAAGATCTTGTAATTGGTTTTTTGTTTTCTTTAATTTAGTGTTTGTTTTTTGTAATTTAGCTAATTGTATTTAATTTATTTAATTGTATTTAATTTAGGTAAGCTATTTAATTGTAGTGTAGTGTTAGGTGTTAGTGTAACTTAGGTTAGGTTTTATTTTACAGGTAAATTTGTATTTATTTTAGCTAGGTAGTTAGTAAATATTAATAACTATTTAGTAGCTATTCTACCTAGTTAAAATAAATACAAACTTGCCTGTAAAATAAAAATAAACCCAAAGCTAGATACAATGTAACTATTAGTTATATTGTAGCTAGCTTAGGGTTTATTTTATAGGTAAGTATTTAGTTTTAAATAGGAATAAATTTGGATAATGATAGGAATTTTTTTTAGATTTATTTAAATTATATTTAAGTTAGGGGTGTTAGGGTTAGATTTAGGTTTAAAGGGTTAATAAAATTACAATAGTGGCAGTGACGTTGGGGATGGCAGATTAGGGGTTAATAAATGTAGGTAGGTGTTGGCGATGTTGGGGGCAGCAGATTAGGGTTAATAGGTATAATGTAGGTGGCGGCAATGTTGGGGGCAGCAGATTAGGGGTTAATAGGTATAATGTAGGTGGCGGCGATGTCCGGAGCGGCAGATTAGGGTTATTCATTTTAATTTAGTGTTTGTGATGCGGGAGGGCCTCGGTTTAGCGGTTAATATGTAGTTTATGGGTGTTAGTGTACTTTTTAGCACTTTAGTTATGAGTTTTATGCTACAGCTTTGTAGCGTAAAACTCATATCTACTGACTTTAAAATGCGTTAGGAATCTTGGCGGTAGAGGGTGTACCGCTCACTTTTTGGCCTCCCAGGACAAACTCGTAATATCAGCGCTATGAAAAAAGACTATATGCAATTTGCGTAAGTTGGTTTGCGGTAAGGCCAAATAATTGTGCGGTGCCCCTAAACCTGCAAGACTCGTAATACCAGCGGGCGCAAAAAAGCAGTGTTAGGACCTGTTAACGCTGCTTTTTCACCTTACCGCAAAACTCTTAATCTAGCAGATTGTTTGTTATTTTTTGTAATGGTAGGTTTTTCTTTTGTAATTTTAGTGTTTTTTTTGTTGTTGTAATGTTAGGTTTTAGTGTAAGGCAGCTTAGGTTTTATTTATTTTAAATAGGTAGTTAGTAAATAGTTAATAACTATTTACTAACTAGTCTACCTAGTTAAAATAAATACAAACTTACCTGTGAAATAAAAATAAAACCTAAGCTAGCTACAATATAACTATTAGTTATGTTGTAGCTAGCTTAGGTTTTATTTCACAGGTAAGTTTGTATTTAGTTTTAAATAGGTTTTATTTAGTTAATAATTGTAACTTTATTTTAGCTCTATTTTAATTATGTTAAAATAAGGAGGTGTTAGTTTTAGGGCTAGATTTAGGGTTAGGGTTAGGTTTAGGGGTTAATATAGTTTAATTTAGATTGTTGTGATGTGGGGGGCTGGCGGTTTAGGGGTTAATAGGTTTATTTAGTGGCAGTGATATGGGAGGCCAGAGGTTTAGGGGTTAATAACTTTATTTAGTGGTGTCGATGTCGGGGAGCGGCGGAATAGGGGTTAAACATTTTATTATAGTGTGGCCGATGTTGGGGTGCGAGGGAATAGGGGTTAATAACTTTAGTATAGTGGCTGCGATATCGGGAGCGGCAGATTAGGGGTTAATAGATTTATTTAGGTGGCGGCAATATCGGGAGCGGCAGGTTAGGGGTTAATA
The DNA here is from genome assembly GCF_027579735.1 of Bombina bombina. NCBI lineage: Eukaryota > Metazoa > Chordata > Amphibia > Anura > Bombinatoridae > Bombina > Bombina bombina. The sequence continues at coordinate 1,004,616,929 of NC_069499.1, forward strand.
ACATTATGTAGGTGTCAGCGATGTTGGTGGCAGCAGATTAGGGGTGTTTAGACTTGGGGTTTATGTTAGGGTGCTAGGTTTAAACATAAACTTTTTTTTTCCATAGACATCAATGGGGCTGCATTACGGAGCTTTTCATTCCGCGATCGCAGGTGTTAGGCTTTTTTCTAACACTCTCTCCCCATTGATGCGTGCACGAGCACATCAAAGCAGCACTTGTATTTTGAGCGGTATGGAGCTCCAGGCAACCATATGGCACGCACAAGGCGGCTTTTCTAAAATTCGTAATGGCAGCGCTATGGAGGGTGAAATAACGCAACCTTTGTTGCGTTCTTTAAATTCCCTCTATAGCGCAAAACTTGTAATCTACCTGATTGAAAGTATAGTGTTTCTATTAAACAGGCAACATATATTATATATGTTTTGTGTAGCATATGTCCCATGCTTGCAAAATATTCAGAAAGATAAGTGCAGGGCTTACCTACCTGGAGCATACTTAAAGATTATTGACCTTAAAGGGAAAGGAAACCCAAAAAAATTATTTCACGATTCAGATAGAGAATACAATTTTAAACAACATTCCAATTTACTTCAATTATCCAATTTGCTTCATTCTTTAGATATCCTTTGTTAAAGAAATAACAATGCACATGGGTGAACCAATCACACGAGGTATCTATCTGCAGTCACCAATCAGCAGGTACTGCACCTATTTAGATATGCTTTTAACAAAGGATATCAAGAGAATAAGGGCAATTAGATAATAGAAGTATTGGGTGTAATTAACGGAGATAAGATAAAGAGACTCAACAGTATTTTTCAAATCATTAGTAAATTAACAGTTTTAAAACATTTAGGTCTAGATTACAAGTGAAGCACAAAAATATTAGCACTATTGTCCACTAATATTGTTCAAGAGCAAACAATAGAAAGGGGATAGGAGCTCTATTAGAGCATTCTTTCCACTCAGTGTAAATAGCACTGCTACTGCTATTTCCATATTTAGAGTGATCATCTGGAACTTTTAACTGAT